>NW_006793703.1:1520024-1555747 GCF_000442215.2 Lipotes vexillifer
ACAAGTTTTCTTTCCTCTGGAAAGCTGGTACTTATTTTATTCATCAATGGCAAATTATGCCCTGATGCTGCTCAACCAAAGGGTATTACTCAAACAAGCAGGGAGAATGCTGCTTAGGATATAATCAGCAGTGGCCATGGAAAGCAGCACATTAAAACAGGCCTCACTGAGTTACGGTCCATACTGCCTAGAGATCACAGGCGCCAAACATCTCTGGACACAGGTCATATCTTCACACAGATTTCACCCGTTGAGTTGTTTTCAGAACTCACTGATGTCTGCCCTACAATGTCTTCAAGCTCAGCAGTTTACCAGACTACGAAGTGTTATTCTATCTTTACAACCTGTCCCCAGCAGCCCAAATGGGTTGTGTTCCCGAAGTTTATTTCCAAATCATTTATTTGGGATCAGAAAACATTTTCCCATAGGAACAATTTTATAAACAGTGGTGTTCCACACATGCCTGGTTGAACCACAGCGTACTTGAAATGTAGCATTGACTGTCCTATACCCACAAGCCATTATTTATTCTGCTTCCCTGGGAAAGTACATTCTGAGTTTTGACTTGGGATGCCTGAAGCTCACCTCTCCCTCTGCCTGGCAGCCTTTGCTGTAGCTTTTTTTAGGCTGTGCTGCAGTAGCAGTTGGGAAGAGGGGACAGAGTAGCCTTCCCCCCAAAAAATTTGAGTGTAGGTTGATATAGATGACTCTGGGTAACTTGTTAGTGCTTCAGGGCTGAGGAAGGAAGCCACCATAGGGATCAGTCACTTCCCAAGCCTTCTGAGTGAGGCACAAAGGGCAGGGAGTTTTTCCTAAGTAGAGATCATTTCTAATTTGGATCTTCATAAATAGGGAAAGGCTTATACGGCAAAACCTAAGATTTTTGAAGACCATGCTTCTGGACTTGTAATTAGCCAGGGAAAATATTTTAACTCCTCTTAGCCAGTGATGAAGCAGTCTCCAAACACAGAGCAATAGTGAATGAGGCAGAGCACCTAGAGCACCTAGACCCAGGCCTGACAAACAGGAAGTGCTCATAGACTCTTGCTGTTGAATTAAGCACTGATCGACTAATTGAGTGAATTCTACATTGAGAAGTATAAGACCACAGAGTATATATACACACGGGCTAGTTAATTTCATTGCAATTCAGCATCTCCTAATTCTGACCCTCTCATAGCACACATCCTACCCAAGGAAGAGTTGGTTGGAGTCCTTTCAAGAAGTCACTATAACATCAGTGTCATCTCTGTGGGCATATGCATCCGTCTGCACCAGCTCCAAAGCAGGTGCTGGCTTCCTTCATACCTTGTCTGTTGTGCTTAGTTTCTAGCAATATCTCTCTGTTGCCAAACCTGAATAAACAAAGAGGAGGGGGAGGGAGAGAGAAAGGTGATGTGGAAAACCAATGAGGATAGCCAAGCCCATAGGATCCTGCCTAGCTGAGTTTCTGGCAGCACACTTGCTCTGGCAAACATTACCTACTAAAAAAGACCTAAGTTTTTTTTTATTAGTTGTTTTTATAACACACGTAGACATATTTTAGGAGTCTGTGCCTCTTTCAAGGTTGAAATCTAGCCTGTACATCAGACCTGAGTCCTAGCCATTTCAGGCTTTAAAATTACATACACAATTTAACTTCATTTTGTATGTACAACTACTTTTAAAAGAAATACGCTATCAAGGATCCCTCAATTAAAAAGCCTTCCCCACCTCCACCCCAGTAAACTTACGGACTGTTAAGTTTCATGGACCGTGCTTTCTTTTTTAAAGTTCCATTTGTGTTCTACAAGACAGCCTCTTTCTCCAAGATTAACATTTCTTATGATTGTTCCTGACCATGGATTCACTTCCAGAGGCCCTGCTAAGGATAACCAAAAAAGGGCATGTAGCAGGCTGGTTTTGGCAGCCTGCACGCAGCTTCAGAGCTTTTTAGGTCTTGGTTTTTCTGATGAGTGATTTCCTGAGCATGCCTAGGGAATGACAGGCATCTCCACAGGCAGGCTGCATCCACCTCGGCTGGGGTGTCGTCATTGGCTGCCTATTAGAAAAACTACAGGACAATGCATACCACCGATGCCGACTGTAAACATAGGGGATATGTGTTCACTTAGCATGGACTTCTGGGAGGGGCTAAGGAAGGGCGGTCTGGAGTTTTATTGAATAGAGCAGTGTGTATTAGGCTGCCTGCCTGCCTGCCCTGTTGCTGTGCTTCTGCTTAAAGAAATCAGTCCTTCCTTTCCGACTTAGTCCCTGGGAAGAAGTTTCAGCCTGAGAGGTAAGGCACAGAGGGCTTTCTTATAATCTCCTCCAGAGAGTATGGGGACTTTCTCTGGGTTTCAGTCGACATTCCTGGCCAAGGTAGCTGGCGATGCAAGATTGTAAACGCCAGTAAACCATGCAAATTCTCAGAGCCAGACCGGGCTTTGCTGCCCTGCAGATGTTCCCGGAAGACAAACAGGATGAGATCTCAAGTTTTGTTCTTAGAGTTGGGACGAGAGGAGCGATTATATAGAGACGTATATTCAGGGACCACTGGCAACTTTGATAAGATAGCCTTTTGTTCAGGAGTGTCATGGGGGTTATACCTGATAGCCATAGGTCAGTGTCAGTAGCCGTTCTGTGCCTGTCTGCTCACACCAGCAGTCTCTCCTGCATCTTTTATTATCAGAGATTTAAAGAGGTTCTGCTTTAAAAAGAACAATAACTTTTTAGGTTGATGAGAAGCCAAAAATGACAATTTTTAACCAAAGTCATTTACATTTTATTCTGCTACCAGTGTTTAAGACTAAACTTCTAGAGCTGCAAGGAAATCAGGTCAAGGGGGGAAGAGCACTGGCATTTAGCACCGGCTGGGCTAATGTAACTGATCTGATATTTGCTGAGACAGAAGATGCCTCCCATGATCTGTTTCCTATAAAACCTAATAATGAGAGAATGCATGTGCTAGAGGGTGTGTTTTTAGAAATCGCATTTAACATCCCACCAAACTATTTCTTAAGAAATCTTATTTTCTGTTTGAAAGCATGCCTGAGTGTCACTAGAGAATTTGAAAAAGGTGTAGGTTGCAAGTGTGTTCTGAGGAGGGAGGAAACAGCCTTTCATTTCAAGATAGTCCGACATATTGGGGCATCTTAAACAGTAGTACAAGGCAGCTAGTTGGTAGTAGCCTGGAATTCCTTTTAGAGAGAGCTGATTGTAAGGGGTGGGGGAATTTTAGTGCTGTAGCAATGAAATGCATGGTCAAAAAAAATGGGTGAGAACAAAGTACCTGGTATTCATGGATCCCTTCGATTAATAGGGCTATGCAGATGGACTTGTAAACTGAAATAGTAAAATCCTCCTAATGTGTTTGGCAAAACCAGACATGGATGTCTAGAACTTAAGTGAAGACTAGGTGGTATGTAGCAAGAAGGGCAAATCTGATCTTTTTAAAAAAATAAACCTGGATGTTAAAGGTTTCCAGCTCCAAATGACTGACTCAGTTTGATTTTATTCCATGGATAGAGGTGGTTTTGTGTTGCGATTCATTAATCTTCTCTCTTTGTATTTAAAAGTTTGGGGATAATTTTCTTGAGAATGCCTCCCTCTCCTTCTAGAAGTGATATATGAGTACAGAATTCCCTGTGAATTTCTTTTCCTGGAACAGTTCTGAGTAAGTGTGAAAGAAAGGCTGCAGGCAAAAGCTATAGTTTGATTATTGTCCTTCCCTCGAAGAGATCAAGTTCCAAACTATTTTCACAGTGTTTTTAATGTCAATCAAAATATGGAGAGCAATTTCTTTTTCAACTGTTCTCTAAGCCGTGTAGGAAATGCAATTTGCAAGGAAATCTATAATCTTGGGATTTGAGGATAAATTCCATTTTGAAACCAACATCTCCGAATCCCTGAGAGTTCAAACTTTGCTACCACCGCTCTCTCCCGGCCTCCTCGTGTGGTCTCTCACCCCCAACAACCAGAAAAACACATTTTTTTGAAATAATGCTTTAAGTGTTCTACTCTACATAGTGACGGAACAGGGGGATTTGGATATTTTACTTTATGTAGGACTTTAGGCCACTGTTTGTGCTACTTTCCTCTTGTTGAATATTAGCTAGGACACATCTCCCCAAATAGGGAGGTAAATGGAGCACAATGAAACCACGGTGCAAAAATTTTCATTTTATTAAAGTCATTCAATAAAGAGAAATACAATGGCAAAAGGCTGGAATAAAAAGTCACTAATAAAAAGTTGATCTTAGCACACACAAAGAATGTACTATGGATTGATCCATAGGTAACAGGCTGGGTTGTTTCCATTGTTCAAAACCAGTAGAATGCACAATTTAAATAATTAGGATCAAAAGATTGCTTTAAATAAATACACAATTCTTACGGTAAAGTTAAGAGAAGGTTCAAACTGAAGTTTAAAGGATTTAAGTGAGATACACATAAGTATATGCCCTGACAGTGAGGCTATTAGCAATTCTCATTGGCTCCTATGATTGGCCTGAGGATCTCCTACTCTGGGGCAGATGGTGTAGGGTGGTCCTGTGTTCAGCCATGGAAAGTTCCAGAGTCCAGCCTACATATTTTGTGTTCTGATAAGTAAAATGTACCTTAGGAGGCCTTTTCTTAGAAACACATGCAGTTGTCTCCATTTGTCCTTTTCATGGTAGGATGGTTACTAGTTAGTCATTCTTTAGCAAGACAAAAATGTGACTTAGACATGGACTTGAGGAGGGAGTAGCTGGTTGCCCACCTGCCTGCAGTCTATCACATGTCTCAGAAACGTGGTAGGGTGAGGCCCCGGTGGGAGACAGGGGAAAATGCTGACGACGTGGTACGCAAATAGCATGGTAGGACTAAGGAGGAGGTTAGAAAGATGCTGCCAAAGAATTTTCAGACTTTAAAAAAGAGTTTTCTGGGTAGATTCTCTCAAAGCCCCAAAATAGAACCATTTGCTCCTTACTGAAAGTCCTTCATCCATCAAGTTAATCCAAGTTTATTATTGGAGAGAGGCTTATAGGTTCTGAGTAGTTGCTTAATTTAAAGAGATACTTGTAGCTCTGGCTTCACTCCGGAGAGGTCAGTCCCAGTACTGGTTCCCCTATTTAAAAAGCCCAAACCTTTGAGGGGAGTCATCAACTCTTTGACCTCATCTGTAGAATGGGCATTCTAATGTTTCTCGCACCTCCCACAGTGGTTAAGATGTATAAATGAGGTGAAGCTGTTCACCCCCTCTTCTCTATAGGCTGTATACTCCACTGCCTGCAGTCTGAGTCCTCTGGACATTATGCTCATTTTGGCTGGTATCTCCACTTCTTATCTATTTTCCCTAATTATCTGCTCCTTCCTTCCTCATATTTGAGGACCCTTGAGTGACACCTTCTAGATCCTACTTCTTTCTAAAACCCTGAACCCAGAGTTAGGGAATACTGTTCCACCCCAATGTTGTCTAAATTTTGGCTTTGGTAATCCGAGACCAGGAGGACACAGGTATCAGGGGGCCAATAAGACGGGTTGTCAATGGTGTAAGGCCGTATCCAGGAACCTGAAGATCTAGTTGAATGGAAAACCAATGACAAGGTGCTGACAACAGAAAGGCCTTAGTAAATGAGGCAGCTTCTCTGCCTCCAGCCAAAAGCATGGAACTAATCCCAGCATGTCAAGCCTGGGCCTTGTAAGGAGGCTGAGGTAATCAGGAGCACCTGGCTGTGGTTCCTGTTGGTATTGAGACCAGACTGCTCCCTGGATCTGCCCTCTCGTCTCTGTTTGCCTCAGTCTTTAGTACCCCAACTGGGTCCCCTGTAACTGACCCTGGGTGGCATCCCTAACTTCCCTCCCCCAGGCCTCCGCCTCTACCAGATTCTCTAGTTCTTCCACCCCCAGTCCAAACAGGGGGTTTTCCTGGTCCCACACTGACAACTCTCAGTGGCCTGGCTCTAGGAGGAAGTCCAGACAAAAGCGGAAGGGTCGAGCCCAGGTATGTTCGAGGCAGGGGAAGTGCCTCGTCACGTTCTCGGGCCAAGGGAGAAGGTTAGAGCGGCAGAGCGGATGGCAGAGCCGCTTCTGCGGTAAAGAGCCACTCTGCTTCTCACCCCCAGCTCACAGCTGGCTGGTGGTAGGTGAGTGCCGTGAGCGGAGGGGGAAGACAGGAAGATGTAAATACAAATATAGAAGGAGATTACCTCATGTGGCCTCCATTTCAAAGAAAAGGAGATCATCTCCAGAGAAGCAGTTTTCTGTGGGGAGCTTAGGGACTGGAGAATTCAGGAATGGCTGCTGTTAAGTGCATGCGAAGAGCTTAATAACAGGATTGCTAAACAGCAGTGAGGGAATGGCTGAAGGAAAATGAATATTTGGGGGAATATTTTAGGTGAATAGGGTGTTCTTATTAAGCACTCATTTTAGTATATGGCTTTCCTTTTAAAAAATATATATGTACCAATGATGGCTAACTTGATGATAAATTACTTTTTAATCATTTCCTGAGGCTTCTAGCATTGTTTTGTGAATACGTGGATGAAAGCACTTGACTGTAAGGAAGTCATCTCACTTGGAGAAAGACATAGTAAGTAGGAACGTGTAATTAGTTCCTTTTACACCCACATGTAACATTCCCTCTCCCTTGTCTCAAGCTGGGGAACTAGGCAGATTTCACCTGAGTGCTAAAGAGGGGCAGGACCAGAGCAAGCCCGGAACCCCCAGCCAGGGACCCAAGGGCCAGAAATACCAAGGACTTTAGTTCCACTGGTGTCAGGAGGGTCTAAGCCAGAATGGACATAAAATACACCCATGTGCTAACATGTGAATTATAGCCAGGTAAGAGAAAGAGAAACAGCAAAAATCAGAAGTCAGGAGGTTAAAAACCAAGAGCTTGCTTAGCAAGGTAGTGTACAGACAGGTACGGTGACATATGTGAGAGCTCTTGACACTGTGTTCGGAACAAAGAGACCCTTATATTAATAAGCTTCAGTAGCTTGAGTAATGGCGCAGAACTATAGGATACATGTGGAATAATAAAGGGATGGAATCACAAGGAAATCCAAGAATAGAAGCCAAGATAGGACCAAAGTCCAAAGAGAATGGGGCTGGAATCAAGGTGGGTCAAAAAAATCTCAGCAGGGGTCTATGTGCTGCCATTAATGTAACTCAGCTGCAGCACATGTGGCTGCTGCTTTTTGTCGTTCTGCAGACTGGAAGATTCCTTCTGTGCTTCCTGGTTAAATTCTGAGAGAGGAAATCTGATTGGTTCAGCTAATAACTATTGTCTTTGGCAAATCCCTTAGCGGAGGGAACATCAAGGGTTACTGGCATGCCTATGGATGAATTACCAGTGGGTCTGGCTGCAGTAGTCACCCCTGGGGGAAAAAAAGCCCAGTGGGCAATTTTAGTTAGAAGAGAAAGTTAGGCATGGAAAGCAAATTAGCTGAAATATCCAACAGCTATCAATGAATATCATTTGAATTTTTATGTGACTGAATTCCTAGAGAGGCAAACACGCACTGTCAGGGTCATACAGTTCCTGATTATCACTTTGGCATGGCCTGATGAGCCGATCTTGAAGGAGTTGGCCTGGAAGCTTGTACCACCGATAATGGAAAAGATAAGAATTATCCATTTTGGAAAGATTCTAAAGAAAAACACTTGAATATTTTCATATGAGTCATAGGTGTGATATGGCTTCCCACAAAGTAAGGCAATCTTTAAAATTAAATATGTAATGCCTTAATAATGTTACTAAATGAAAAGAACTACATCTCAGTGTAAATCACAGTACTTAATAAGTTTAATGCATAAAAGCTAGTATACTCTCAATCAAGGACATTTCAGTTCTCGGCAATGTTTGCAGTGTAATCTTTCAGTCACTGAACACATGTCTCAATGTCTATCAAGGGGAGTGAGAGAAGTTCTGGGCTGTTCTTCAGGGAAGTATTGACAAATATGCAGACAGGGGTGAGCGTCAAAGGCCAGAGGTGGTCGAGAGAACAGAATATGAGGAACAGATAAGGGATCTGGAGCTGTTTATCCCAAAGGAAAGAAAATGTAGGGGCCACATGGATGTCTTTCAAACATTTGAAGAACTTTTACGTAGAGAGGGGAGAAGGCATTTGTGTTTCTTAAGACAGCAAAACTGAATACATAAGATTCATAGATTTTTAAAGCTGTGCAGGGCCTTAGGAGTCATTTAGCCCAGGGAGTGCCAATAATTTTTCCTCTGTTTGCCAGCTTTAAACAATTGGTAGTGACCATCTGGAATACTGTGTTGAGAAGGATTCTGAGGCTGAGTTTAAACTCTCTGTGGGCAAAAAAACTCTGTCATTGATAGTGACGTCTGTTGTGGAAGAAAAGGGCCATTGCCTCTCAAGTATCTTGTATTTCATGTGATTGATATGGTCTGTAGGTTCCTAACCTCTGCACCTTGGATCCCTGGGAGGCCACTAAATTATTGCAATAGGTAAACAAGTCCATATATGCAGCAAATGATTTTGACAAACTGAGTAAACAATGTGTGCTACTATTTTTCTAATTATATAGATGCATTATGATGACACAAATGTCAATTCATTTAAAATAGTTATTGAATTCATAGTAGCTTTTGGTATTGTATTTTCTCAATCAGTGGACCTAAAACGTGTAATTATATTGTGTGTGGGAAGTTTGGGGCAAGAAATTTGGGATCTTGAGAAGAAACTCTTAAAAAGAAAATGAACCAGTAATCTATTTTTCATTTTCCAGATGAGAAACTAAAGCTTAGCCACACCGAGTAAAATTATACACGTATTTGTAGGTTTCTTTGATTCATGTCAGTAAGATTCGTAAAAAACATTTATTTTTTTCATTAACATATACCAAGTGTCTGGCACATTACAGAAGCCCAGTAATTATCTGTTGAATGAAAGAACAAACCAAGTGACTTGACCAAGGTCACCCAGTTAATTAGTGGCAAAGGTGGTTCCAGAACACACATCTCCTGAGTCCCACACTGTTAACCTTTCAGTACACCAGATTGTTTCTCCTGATAGCACGAATGTGCCATTTTAACAGTTTACAGATTGGGATTGTACAGTGCAGCCTGCTTTGCCTGTAATCCAGGAGATCTTAACCAGCGTCTTAACTGGAGTCAACTGTAGGGTTTTCTGAAAACATACATCCCTGAGACCCATCCACTGGGGTCCAGTTTGTGAAGACTCCCTGATGATTCTGCTAAAACACCCTGACTGGGAAACAGTTCTGCACATCTATGCTTAAAATAACTTATAGTAGATACATGGAGTCACTTATTCCTCGGAAGCCTACTTGTTTAGTTTCAAATAATTTCTTTCTAAAAGTTACAGCTGTCTATTCCAAATAATCAGTTTTGATGAAGAGTCCCTCCAGAAGCGCTAGAATATTTATCTGAAAATTCCTCCAGCCTCCAGTTCTCTTGGTTTGGCTGCAAAGTTATCAACCCGGCAAGGTCAAGCTTTCTGATGAGATTTCCAGTGTTTGCTTTTGTAAAGCATTGAAAATGTGGCAAGAATAAAATTTCTCATGGTATTTCCACTTCCTGTTCCAGCCACCATTACTAAGTGAAATTTAGGCTTTGGGGGAGGGGTAACTTGAGGAAAAATTGTCTCTTTAAGTATTCCTGTCCTTAGGATGTTTTGAAGACTGGTTACTTTTGATATTTAACTTACCAAGAAAAACAGAAAATGTTTTTCTGTCTTCTCCACTTTGTGGTAAGGAATGTACAGATCCTTAGTGGGAATAGGGGAGAAGCTTCCTCCACTCCCGCCGTGCATCTCCTCTGAGGCTGGGGCCTTAGGTGCTTCCCTGGGTGGCCCTTTCAGAAGCCTGTGAGCCCTAAGAGACAAGAGGCCTCAGGTTCATGGAATGGGGGAATAATTTGCTTTTGCAGGACAGAAAATCCATCTCTAGGGTCTTCCTTTACTCAACAGTCAGGAGTTACATCCTCTGTATTGCGCAGAAGAATCTACCATATTCAGAGCACCGAGTACATAAATTATATTCACTAAGGATTGTAGGGCTAAAACTATCTCTGCATGAGCAAACTGGTCCAATAAGAATGCCAGAATTGTTGCTATATTTGTACCGACGGTATTTGGTTTACAGAGCGGCGCTTCCACTGTGTACAGGAAGGCAGAGCTTGCTGGAAAAGAGCAGCTAAAAAGGAGTTAGATTAGGACCCACGTCTGCATAATGACACGACAGTGACTCAGTCTCCTTTTCCCCTGAACTGTCTCCCTCTCCATGCTCCCTAAACAGTGGTGTGTGGAGCCGGCTCACACAAGCTCCCAAAAGCCAACTGTTAAATTTTTAAGATTTTGAGAACTAGTTGTTACGCACTGTCATTATTAAAAATTAAATTATATAGACTTTGGGTTAAACACATTGTATCAAAACCATGGTAATAAATACTCAAAACTCATCCCTTCCTAATTATTTTACATTTTACTATTATCTGTGCTCTCAAGGTTAGTTACATCTGTTGTGTCCATATGATGGAAATACTACCAAATGCTGTGCAAGAGAACTTTTTCTCCCAGTTCTTCATTCACGGATGTCATGTTGGGAGCTTGAGAACAACCACGATGGAAGTAGTTACACCCTGGAAATTAGCAAATACTACAAATCAGACTCTCCTCACCTGCCAACCCCCAAGGCTTGTTATCAGACATTTACTAGCACACCACTGACCCTAAGGTATCAAGTCAGTAAAATTAGCCTCTACCCTGAAGAGCCAATCAGGATACCTTTGTTGTTTAGTTACATGCATATTCATAATGTATGCTTATGACTGCCTATTTATTTCTTCACGCGTTTATTATTTCCTGTGCTCCTAGAACATAAGCACCATGAAAGGAGAGACTTTGTCTGCGTTTTTCAGGTGCTGTGACTTGAGCCTAAAAAAGTGCCTTGACCCACATATAGTGGGTGCTTCATATGTGAGTTAAATGAGTAAAGGAATAAATGTCCATAATTTCTTCTTGATAAGAAAGTTGAAGCCAATACTGATGTTTGAATTCATTGATTCCTCTCTAATTGTATCAGTACTGAGTGCTTACAGCAGCGCCTGACACAGGCCAAGTAGCAAATCAAATAAATAATCTTCATAACAATCAGATTTACAGATGAGGAAACTGAGTTACAGTCAGGCTAAGTAACACATCTAACGTCACACAGCTAGTAAGTGGCAGAGTCAGGATTCAAACCTAGATAATTTGGCTCCATAGTCCACGTACTCAACCACCACACCGTGCTGCCTAATTATTCCATTTGATTTTGTGTGAGGCTCTGGGGATGTGACTTATTTGAGAACACACTTTGAAATCAGGAAGACTTGAGTTTGAATCTCAAATTTACCATTTTCTAGCCTGTTTCTCCACCTATTAAAAGGAGATAATTGTTCCTCCATTTGGTAGTTGGTATAAGGACTGTAAATAATACCCCTAAACTGCTTTGCACATGATAGGCACTAAGTTAAAAATTGTCAGCTATCAGCCGTGGCTTCCTGTGGGGGCTATCTGTAGGCATGGGGCTCTTTTTAGTCCCCATGCCCTTAGCCACCCACTCTTCCCAGTTGCCTGCTCTACCGCCATCATGAAGATGGAGCAAAAGGAGCCCCATGACATGAAGTCATGTCAAGTTCTTTAATGTCAGGTTCTCCAGGAAGTAGAACTAGAACCAATAGATAACAGTTACAGGAAACCCTGTTTCAGGTCATCATAAGCACTTTCTAAACTAGATCAGTCTCTGGAACTTGGACAGCCCTGCTCTGCAGAGGCAGACAACCTCCACCATCCCTTTCAACCGCAGAGTTTTCTCCCCTACCCTTATCATTGGAGCTGTGCTGCTTTTATTTTTTTTAGTAAATTTATTTATTTATTTATTTTTGGCTGCATTGGGTCTTCTTTGCTGCGCGTGGGCATTTTCTAGTTGTGGTGAGTGGGGGCTACTCTTTGTTGCGGTGCACGAGCTTCTCATTGCGGTGGCATCTCTTGTTGCGGAGCATGGGCTCTAGGTGCGCCGGCTTCAGTAGTTGTGGCACGAGGGCTCAGTAGTTGTGGCTCACGGGCTCTAGAGTGCAGGCTCAGTAGTTGTGGCACACGGGCTTAGTTGCTTCACAGCATGTGGGATCACAGCATGCTTCACAGCATGTGGGATCTTCCCGGACCAGGGCTCCAACCCGTGTCCCCTGCATTGGCAGGTGGATTCTTAACCACTGTGCCACCAGGGAAGTCCCTGTGCTGCTTTTAATATTCCAAATCATCTTTATCTAGTATGGCTAAAGGGTTTTATTATTCCCAAGGCTGGGTTGTTTGGTAGGTTTTCAGTGTTTTAGACATGGAGTTAGAGAGGGAGAGAGGAAAGAAGAGAAAATGAGAGAGGGGAGAAGACTGAGACTTATCTAGTGAAAAATGTACTGAACTTAGGAGGGAGAGCAAATAGAAATGATTGATAGTTATCCCAAGCCTTTTAGGTTAGAGATGGTTGAGAAGGTAAGCTAACTCATTCAACTACCTTGCTGGCATACTTGTTAGATGACAATCACTGTTCTGGTTGAAGGTAACTACCTCAGGTCAGTAAAGTAAATTAAATAAGTTGCCCAAGGTCACACAACTGGCAAAGAGCAGAGCTAAATTCAACACTGTTCCCTGTCTCCAACCCTTTCCTTTTCCCTACAGCTGTCTGTTCTGTGTCTGTCCTGGGGAGAGCGATGGAAACCAGAGCAGGAGGTTTCCATAACCAGTCATTATAATTTGTCAGAGAGCCACACTGCAGTTCAAGTAGACAAGCACATTGTCTTTCCCTGCCGTATAAGGAAGTGGGGCTAAACACCATTGCTTTCACTACTGACTCAAGAGGTTATTCAAGTGAGTGTTCGACAGAATGAGAACCTAGGCCTACAGCAGCTTTTAAAAAGAAGAAAAGAAAAGAAACGTGCAGAAATATTTTTGTGTTTTATTTTTCTGGGAGCAGAGATAGTTTAACAAGCAGGTTACACCCTTTTCTCTAACTCAACTCAAGGGGAGATAGTCTGGAACTACGTACTGAAGGATTAAACCCTTTGTCCGAATACGGCAAGCCGTTTTGGTGTTTGATTATGTCAAGTTTAGGTATTCGAAAGGCCAAGACAGAGCTGATTCTATCAGGATCATGTGGGAAGTCCTCCGCTTCGGTGACTGACTAAAGAAGTTAGGATCTACTTCCGTGCCAGCCATTCTCAGTGTATTTATTAATAAGGCTCCACAGTTTAAGTTTGATCTTCCTGCCCAAAACTCAGAATATTTCCGTGATCACCCTTTGCCATACCAATCAGTCCTAGTGGGGATTTCAGACCACAGGCCCTGTAACCAACTCCATGAAGGGAGAAACTGAGGCATGAGCAGTAGAAATTATTTCCTCAGGATTGTCCAGTCCCATCTTGCCATAGGGAGTGCCCATTCTTTCAGATACACCAAAGAAGCATTACTTAGTCTTCTTAGGGAAATGGAAAAGCTATAATTAGTCTGGTCAGCTTCTCGTAACTCCCATCTGTGACCAGACTGCATCTGGGATATTAGTTTCCTAGGACAGACTGCTGTAACAAAGTACCACAAACTAGGTGGCTTAAACAACGGAAACCTATTGTCTCACAGTTCTGGAGACTGGAAGTCCAACATCAAGGTGTCAGCAGGGTTAGTTCCTTCTGAGGGCTGTGAGGGAAGGATCTGTTCCAGGCCTCGGCCCTTGGCTTATAGATGGCCGTCTTCATGTTTACATACTGTCCTCTCTGTATGCAAATTTCTTCTTCTTATAAAGATACCAGTCGTATTGAATTAGGGCTCGCCCTAATGACCTCATTGTAAGTTGATTGCCTCTGTGAAGACCCTATTTCCAAAAAAGGTCACGTTCTGAGGTACTAGGAGTTAGGACTTCAACATAAGAATTTTGAGGGAGACAAAATTCAACCCATAATATGCCCCAACTCAAAATGGTGGTAGAAATCTATAAGACGTATTTTCTGAAACTCTAAGTGCGGAAGACCCACTTGCCGTGGTAGTCCGTCTTCCCTCTGGGTATAGGAAATGCTTAGCTAGAGATCACTTGGCCTTTTGAACTTGCCCTTGACATTTACTTTCTGCCTTTCGCAATACAAAGTTCTGATCCAGGAAAAAGTCAAAAGAGGTCTCTGAAATGACGCAGTGAAATGCAGCTTCACGTACTGTGGCCTATCTGTGGAAGCTTGTGAAACCACAGTGGCAGACAGTCTGGTATGCAGCCATCAGAAGTGGGGGAGGGGGCTTGGTGGGAAGGCTTGTTCGAGGCAGCCTGCAGGGCTCAGAGGCAGAGCGCTAGGAGGAGGTGAGCAGCTTTGGAGTAGCAGGCTGGGAGGCAGCAACAGATGGGACTTTGTGTGTGCCTACGCTGGGTGGAAAGCCAGGATGGCCATTTTAAGTCATTTTTATACATGCTGATCATAACCACTAATCCCCAAATACAGGGGAAAATGTAGAAGCCTACACATATTTGTGTTCTGAATCATTTGTCTTTTGTCTTTGTTTTCTTCTATCTTTTCCCCATCCATCCTCAGGTTTTTATACACTTTTTCCTCTAAATGGCCTTTCTTTTTAACTGTGTTTGGCATAATTGGTTACAAATTGTCCACATATTATACCTGGTCTCCTTTTTTCCTTTTTTCTTCAGCCATTGTTTCCCTTTACCCCTTCCTTAAAGCTCTTCTTGGTGTCCATTTCCCAGCTTTAGTCCCGCTTACAGCTACTCTCTGTCTTAGGCCAGATGTGGTCTAGAGAGAGGGTGATTCTATCATTTATTATCTAAACCAGGACACTTTTGAGAGGGAAAGGAGGCACTATTAATAATTTTCCTAAAAAAGCGGTTCTAAATGGAGACTATCGGGGTAATTTGGGATGGACAGTTATCCTCCCCATGGCTGTTTTCTGTCTCCCATAGATCCTACTTCACCTAGCAACAACTCTCCCTGTTTCTGGATCTTAAAGAGACAGCAACAGCATTTATGTTCTGATTTTTCTTTTTATTTCCACCCTAAGAACTTTTTGTATTTTTGTCCTTGTGAGTTTCAATGTTCCCTTACCCCCTTCTCACTTCTCCTCTTTCCTCCACTCTACAACAGGTATTGCCTCACCACCTGAGTTCCTCTTCTTGCCTTTGTTTCGGTACAGTCTTGACCGCATCTCAGGGAGGCCACACTTGTCTGCCATGATACATGCAGGACCGATTGCCTACATATTTGAAAACACACACACACACGCACAACCACCACCACCATTATCAAATGTTACACAACCACCACGACCATCACATGGGTCTCAGATGAGCCCTTTATTGGACTGTCCACCAATTCAGCACCTCTGCTCAGAGACTAGAACAATCGCTATACTACATAAGCAGCCATACCTAGAACTGTCACACAGACATGTTCTGTATATGTGTCTGGGATCTTACAGGACACGTTTTCAAAGTGTGTACGTGTATACCCTTTTAGAGTTGAAAATATATAGCCTGAAAAAAAAATTAGTCAAAGCTGACTGTGCGTTGCCTTCATTATGACTTCAGTAATCTGGATTATTTTAGCCTCTAAAGTAATATATACCAAAAGCCTAGAAATGGCTGCTATAGGCTTAACATATGTAGAAATAAACTTTGAGGTAACAAGATAGAATAAACATTGACTTAGATCCCTTTCAAATGTAGTTCCTTTTATGATTCAGTCATGATTTATGGTTCATTCTGAAAAATCGCTTCAGTTATCAATCAGGGTCATGCAAGGAAGCTCCTTGTCAACTCCAAAGTGAGAAAGACAGAATAGTTTCCTCTTGCGAATTACTGGAAACCAAGCTCTAGATGTCTGAAATACTTGACAGTATAGCACTGTGTCAGCTGGAAAAAGCCATGCTTGTCCTTTTATTTATTGACTTATTTTAGAGTTTTGATCATAATTTTCTCTCCTTTTTTTAAGTACTCTAAAAATTAATAAATGAGGGGAACACCAGTGAAAGGAGATACTTTATGGGAGTGTCTGCTTCCCTCCTTCCTGCCTTTCCCCTCCCGCTCCTAGTCCTCCTTCCCTTGTCCCCTCCCCCCTCCTTCTTCTTCTATTTTTTTTTTTCTTTTTTGAAGATGATACGGAGTAACTTATTCGAAAATGAGATTTCATTGTAGCAAAAGTAGAGTATTTCCACTAAATCCTTCTGGTTTGATTTTGGAGCCTATGGGAAAGGCTGACTCAGGATGAACTGTTACATCCTTCACTTGTTTGGAGGTGTAATGTACTGCACAGTCGTAATATACATACAATGAAGTGCAGCTAATCTTAAGGGTACAGCTGGAAGAATTTTTACATACGTATACACCCATATAACTATTCCCCAGATCAAGACTGAGACGAATTCCGTCCACAAGCCTCCCTGGAGCCCCTCTCCCCATCGCTGTACGCAGGCCTGGGGAACCACTGCTCTGGCCTCTGTCGCCTCCACCACTTTTTCCTGGACTTCATGAAGTGGCACCCTGTGTGTCTGTGAAAGATCCCCCGTTCACCCATGACCCTGGCTGCCGTGTCGTTCGATCTTTCCCTTGCTTTGCTGACAATCCATTGAACGATTATATGCCAGTTTGCCTGTTGGTGAACAATTCGGGTCATTTCTGGCTTTCAGCGATTATGAGTAGAGCGGCTAGTCATGTTGTCGCACTCCTCCTGGTGGATCACAGGGTGGGCTACACCTTCAGCACTCAATTCTGTGGCTTTTTCCACGGGAAGCGCGGGCACAACACCGACAAGACAGCGCTCAGCCCCTCCCTGATTTCCTTCTTCTATTTTTTGTTGTTGTTTCTTCTCCCATTGAGATTTATTCAGTTGGAAATGTTCTGTTGCCTTGGGTAGCCATATGCTTTAGCCATGATGTCGTTGTGTCTCTCTTGCTTAGATACATCTTCTTTAAAAGATTGAGGGTAAAAAAAGGAAAAATAAAATTTTCAATTACACTCTGCAGGGTAAGTATATAGTTATGGCAATGATGGAATGGAAATATCTACCAAGGAGCTCACTAGTGCCCCCAAATTGCATAGAGTGATT
Source organism: Lipotes vexillifer (assembly GCF_000442215.2). Taxonomy (NCBI): domain Eukaryota; kingdom Metazoa; phylum Chordata; class Mammalia; order Artiodactyla; family Lipotidae; genus Lipotes; species Lipotes vexillifer. Next base: position 1,537,105 of record NW_006793703.1, read on the forward strand.
ATATCAGCCAGCCTGGAGCTGCTGACCCACCTGTGTTTGAGGAGATAGGGAATGAGAAGTTTAGGAGTTTGAGAATTTAAAAAAATTTTTCATGCCTTTCCGTATTTCTGCTCTTAGATATGCTGTTAAAACAAAACAATTACTGTTTCCACTGGGAGTAGTTTCTAGCTTGCTAATTCTTTTTCCTGAAAGCATTTGCAATGAGGTTTAAGTTTTTGATATCTTGGTTCTTATATTTTGTGGCTACCTCAGATTACAGGTGGGTGGTCTAATAGAAAAGTGGCCCCAGTTCCTGCTTAATGTCTATTGCTGATAACCTGTGTGACTTTGAACAGACTTCTGTGCCTCAGGCTTCTTAATTAGAAACAGACAATAGCCTTTTTCCTTCTCTATAACACCCAGGTAGGGAGCAATGAGATCTTAAATATAAAGGCTCTTTAGGTGGTAAAGTATCTTTAGTACATAGTTTTCTTTTATTTTTCCTTTGAAATATGAAGACTTTTGCTGGTTGGTTTTCTGAGAAGATGTTAAGTCATACATCCATAAAGGAAACTCTCTAGATTCAAAGTTCAGAATTTGAAGTTTTCCAAAAATTATTCTGTGCTGGACAGCTTCAGCTTACTCCTTCTTCTGGAGAAGCTGCCCCCACCCCAGTTTCAGCCTTTTCTTCTTTTCCCTTTTTTTTTTTTTTTTTTTTTTTTTTTTAAGGCTTCTGGGACAAGCACATTCCTTTACCCTTTGCCTTTAAGAGCAATATTGACAATCATCTTGTTTGGAGACACTCTGAAACCCCAAGGTGCTGAAGAAGGATGGTTAAGACAAATTAACATCCAATTTGAGCCTTTTCTCTACTGTAATCAGAAAAGTGTTTTACAAGTTTTTCTGAAACCAAAGTACATAGTGAACAATTGCAGATCTTAGAATCCTGTCACCCTCAGATTCACTAAAATTGTCTTCATCAGCACTTAAATTTCTAACACATGAGATCACATATGTGAAAGTGCTGTGCTTTATAATGTCTGTGATTATAATATCTATAGCCAAATATGTTAAAGTTTAAAAATGCTCCAGGAACCTAAGGGGAAGGGTAGAAGAGCATGTTTGATCCTAGCAAGTGTGCTTGGGCCAAGCTTGTACAAGCAATCATATGGGTGGGTCACACTGTTTATTTTTATTATTTTTAAAATAAAATTTTATTTTAGAATAATAATTTTTAAGTTTACAGAAGAGTTGCAAGAACATTACAGAGTTCTCATATACCCATACCCCAATTTCCTCTGTGATTAACATTGCTATGCACATTTTTCACAACAGATGAAACATTGTCTATAACATTATTATTAATAAAACTCCATACTTTATTTGGATCACCTTAGGTTTTGCCCAATGTCCTTCACTTATTTTTTAAGTCCCTTAAAACAGAATAATGTTTTATATAGTGAAACTTTTATACGTACATAATTAGAGATATTGATGGTACTCTATTATATGTGTGAAGACTGTGTTATCCCCTGAGGACTTTCCACCTGAAATACCCAAGGCCTCCTCTGTTTCCCTTCCCTCTTGTTTCCCTTGAGGCTGATAGCAGATTCCTCAGCGTGCTCCACCCTGATGCCAGGTGCTGGAACCCTATCTCTGCTTCCCTGAGATTGGTCATCCCAAACAAATGGTAACATCCAGCAGCACCTCCCACTCCCACTTTACAGTTTTAAACAGAAGCATTAGAGTGAAAGGATTTACCTGGCTGTTCAGCTCCTGACACTCTGCTCTTTAGCTGTGTCATATCACAGTTATTTGTAAGAGCTTTGACACTAACAAAGGGAAAAAAGACCTGATCCAAGATCCCCGAAATCTTGAAATCTATAGGTTTTGGCCAGTTTAAAAACACCACAATTGTGGCTTCCCTGGTGGCGCAGTGGTTGAGAGTCCGCCTGCCGATGCAGGGGACACGGGTTCGTGCCCCGGTCCGGGAAGATCCCACATGACGCGGAGCGGCTGGGCCCGTGGGCCATGGCTGCTGAGCCTGTGCATCTGGAGCCTGTGCTCCACCACAGGAGAGGCCACAGCAGTGAGAGGCCCGCGTACCGAAAAAAAACCCACAAAAAACACCACAATTTATGAAAAATAACCATTACTAAAACATAAATTATGGAGGGGCTGAGCTTCCAAACTCTCTCTGAAATATGAGTTAGCAGCAGATAATAGCAGAAAGAATCCGTTTAATTCAGCTTCTGCCTTTGAGCCACTTGATGATGTCAGGCAGGGAACTCAACGTTTTGGGGCATCAATTCTTGTAATGAAGGGGTTGGACTAGATGTGTTCTCTCCCAGCTCTAACGTTGTTTAGATCTTTGGCTTTATAACTTCCCTTCATAAGGCTTGTTATTGTCCTTTCTATCAAGGTTACTTCTTTAATGTTGTTATACTTTTACTGGCAAATCAATTTAAAGGGGGAATAAAAGCTAAATTTAAGTCAAACACTAATTACAAATGAGCTGCTTTCAAGGTAACCAGTTTTTTGATTTATAACAGTTGGTTTGTCTTTTAAAGTTGATTTTGTGTGGAGATATAACACTTACATGCAAATGGAAACAATAAAAATGAAAATACATAGGGACTTCCCTGGCGGTCCAGTGGTTAAGACTTTGCCTTCCAATGCAGGGGGTGCAGGTACAAACCCTGGTCGGGGAGTTAACATCCCATATGCCTCATGGCCAAAAAACCAAAACATAAAACAGAAGCAATATTGTAACAAATTCAAAAAAGACTTTAAAAATGGTCCACATCAAAAAAATCTTAAAAAAAAACTTTTAAAAAGATAATGATGAGGAAATGTAGGTATCTTCTTGTTATCTTCATATCAAAAAAATAATTGAAGGAATCTACTTATCAGTGAGTGAAACTAATATTCTTGACTCAGAGGTAGCCCTTAAAACTTCTTAATAGCAACATTATGAGCACACTGTGAGTTTGTTATCTACGTATAAATAAAGCTGGTAGGAGACACCTTCCATAAAAGGAATGATTGAACTGACTTCTCAAATAGGAAGACATCAAAATCAAGGAAGAGAGTAAGAGCTCAAGCCATGGGGTGGCAATGGTTACTGGGTTTAACCATCTGCTTTGGTCTTTCCTGTTCCACATGTAGCTATATAGTTTACATAAAAGTATCTCTCCAGAGGATCAGAAAGAACAGATTTATGGAGCCAGATGTGAGTTAGCATTTCTACAGGTGTGGCTCTGCAGCTGAAAGAACATGTTGTACCAGGGATGGAGTTTCTTATTATGTAATCAATATAAATTACCACTAGACTTTTACAGAGGTTGATAAAGCAAACATGCATCATTTGGATTGGCCTTCTGGTATATAAAGAGAACCTGCTTCACTTGGGGCACAACGTGAAAAAATGCACCATTTAGTATTTATAAAAGACTTGGTAGCAAATACCATCACAGTGATCAGGCAAAGTCATTCCAGTTTGCACACAGAGGGAATAGCTGGTGAATAGATGGAAATGGTGTATATGTGTTTTTCTTCATCAGGAAAGACAAGGGACAGGTCATAAATATTTGTAAAGGTTTCAGCATCTGATTGGAAAGGGCCAAAGGATGAAAATGATTAGAGGACTGGGAAAAAAAGTAGAACACAAGAGAACTGATGAAAATGAGCAGAATTAGTTAAACTAAAGAGGCAAATATCTATTTAAATGGTACAGAAAGTCAGAGCTATTAAAAAAACATTAATTTGGTAAATTGCAGAGCACTTTAATAATTATACACAAAAAGAGGATTTGAAAATTCTAGACAGTGAGAGTGAAAATGTTAGTTAACATTTGTGTCAGTTAGTTAACTTTGTGTCAGTAGATTAGCACAAATGTTTTGTTTTTTTAAAAACTGGGTGCTTTTATGCTAGATTATCTAATGAAGCAAAAATGAACACTCTAACACTTCTCATATGCTTAAAGCTTTTTTGATTGAGTTTAACTGTATTTTTCAACTATCTTATATCTTATTATTTTTTTAAAGTTTCTTAATCTATTAATTACCAAGAGAGCTGTGATTGTGAATTTGTCTACTTCTACTTGTAAAATTTGTCATTGTTATTGTTCATACGTTTTAAGCCTGTGTTATTTGATACATATACATTCATAATTTTTAAATCTTCCTGATGGAGTATTCCTTTCATTAATTCACCTTAAATTCTATTTTGCCTGCTATTAATATTGCTATAATATCTTTCTTTCTATGGTTATTTACTTATTACATAAGTTTTAAACCTTTCATTTTTCAGTATTCCTGTGTAATTATTTTAAAGTGGATCTTTCATAAATAGCATACAGATAAATGTCTAAATATAGTCAGAGATTTTTATCATTTGATCTATGAGATAAATCCATTATATTTGTTATTATTGATGATATATAGGATGTTTGAAAATTCTGAAAACATAGGACAAACTTAATTTTAAATAATAAATTAGATACATTTTAAAGTAATTTGCTCAATATGTTTTTCTTCAAGTTTCAGACATTTCAAGTGAAGTATCTGTAAATTTAAAGTAATGGGTCCAATTATTAATCTTAAAAAGGCACGGTATATACATTATTTTCCTTGGGTTTCCAGAATTTTTAGACCCTACGTGGTGTATTTATTATATAAGATATATTGCACATATTATTTGAAAATGTGACTAACCTGCAGTATAAACATGCTAAATCCTTATCTCCTATAGTAGAAAGTTAACAAGTAATGTCTAACATTAATAAAGCCACCACAATCAAAACAGTTTGGTATTGGTGTAAGAATAAACAAATAGATCTATGAGACACAAGAGAAACTACAGAAGCAGACATCATATTCCCCATCTTTCCAATTATTATTGTTATATAAATATTGCTCCTAGCTGATGGTATATACTATGATTACTTTTTATTTCATATACTAGTACCTTTCTTTCCCCACTCCTCATAATTTAATAATTACTCTATTTCCTTTACCTGATTAGTTTTCTATCATTAAAGCAAACATCAAACTCTTTTCAATACAAATACATCAATACAAATACAGGTAATTTGTCAGTTTTTTTTCTTTTAAAGGTATCCTTCTTGGAAACTGCTTGGAATTTTCTAGGTTTGTTGCACAGCTAGCTGTTCTAAATCTTCACTTCACAGTCACCTTAGGAATTTCCTTCCTAGGATTGAAAGGAATTTCCTTTGCATGTGGGTTGAAATTTGAATCCTGTTTCCTACATCCCATTCTTCCTCTTTCTTTATACCCCTATTTTGATGAAGATCATCTAGGATCTTCCTGAACATGGATGCAGAAGAGATAAAAATGTTTTAGTGTCTTTCATTTAATCTCATACTTGGTTGATTATTTGACTGGACATAGAATTCTAGGCTGGAAATCATTTTCCCTAAAACTTCTCACAGTGTGCCTGCGTTATCTTCTAGATTCCAATATTGATTTTTTACATCTGATGCCATTTTGAATCCCGAATATTTGTATGTTGCCTGATTTATTTCCTCTGTGGAAGTATTTAAGATTTTCTTTTTATCTTTAATATTCTGAAATTTTATGCCAATGTGCCCTGGTATTATTTGGATTTTTATTTATTCTGTTGACTACTTAGTGGGCCTGTTCAATCTAGAAAACACATCTTTTAGCTTTGGGAAATTTTCTTATATCATTTTGGTGATAATTTCCTTCTCAGCATTTTCCATGTTCTCTCTCTCTCTCCTGGATATCTTAAACTGATCCTCTGATTTTATATTTTCCCAAATATTTTCTACTTCTCTGTATCTTATTCTAATATCTGGGAGGCTTCCTTAATTTTGGCTTTATATTCCTTGTTTTTAACTGTGATACTTTGTGAATTTCCAAGAATTCTTTTGTTGTTGTTCTGGATGTTCCTTTCTATAACATCCTGATCTTTTTTCAGAGATACACTAGTTCTTCTATCTGCTTGGAAATATCATTTATACTTTTAAGTGCTTTTCTGTTCCTATCTCACCTATGTTTCCTCTGTGTTCCTATTTTTTTGTTGTTTGTGCTGGTCTCTGTCTTTAATTCTTCCCTAAAAGTACTGGTGATCCTTGGCTGGCTGTCCATATATAGGAGTGAGACAATGAAAAACTGATTGGAAGCTCTGAGTACAGGGGCACTGATGGGCCCACGGGCAAGTAATGGACCAGTTTTTTTCAATGGGCAATCATCAAATGCCAATATCTCTAGATCTTTTTTTTTTTTTAAAGCAGATGTTGGGGGTAGGAGTTTATTAATTAATTAATTTATTTTTGCTGTGTTGCGTCTTCGTTTCTGTGCGAGGGCCTTCTCTAGTTGTGGCAAGCGGGGGCCACTCTTCATCGCGGTGCGCAGGCCTCTCACTATCGCGGCCTCTCTCGTTGCGGAGCACAGGCTCCAGACGCACAGGCTCAGTAGTTGTGTCTCACGGGCCTAGTTGCTCCGCGGCATGTGGGATCCTCCCAGACCAGGGCTCGAACCCGTGTCCCCCGCATTAGCAGGCAGATTCTCAAGCACTGCGCCACCAGGGAAGCCCTAGATCTTTCTCTTGAACGAGCTTATCCAAAGACTTTCACAATCTCCTCCTGGTAGTTGTAAGCACAGCTCCAGCATTTTGAGAAGTTTTAGGGGCATTGACTGGATCATGGAGGCATCTGCATGGGATAGTTTCCCATCTGCCTTCACTGGTCCCTGTCAGTTTCACTGGTTTTAGATCATGTTTCACTTCAGTTTCTTGGCTGGAAGTTCTAAGCAGGTAGTTCAGGTTTGGATCCCATTCCTTCACAAAGAAAGGGGTCTTCCCCCTTTCAGTCCAGGGTTTGCCTCTTGCTGATAGATTGCTCCCCCATTAGCAGGTTACCATGGGTAGAGTATTCCTATTCCTATTCATAGATGGAGCACCATCTTCCTAGTTCTTGGCTTTCTCCAAGAGCTTTGTTATAGCTTTTCTGTCATGTTAGCAATGAAATCTGTCACACCTTCAGTCCAGGCTAACCTCTTTGTCTTTGAATTCCCTCTACTGGCTCCCAAACAGTAGATCTGATAGATGAAACTGAATGCTTTGGAATATCTTAATAATCATTGTCACTTTTTTTTAACTTTCAAATTTTCACCTATTTCTTCATTCAGTCTGCATTATTAATTGAGTAAAATTAAATTAACCTATTGGAGATTTAGCCTTGAATATATTTTAAAAGGAAATTTGTGCCTCCTCTGAGATAGCTATGATGGGAGGAAGATACTTAGAATGGCAACATTCTGTGTTTGTGTGCAGGTAGAGAACAGTCATGATGGTTAGAAGAGCTAGTCCCTGCTCTTTATTTCTGTTTTTCCATGCTCAACCTCTTAAACAGAGGTGATTCTCCTAAAGGGAGAGATGTAAATCTTGCACCTAGAGGATTATGAGGAATATGAAATCTGGAGACGTTAAATTGTACATACATTAAAGCATTAGCCCAACTATACAAAATTCTTTTCATGATAGAATGACTGGTTTATTAAAAAGTCTCAAATCATTGAATCAAGACAACATGGTTTTATGTTTTTTTCTACTAGTACCCCTAACTGTTCTGTTTCAAACTTCCTTTTATCACAGAGTAAAGGGGTCCCTTAAATACATCTCTGCCCAGCATCCAAACTCAAGAAAGATAAATGTTTATTTTAAAATTTAAATCTCATATCTCATCTGATTCAAAGCTCTGCTCCCACCTCTACTCCCAGGATAGAGTCTAGTGGCTTAGAGTTGTATGGCTGAGGCTCTTGAGCAACTTCCCCTCCTTCATCCTGGTGAATAACTCTGGAATACTGGCGGGTGGGGAGGTGAGAGAAGGAGGAAGAGGTCTCTACTGGACTTGCCACAATAACTGGTTGTTGTAAAAAGACCTGAGTTAATTTGCCTGGCTCTTTATATGGCTAATGTCAGTAGTCTCCAGTTATTAGATGTAGGCACTGCTTGCTCCCAGATAACCTCCCAGATAACCAGGTATGTTACAATGGAAACAAGTCTCAGAGACTAAATTCTGCACACATGCAAACATTCATTAGATAGTAGGCATAAAAACAATTACAGAATCTGTTCTGCAGACTTGGAGAAGTTCTCTTTCTGTCCTCTTAGTTGCTCTGACAAGCACCTTATACAAAAGGTTTACTCCCTGGCAAATGTTACAACATTCTGATGACAGGATCAGTTTCCTTTCTAGCCAGGCCCAGATTTTTAAATGGGCACAAGCCTGAACAGAATCCTAAATTTATGGCACTTCTGCAAATGCAGGGCTTGCCAGATTCCTAGTACCTGTACACAATAGGATGAGATCCCTGTATAAGTCTTTCTGTGCAACCCAATCACATGTATTGAACACCCACTCATTTGCCAAATTTAAAACTATGTTTATTCAATACTTCCCTTATGCTAATTTACAGGCCTTTATGTATGAATTTAGATAGTGGTATTTAAAACATCAGTCTTATATGCTTTCTGGTGTGTATACTCCTGACTAGGGTCATTCATATACTAACAAACAACAGTTCCTAGGGTACAGGTTAGAGTTAACTTCCACACACATGTATAGATTACACTGTATACCCTGAAGTATTTAAATATAAAATTTCAACAATGGAACATTGGTCATAACTCTGAGCAAACTCTTTGAAAATGAGTGATTAAAGACTCATTCCCAAGGGATTAAAAAAAAGTACTTAAAGAGTTTAGGATGGTAAGAAAATAGCACAACTATGGGAAAGACTAACTTATAGAACATCTATGTTTACTAAGGAAATGATATTAAGGCTAAAATCCATGAGGATAATATATTCCTCAAGCCCCTACTTTCAAGCTAAAATTACCAATACAATATATGTATAATATTGGGGGTGAAAATAATACACCTGATACCAATCTTGCTCCTGGCCTTTGACTGACATTGCTAATTAAACCTAGCATTCTTTCTCATGGCTTCAGAATTCTTTTCAATGCAGTATTCTAGGCAGCTGAAGCTGATAGATTAGAATTGACAGACAAGAGAGAACCTGGTGTAGTACAAAAGGCATGGGGTCTATACTAGCTGTAAAACCTATAGGTAAAATTTTGAACCCTTTCAAGCTTTCATTTACTCATCTGTAAAAAGGCAGGGCTGGGAGTTATGAGAACTAAATGAAATAATATAAATAACGTAGCACAAAGCCTGTAGAGGCTCAATAAATATTAGTTCCCTCCGCTTATAGCCATGGTTTTGTTTTTTACCAAGCTGATATATGTTACTTTCAGCTCATGTCTTTTCTATGAGGACAACACTTCATCTAGAACAAAATGTACATTCAGCATGGTACAGTTGTCTATATTTTGACTGTCAGTTTTAGTCATGTCTGTCATTTTTTATTTTCCAACATGAAAAGAGAGTTTTAGAGTAGTCACATTGGAAAACAAAGACAATGAGATTAAAATTCCCTCAAATCAACTTTGGAGCCATGAAAATACTAATGCCTTGACAGCTTACTCACAATTGCAAGAGGCTGTGAGCCAACATCTTGCTTTGTATTGTAGAGGTGATGAGAACATATTTTCATTGCTAGAAAAAAATTAAGCTATACAGACAGAAATGGGACATGGGAGCCAAATTCCATAAGAACACCCTTAAGTTTAAAGATTTTTTCCCCATCTCTTGACAATATTTAGAAAACCAAAGGCTATAAACTTTTAAAAGGAATCTTGGATAGCTTACAGACATAGTATGGTCACCAAAACACTTAGCAGATATGGAATTTTTATAAAAGTATTTAAATTGATTAATATTATTCTCAGAAGTAGCATAAACTTAAGAATCAGAAATGCTTACTAAAAGTGAACATATTGTGACTAATTGCCAACTGCTATATAATCAACTCAATTGGCCTAATCCTACATTTTCAGCAAATAGACAGATCCTGCCCTTATGAAGTGAATCAAATGGTCGGAGATGGCAAATCATCCAATGGGTTATCCTCAGCTGTCTTAATCAGTGTTTTCTAGATTTTTCCAGTTTCTGATACATCTTTGAACTGCCAGGTTATGCCTGGTGAGGGTCTATTCTCCTTCCCTCCAGTTGGTTGTAATTATACCATGATTTATTTATAAGAATATGTACTATGAACACACTATTGGTAGGATATTTGCATGTTGTTTTTCCAGTAGTCAACGTATTCTTGTCCAGCCCTGTGGGTCAAAACTGTGCCCCCTGCAATGGCTCCATGGGGTGAGAGCTACAGTCTGTAAGCATTGAATTGGCCATTGAGAGGATCAAACCACTGACTTCTTCATTCTTGTTCCTCTTTGTGGTGGCAGAAGGCCTTCTCTTTCCCCGCACCCAAGTGTGTGCCAGTTTTTGAATTGAGTAGCAGTTTAATGAAAGGAAAGCCAAATCTGTGAGGTTTGCTCAGGCCTTCATTCTGTTCTCAGCCTTTGCATTCTGTCTGAGAATACCTCCTATCCCCCTTCAGCTGACAGTGCAGTTGCTAGCTGTGTGTGGGCAAGCCTCCTGGCAGCTCCTGGGCCAAAGAAGGATGACTAACCACCCAGATTACATACAGAATTTTTCAGGAACGTGTCTATCAACACAAGCCATCAGCTAAGAAGAATGTTTCCTTGGTCCTTGGGTGGTTTTCCATTTGCTGTCTACTGATTGGAAGTCAATCCATAATCCAAAGTTCAGCTCCTATACTGCCACCTCCTTCTTGCCCCAGTCAGAGTGGAAGGAGGTTCCCACGACTTAAACCACTCTGTGTGATATCTGACCAGAAAAGCTTACTGTTCTTTTCTCTCTACTTCACCATCAGGCAGGAACAATTTTCATTGATCTTTGTATATCCTACCCTCAATTCCACTGCAAATCACAACTTCAAGCCCAAAGTAGAGGATCAACAAATGCTGAATTGAATTCAGTTAATTGAAGACAGGAACGTTCACTGACACTATTAATACTTCTGATATTATCCTGTCTCCCTGGGGACTCATAACTGGGGAGAGGGGTTGCCAAGTACAATCAGAATTGGCTGGAGAGTTTTTTCAAACTACACAGGCTGATAGTGTGGATTGTTCTGCTACTCAGGACATTCTGAAATTATCCTTGCCCATTCCTCTCCAACCCTCGTCCTGGATGACAACCTTCAAAGAACCTTTCTGTCTAAGTCACACCATTCAGAACTTTCTATTTACTCGTATTCATTTAAATGAAAACCTCATAAAACTAGCCATAGATGTGTTTTCATCATATTCGAAGTTTAATTGACTGATAGCTTGGGCACGATGGAAATGCTTAGATAGATTATCTTAAGTTACATTTAAACAAAACTATTTACAAAAAATCTACTTCTTGGATGGGCTATTTTTAATGTTTCCTAAACAAGTTATTGTAGGTGGGCCAATTTTCCCTCTTTGCTTGTCATTTTAGAAACCCATTTGGACATGTTCTATCCCTGATCTAATTCTCTCACCCCACTGGCTACAGAGTAGTGCGTTCTTGTTTGAAAGGGTCAAAAGATTCAGAATCTGACATCCAAAATATGTGCTCTTTTCCCTTTTTTTTTTTCTGGAGTCAAAACCCCTGAAGTATAAATCCTTTTTAAATGAAGAAAACAGTGCCAAAAGGAATGAAACATTTTTGGTCCTTCTCCAAAACAGAGAGATAGCACTGAAACAGGAAGTGGATGATTTAAATATCCACTCGGCATCTTGGCAACATATTTATGTTTAAGGGACTTAAGGTTAAAAGGTTTTAGTCTGGCCTGGGAACACTCTATCTTCCCCTAGGGTTTGGAGCTTTGGGGAAAACTTTTAAGCACTTATAAAATATTTGCAATTAGCCATTTTTCTGAGACCAGACTGTTACTAGGAATGTCACAGGACGGTGTTCCTGGTAAGTAGCATGCCACCATTACTCTCCTGCTTCTTATGATTATCTCTTTAGCAATCTAGGTTGGTATAGTAGAAAGGTTTTATTTTCTATTAAAAAAAAGAATGCAGTCTCCAGTTCTGCTTCTCCCAAATCTGGAACTACACAGAATGACTGAACAAGCAGAATGCAAAATCGGGGCTCAATTACTCGTGTATCCCAGGTGCCACTTAAGGGCTCCATCCTCCAGGAAAATTTACCTCACCCCTATCTAAGTTATGTACCTCTCTGCTCTCACAGCACCACCTGTTCATACCACTATCGTTTATTTTCTTTTTCTTTCTTTCTTCCTTTCCTTCCTTCCTTTCTTCTACCTCTCTTCCATTCCTCTTCTTTCTTCCATTTTTTCCCCCATTCTTTCAGGTAGTGCCTTGTAGATCATTTGTTGAACTTCAGATTTTATTCTGTATAAAACAGGAAGCAATTAGAAAGTTGTAATCAAAAGAGTGATGCGAACTGACTTAGAGTTTACATCTGACTCCTGTGTTGAGAACAGAATGGCATGGGGAGAGTGGGGTAGTGGGGAAGCTGATGTAGCTGAAAGATAATGATGGCTTGAGCTAGAGTGGCAGTGATGGAGATAGTGAAAAGTGATCAGCCTCTAGATATTTATTTTGAATGTAGAGCCATCAGGATTTGCTAATGAATTTGAGAGTGAAAGAGAAACAGGCAGTGGTGTTCTGGAGCCAGCTCATTAGAGCTCATGAGAACCAATGCTAAATTTTAGGAGTTTTGTAAGACAGTTATTAAATACAAGCCATATAACAAATTAATTATATAAACTTCTAATTAAATGTTATATTAAAATAAAAGTAATGAATACTGAAAAACTCATCATTTCCTAATTATCTTATTACATTTTACAATTACCTATGCTCTTGAAGTTATTTATATATTTCATGTCTATATGGTGGAAACACTACATAATGGAGAGCCACTATACATCTCCTACCAACTTAGTATTCAGTGATGTGACATTTGTAGCTAGAAATGGATAATGATGGAAGTATTTACACAGAGAAGTTGGACCTTCCTCTACCTCCCACCCTTCAGAGCTGAGAACCTGCTGTTACATGTTTACCAGCAAATCACTGGAAAAAACAAGTCAAAATGAGCTTAAGGTTTTTGGTTTAAGAAACTGGAAGAATGGAATTTCATTTACCAAGTTCAGGAAAGATTTAGAAGGAGTTGTGAGGGTGGAAATCAGTAGTTTGGTTTTGAACATTTTGAATTTGACATAACAGTTATGCATCTGATTGGGAACTGTTAAATAAGCAGTTGGATATACAAGTCTGGGTTTCAGGGAGGAGGTCCTGGGTGAAGATATGTATTTGAGAGTCATCAGCACTTGCATGATATTTAATGCCAAGAAGCAATATGAGATCAAGGCAGTGAGTTAGATAGAGGAACACAGTCTTAGGACAATTTCTGGGGTCCTCCGACAATTAAAGATCAGAGTGAAGACCAGGAGCCATCCAAGGAGAATAAGAAGAATGGCTAATGGGAGTAGAAAGAGAACCAGGAGGGTGTGATGTGCTAGAAGCCAAGTGAAGAAAGAACTTCCAAAGGGAGGAAGTGATTGTGTCAAACACTAATAGCCTAAGTAAGACAGTGACTGAGAACTGATCAATGAATTTAGCAATGTAGAAGTATTGATGACCCTGAAAAAAAAAATGCAGAAAAAGTCTGATCGGCATGGATTCAAGAGAGGATGGGAGGAAAAGAAGTAGGAAGAGTGAGCAGAGGCAACTCTTTTCAGAATTTTTGTTGAAAGAGGAGCAGAGGATTGGAATAGTTTCTGAAGAGACATGTGAGTTTAATAAAGATTCTCTTTTCTTAATTTAAGATGAGATATATTTAGGCATGTTTGATGATGGAAGTAATCCAGGGGAGAAAGAAATATTGATGATGCAGAAGAGAAGTAACAGTTGCTAGAAAAATGCTCTTGGGTAGGTGAAAAAAGGTGGAACCCAGAGTACAAGTGGAAGGTTTGGCCTTAGATAGGAACATGGACAAATAAGGCATCATTGCAGGAGGAAAGGTGGACTATCTGGATTCAGCTATAGGTAGATTGGGAAATGTGGTGGGAGCCTGTGAAGTTTCCGTCTGATTACCTCCATTTTTTCAGTGAAATAGTAAGCAAGTTTATCAGCTAAGCATTAGAAAGGAAGAGGAGATTTGAGGGGTTTTCATAGAAGAGAGGATGTTTAGACTTGGGAAACATAGTAGAACTGCCAGGTAGCACTAAGGATCCACTCAACATTAGTAGTAATCAATTTTAAGTAAAACCAGTCAGCTTAGCTGTGAGTTTCCTCCAGCTGGGTTCAGCTGCCTGCCTGCTAAATGGAAAGCAGTGTTTAGAGTGATGAATCAGGGGGTGTCATCTGTGAAAGGAGGTGGGAGACTGAGATATGTTGGAGGAAAAGACCATTGGAGGATAGGAGCTCAAGGAACTAAGAGGCCAGGGTATCAGAAGGATCACATACATGAAATTTGAAGTTTCTGAGAATTATGGCAGGCATCATATTGAAAAGAGTTACAACCAGGAGTTAAAATCTTCTAGAAATAGAGGGGAGTAATGCAGGAATCAGTAGATGACTGCAACAAGGAGGGGTAGTGGGTAGTATTTTTAGGGGGAAACGAGGCAAAAATGGCAAAGAGGAGTAAGGAGGACACCTCCTTCACCTCCAGGCTCTGTGATACGAGGGTATGGATGTCAGAAGGACTGTAAATTTTAAGGGGATATATGAAGCATGAAGTTGGAGGGAATAATCAAAGAGTTTTCAATATAGAGTCTTGACTGACTCAGGTTGATGACTGATCCTGAGTTCTAGAGAAATCAGGTAGGGGGATGATAGGGGATCAGAACAGGAGATGTACAGAGCCAGTTGGGCATGGAATATGGGTAATATAGGAGGATCTGAAAGTCTTGGGAGCCTTGAAGAATGTAGGGCATGATACAATCAGTCCTGATGGTCTCATATTCAGACTATAATAGTAAGTCTGGGACTGTTGCTCAGGAGGGAGGGGTTTCTTTCCAGGAACATGCAGAATTCTGGGGCTTCTTTTTCAATCCAACTGAGAGTTCAGTGGAGGCTTGTGGAGGGGTTGTTTACTAGGAGCACACAAAGCTCTAGAGACCATGTTTTCTCCTGCATAATATCTGTTCCTTCTTTTCAGCCCTTAGCTCACCAAGGTTTAATAACATGTTTACTTCACAGCCTTCTGCAAACCAGAACTTCAACTTGCTCATGTCTGTGTCCCTAGTCCTAGCATTCTCCTGTAATAAGCTCAGGAATATGAACAAATGAATGAATGAATGGGGGTTTGAATGAATGATAATTCTTTAAAGATTTAGCATTGGAAAAAATAAACAAGCAAACAAAGTGAGAAGCAGCTTCTGCTCCCACCCAAGATCTTTCCTCAACTGACTTCTCCCTCCTGAGGCTTGAACTCACTAGACTCTTGACTCTTCACTTGCAATCTTAGCCCAGCCCTTCATGCTCCATCTTTCTGACTGGACTTCATCATCGTCTATAACTGGGTATAACTCCAATACGTGAATAGAGTGGCCAAGCCCCAACTCTCCTGACCCACCTCACTGCTCGCCAAATTCTGAGAGAGCACTTTGAGCACAAGTTTTGACCCTTCACTGGTGTGTATAGGATGACCTGGTGAGCAACCTGGTCTAACTTTAGTCGCCCTCAAAGACAGTATCCAGCTGCATCCCCTCAACCTGAATCAATTATTATTCATGGTTGCTCTTGGTTCTTTAGTATACTTAGTTAATGGTGCCGTCTTGTTTTGTAAGGAAATAGTAATTCTAATCAGTTTCAGGAGGCTTCAACTTGAGACCTCTCTAGGGAATAAGATGGGTGGGTTAGGGAATTTGATGTGTCTGAGATTTACTTATAAGATTTAAAATCTCCATTTAGAATTGTCTGTCTTTCTAAGAATGATATTTATTTTCAATTAACCATATTTCTTGTCACACTGTGGTGAGCCCTAAGAAGATTATAGAGAAGGGTAAAGTCAGGGACTTTGAGATTGTTAGAACCTGGGTAAAAGCTAAATGATCACACGTAAAACCACAGAGGACAGGATAAAATGGTATGTAGTTAAATGATAGAAAGTAGAGGTCAGACCCCAGCCAGAGAAGGAGAGGTTAAATGGAAGTCGTAATGATCTAGTAAGATTTCTTGGAGGAGATGGGGTTTCAACTGGGCCTTGAAGATTAAGTAGGATTAAGACAGAGAAAAAAATATGTCATATGGAGGTATTTATATTAAAATGCAACAATACAGACATTATTGTAAGACTTTATGGAGAATGTACTGACCTGATGATAGTGGACAGTGAATGTATAGGAATAATGAAAGGTAAAGTTGGGTCCACAGCAGTGGCTATGAAATGGCCTCTCAGCTCTTCTACTGTTGGGGGTGTAATTGCCCGATGCCTCAGCAGCTGCACTTTAAAATCTGTGTTCTCGCTGAAGCTACAGGTCCCATGGAGCTTGACAGGGATATGTC
Organism: Lipotes vexillifer; assembly: GCF_000442215.2. Lineage (NCBI taxonomy): Eukaryota > Metazoa > Chordata > Mammalia > Artiodactyla > Lipotidae > Lipotes > Lipotes vexillifer. Next base: position 1,553,578 of record NW_006793703.1, read on the forward strand.
AGGCTTGTTCCTGGGAGATGTGGGACTCCTCTGATGGACAGCTTTGTTCTGAGGATTCCCCTGGGTCTTGCCTGACTTTCTTAGAACTGCACTCTAGTATAAAACTCTTCTTACCTACCTGCCTGCCTTCTCTCCCTCCTTCAAGAAGGCCAGCCCCGCATTCCACTCTGTGGTTCTCCTAGCTTCTCCTCGCTCTTCATGACCACCAGCAGTGTTCCTCAAGTCAGCTGCTGTGATATCTTCACTAGCTCCTTCAGGGTCATCAGTGTTGTATCCTAATCATTGGTTTGGGGGGGTGACCCTCACCATTTTTTATGGTTTTTAAGGTTGAGGGAATGTTTAGGACTATGAGATCCCAGTCCAGGGTTTTATTTTAGCTTCTAGAAGCTGACAGTGTCTAGGGTTTTGACTAGGCTGAACAACTTTAGTGAACTAGTTGGATTGAGAAATCTGGTGTTTGGGGCTTCCCCGGTGGCGCAGTGGTTAAGAATCCACCTGCCAATCCAGGGGACATGGGTTTGAGCCCTGGTCCGGGAAGATCCCACATGCTGTGTAGCAACTAAGCCTGTGCACCACAAGTACTGAGCCTGAGCTCTAGACCCCGTGAGCCACAACTACTGAAGCCCGCGCGCCTAGAGTCCGTGCTCCGCAACAAGAGAAGCCACTGCAATGAGAAGCCCGTCCACCGCAAGGAAGAGTAGCCCCCTTTCACCACAACTAGAGAAAGTCCATGCGCAACAACAAAGACCCAATGCAGCCAAAAATAAATTAATTATTTTTTCAAAAAAATTATATCATGTTTTAAAAAAAAAGAAATCTGGTGTTTGAAACAAATGCGTAGAAAGAATGAAAGTAGTGATAGAATACTTAATATGATTAACATGTGACATTCTCAAAAGAACTTTTTATCAAATAAAACATTTAAAAACTATCTTTCCTCTAAAAATCAAAGTCTACTAATATTTTTTTAAACCTCTCTAATTGGAGTATATTCCTTTTGTGAAATATCAGTTGCTTAAGAATCTGTCTTTTAACTGTAGTTGCGCTAACCAGGGTCATTCAGCTGTGAATTCATCTAGTCTTCTCTTGACCAGATCTAGAATACTAGTTTTGCCTAGTGCTGTCCTGTTCTCTCCCAGCCTAGCTAAGGGTTTGATAATTTTGTTCAGATAGATAATTTCCTTCCAGTGACAATCTTCCTTCAGTCCTAATATTTAATTTTTCTGGAAAAGTGCAAAAGCTTATATGCACAAACATAATGTAGAGTTTTAAAGTAAAACAAAATGTTCTCTCAAGTCTGATGTAGCAGCATCTGGTTATGTGGGTACGTCAGATCTGCAGTTGTGTTTCCAGCACAGCTAGATGAGGTTGCGGAACAGGAGGATCCTGCCATCGCTTTCGGTCTAAGAGTCTCACAGTTTATCACAGTTAACAGCCATTTATTGAAGGAAATTACTGGAGTTCCTGCACTTTCCACTTAGTAATTTTCGTATACTAGGGAAAATGGAACTTGATTAATTATATTTAGTTTGCATTTGAAAAGCTACTCCAAAATATTTAAAACCGTTTAGGATGTCATTCTTAGATCACGTGTATATTCGCAGCTACAAAACCATTCCTGGACTCTCTATTCAGCCAGTTTAAGCTAGCTGTGGGCTGTTTTGTATATACAACATCAATGAGTTTGGAAGATTTATGTTTATGTTGCTGCTTTGACTGAACTGGCATTTCGGAGGATTTTTGGAGTCTCCAAATGAATGGGTAAAATTTAGAGAGTAAGGACACTTTGAAATGAACTGTGCAGTCATACGATCAATGTTTTCCACCAAATACAGGAGAATATAATTCCAGTTGTTCCAATGCAAGTCACATTTCATTGACAATCCCATGGCTTTAGTAGGTGAGGTTTTGCTGAGTCAGAAGGTAGAACAATGAACTTAAGTTTCCTTACACTTCCCTGACGAAATCTGTTTTCTTCCTGGCTTTAAAAATAGTCATTTACCGTTTGTTTTGAAAGAGTGGCTGTTAGAGGACGAGAAACAGGATTCAACGAGTTGGATTATTTGTTGTAGAGAATGTTAATGTTATAACCGGAGCAATGAAGTGCTGTTTACATTTGCTAGGAAATTGTGATTGTTTCAGTTTTTTTTTTTTTTTTTTTTTTTTTTTG
>NW_006793703.1:1555806-1574670 GCF_000442215.2 Lipotes vexillifer
CCCGCGTCTCCTGCAACGGCAGGCGGACTCTCAAGCACTGCGCCACCAGGGAAGCCCTCAGTTTTATTTTTATTTTCATTTTTTATCACTAGTCTTATGTAGGGTCAAAATTGTCAAGAGTGTACCTTTAGAGGAGTACAAGGTAGACAAGTTTGCTGGAGGACTCCTACAGGGCTATGTCAAAGGAAGGGTTCCATTTAACAAAGAGTTGTTGTCTCAACAGACGCGTACCTGGCTAGAAAGGACAATTTTCTTTGTTTGCTCTTTTGACCACTGACATTTATTTTCATTTTTTAACTTTCTATTTTGAGATAATTATAGATTAGCAGGAAGTTACAAAAATAGTGCAGGGAGGTCCTAAGAACCCTTCACTCAGTTTTCCCCAATGGTAACATCTTACATAACTACAGTATAATATCAAAATCCAGGAAATCGACATTGGTACAACCCACAGACTTTATTCATGTAGGAAGGACTTTTTAAAACAAGAAATAATTCAGAACAACCACAGTCTTCCTCTAGAACCTGACCTTCTTACTGGGAAGTACCTGAGTGTTGTTTATTGAGCACTTCTCCACACTTTTCAGGGCAAACTCACCTGGAACTGAGCTTTTTTTTAAAAAAAATAAATAAATTTATGGGGTTTCCCTGGTGGCGCAGTGGTTGGGGGTCCACCTGCCGATGCAGGGGACACGGGTTCATGCCCCGGTCTCAGAGGATCCCACATGCCGCGGAGCGGCTGGGCCCGTGAGCCATGGCCGCTGAGCCTGCGCGTCCGGAGCTTGCGTACAGCAAAAATAAATAAATAAATAAATAAATAAATAAATTTTTGGCTGTGTTGGGTCTTTGTTTCTGCGCGTGGGCTTTCTCTAGTTGCGGCGAGTGGGAGCTGCTCTTCGTTGTGGTGCACGGGCTTCTCGTTGTGGTGGCTTCTCTTGTTGCGGGAGCACGGGTTCTAGGCATGAGGGCTTCAGTAGTTGTGGCTCATGGTCTCTAGAGCGCAGGCTCAGTAGTTGTGGCGCATGGGCTTAGTTGCTCCGCGGCATGTGGGATCTTCCCGGACGAGGGCTCAGACCCGTGTCCCCTGCATTGGCAGGCGGGTTCTTAACCACTGTACCACCAGGGAAGCCCAAACTGAGCTCTTTTTTAAAATTACATTTCTTCTAAAAGATTATCTTCATAAAGTCCAACCTGTTAAGGACAGAACAAAGTTATTGTTTCATCTTATGAAGTATACAAAAACTAAATGGTAAAACCATATGGGAAGGCAGAACTCAGTCGGCACAAGTTATTTAGAAAGCTAAGTGAGACAGGAGTTCTCTTACTCATTTCATTATTTAAGAGGACTTTTAAGACAGAAGATATTGTTTTTTATTTCCTCATATAAGATTTGCCTGAAAAGTCACAGGTATTTGGCAACAAGACTAGAATTTTCAAACAATGTTTTTCCTCAGAGTAACCTTCAACCCATTGAGCTATAACCTCATCTTAATGAAGCCACAGGAGTTTTCCCTTTTCCCCTTTTTCCTGGTTAACTGTTTTCAAGCTGTACATATATGGATCACAGTTTTTTTAGAAGGAGGCAAGACACACACACACACACACACACTTACATGAATTGTTTTGCTTTGTTTTTTTCTCACGGTGTACCTATGATATTTTGAGTGTAAAGACCAAAATATTCTTTTTAAAAAAATTTATTTATTTTTTTGGACTTCCCTGGTGGCGCAGTCGTTAAGAATCTGCCTGCCAATGCAGGGGACACGGGTTCGAGCCCTGGTCCGGGAAAATCCCACGTGCCGCGGAGCAACTAAGCCCGTGAGCCACAACTACTGAGTCTGCGCGTCTGGAGCCTGTGCTCCACAACGGGAGAGGCCGTGACAGTGACAGGCCCGCGCACCGTGATGAAGAGTGGCCTCTGCTCGCCGCAACTGGAGAAAGCCCTCGCACAGAAACAAAGACCCAACGCAGCCAAAAATAAATTAATTAATTTTTTAAAAAATTTATTTATTTTTGGCTGCGTTGGGTCTTCCTTGCTGCGCGCGGGCTTTCTCTAGTTGTGGCGAGCGGGGGCTACTCTTCATTCCGGTGCGTGGGCTTCTCATCGCGGTGGCTTCTCTTGTTGCAGAGCACGGGCTCTAGGTACAGAGACATGGAACCTTCCTCTGAAGTAGACCATACATTCCAAAACATCTCTGGCAGAGTCCGGGGTCTGCTTCTGATTAGATAATTGATATAAACCTCCCTCCAATAAACCTTGACTCCTTCAAAAACAGAGGAACCCAAGAATAAAACGTATCTACGTTTTGAGTAGAAAGCCTTCTGTGACAATTAGTTATCAGAGAGCAGTTTACTTTTCCTTTTAACAACCAGCATTAAGACCTAAGAAGCAAAAAGTATGCTGGATGAAATTCTAGTTGAAACTTCAGATCAGCCTTGGATCTATTCTAGACAGTGTCGGGTTTACTATTAACCTTAAGGTAGCACTTCCACATTTATGGTGTTCCATCCTTATCCCACAAAGCTAAATTCATTGCTAATTATAAGTAATATACTTATAATTAATACTTATAAGTAATATAATTATAAGTAATACTTATAAGTAATATAAGTATTTACTTATCTTCCAGTTGTAAGATAAGTAAATACTAGGGTTATAACATAGCTAACATAGCTCTAGGCCCCCGGGCGTCAGTAGTTGTGGTGTGTGGGCTCAGTAGTTGTAGCTTGAGGGCTCTAAAGCGCAGGCTCAGTAGTTGTGGCCCACGGGTTTAGCTGCTCTGTGGCATGTGGGATATTCCCGGACCAGGGCTCGAACCTGTGTCCCCTGCATTGGCAGGGGGATTCTTAACCACTGCCCCACCAGGGAAGTCCCAAGACCAAAATATTCTGAGGTGAAAACAATGCTTTACTTTCCAAAATTTATATTTTATTAGCAACAAGAAATTATTGAGATATAAGTGACCTACAACTCTGTGTAAGTTTAAGGCAAACAGCACGATGGTTTCATTTACATATGTATATTGTGAAATGATCACCACAGTAGGTTCAGCTAACATCCATCTTCTCTTATAGGTACAATAAAAAGAAAAGAAAGGGGCTTCCCTGCTGGTGCAGTGGTTGGGAGTCCGCCGGCCGATGCAGGGGACACGGGTTTGTGCCCTAGTCCGGGAAGATCCCACAGGCTGCGGAGTGGCTGGGCCCGTGAGCCATGGCCGCTGAGCCTGCGCATCCGGAGCCTGTGCTCCGCAATGGGAGAGGCCACAGCAGTGAGAGGCCCGCGTCCCGCAAAGAAAAGAAAAGAAAGAAGAAAAGAATAAAGGGAAAAAAATTTTCTCCTTGTGATGAGAACTTATAGGATTTACTCTCTTAACGTCCCTATATATCATACAGCAGCATTAGCTATGTTATATCCCTAGTATTTACTTATCTTACAACTGGAAGATAAGTAAATACTTATATTACTTATAAGTATTACTTATAATTATATTACTTATAAGTATTAATTATAAGTATATTACTTATAATTAGCAATGAATTTAGCTTTGTGGGATAAGGATGGAACACCATAAATGTGGAAGTGCTACCTTAAGGTTAATAGTAAACCCGACACTGTCTAGAATAGATCCAAGGCTGATCTGAAGTTTCAACTAGAATTTCATCCAGCATACTTTTTGCTTCTTAGGTCTTAATGCTGGTTGTTAAAAGGAAAAGTAAACTGCTCTCTGATAACTAATTGTCACAGAAGGCTTTCTACTCAAAACGTAGATACGTTTTATTCTTGGGTTCCTCTGTTTTTGAAGGAGTCAAGGTTTATTGGAGGGAGGTTTATATCAATTATCTAATCAGAAGCAGACCCCGGACTCTGCCAGAGATGTTTTGGAATGTATGGTCTACTTCAGAGGAAGGTTCCATGTCTCTGTACCCAGATGAACCCAGTTTTTCATAGTGAAGAGCAAAGTAATTAGATTTTCTTTTTCAGAGCAAAAATTATTTTTAGGCTGAATCTAATGGGTCATATTTCTCCACTCAGTAAATCTTGCAATTATCACTCCTCTCTGGAAAATGTAACTGAATGATCCACCGCTGTGCCAGAGCTTCTGTGGGTCACCACAGAAGCAGGTCAGATCACAGCCATGCTCCAGGAGGCTGCTGGATGCAATGTGAAGTTGGTGTCTGTGACACACTCCAAGTTCGAAACCAAGCAGTCAACCAGTGGCAGTAGTCCACATGCCAACATTTTTGTTTATTTGTAATGGAAAACTTTAGGAGGGAAAAACAGGAGACTGGGTGCCAGAGGTATGTGGTAGAGATTTCTATCATGTTCAGTCACTGAGGAAAATCCGAACTGGCCGCTCTAAAGAGGGCCTTTCTTTGAAAGGAAAGGCAGTAAATCCAGATCCAAATCCTAGACAAATGTCTTCTTCCCCTCTGTCCTCTGTGAGCTCTCCTGATGTTGCTAAAAGAAAGAGGAACTGAGGACAAGGAGTCTGACCAGAGCGAGGAGGGCCCCATATGAGGCCCAGGAGAAAGAACCAAGGGCCTAGCATGGAGAACACATTTGAGGCATAAATGGCTCTCTCTGGGAAATTAAGGAGGATTCTCCACGCCATTCTATGCCCTCTCACTCCGCTACCTTAAGTCTCAGCTTAGATGTCACTTCCTCAGGAAAGCTTAACAGATTCAAGTTTGGCTAATAACCTCTTTCTGTGCTATGACAATGCCCAGTTCTTCCTCTAGAGCAAGATTATCACACTGCATTGTGATATTTGATTTTCATATCCCTACCAGACTGCAAACTTAATAGAACTGGGACAATGTCTCTCATGTTTATAATTTTATTCTCTTTGCTTAGCACTGTGTCTAGCACATAGTGAATACTACAAATGTGTTGTTTTGAGCTGGTGTCATGAGGCCCAAATGATATCCACACCCTTAGTGTTTGGGATGCTACAGATTGCTTAACAAAAGTGTTTACCTTCAGAACCTCAACCCAGCCCAATAGCGTTGAAACCGTCTCTGTCAAGTTTTGTAAAATGCAGTTAACAGCTAAGAAGCTATTGTGTAGAATCATTGTAGAGCCCCACAATGACTACACATGAAACACATGCTTTTAAAGAAAAGATTAAGATAGCCATGAATATATACCCTAAAAGAGAACAGGAACTGAAATAATGGATCTAGTGAAAATCAGACATGGTCTTATAATTTTGTTAATGTGCTTATGTTTCACCCTTCTACTCAGTTCAGTTTGATTTTCATGAGAATTTGGATCTAAAAAGGGAATTTTGAGCCCATGTCTGTATATATGGTAACCAGAAACTTCTAAGACATAGTCTAAGTGTAACTTCAGTCCATACTCATAAGGGTGATCTTTCTACACTCCAGTAAGGTTAAACTGACTGATCTGATGATTTCAACACTGTGCAGAGGGACAGTAATCTGAAAGCTATGAATAGAGCTGCCCTTTTAGCCATTTTACTCCCAAGTCTGTTGGTTTCCACAGGAAAATATTCAGTTCTGTTTGTTTTTTTTTTTTTTTTGGACTGTGTTGGGTCTTCATTGCTGCCTGCAGGCTCTCTCTAGTTTCAGCGAGTGAGGGTGTGTGGGTTTCTCATTGCAGTGGCTTCTCTTGCTGCGGAGCATGGGCTCTAGGCACGCGGGCTTCAGTAGTTGTGGTACATGGGCTCAGTAGTTGTGGTGCACAGGCTTAGTTGCTCCATGGCATGTGGGATCTTCTGGACCAGGGCTCGAACCCGTGTCCCCTGCATTGGCAGGCAGATTCTTAACCACTGCGCCACCAGGGAAGTCCTCAGTTCTTTTTTTGCAAAGAAGAGCAATACAATCTAGGAGAAATCTGTCACAGGTAAAAATAGGTAGAGCACATTTAATCTTCCAGATGAAATACTTCTGGGACTAAAAGACTGCTGAAAGATATATGAAAGTCTAGATGTTGGATGATCCTATTCAGTTACCATTATGGAATATACAGAATATTGGAGGAAATGTTATATAGTACAAAGTATATAGAAAGTAGTATATAGTATAGAGAAAAATCATCTTCTCAGTTACTGGAAGAAGACTTTTTGACCGTATTATCCATTAGAAATGTTTAGATGATCTGAAGGTCTACCTTGCTCCTTTAGTGATTAATATAATTTAAAATGAGATTCTCTGTAAACACTAGATGTCCACAGTTGCCCAATTAAAAAAAAAAAAATCTATGTGTTACTTTGCAATATTGGCCAAATATTTTTTTCCTGGAAGGTGGGGTAGGAAGAAGCAGGGGGTGGTGGAGAACTGTAGAAGTTTTGACTTTAAAATATATGTGAGCATATACCCATTATTCTGAAAAATTTAAAAGAAGACTAATAATGTAACATGTTGTTTTACATTAATCTTAGACTACATTTATAATTAATTTAAATATAAAACTAAGGCTAAACAACTGTCAGTATTATGATTAAAAATTATACCTTAACAACTAAAAATAATAATGATATTATTTTAAAATAGGGAAAGGAGGGACAGTTAAAAAAAAGTGTTAAGTGTACAAATTTCCCTATGTCTTATAGTAGAGAGTCAGGTAATGTCTAAAGCTGACATCTGTAGTTCAAACAACAACAATTATAACCCCAGTCTGTCTGTCCATCCATCCATCATTTCCTTGTTTCCTTCAAAGATTTAGCAAATAATTCTTATAAAAATGGGTAAACTACAGCACACCAAATTCTCCTATTAGCCAGACACTTATATTATAGGGGAAAGTCCTAAACTATTAACAAAACAGTTAAGACTAAAATCACAAAAACAACTGACAACTTTGTGACTTTTCACCAAATTCTTGCTCAAGATGGTGCCCATCCTTGGGCAACTCTGGATTATTTTAGGTAGAGTACTGCTTGCCAAGTTGAAGTTATACTTTGAAGGGAAATCAGAAATGTTCATTTTTAGAATTTTCTGTTTAATGAGATGCCAATAGCTGTCTTTTACTATGCTAATGTCTGGGCCCAAAAAGAGGTTTGCCAGGTATGTGGGAAAATGTTATACCTCCTTGCTTTGTTCTGACAGTTTGTCTGGTGAATGACAATGTGGGTAAATGGAATGAAGAGCGACTTTAGAATCTCTAGAATCACGTGTCTAAACAGGACATGAGGTTGATCAGCTCACTTGTCAAACTTGTTCCCCAGCATGGTACAAACAAGACATTTAGTAGAGACTGATGGAGATTTTATTCTTCAGTTGAATGTCATAATGTGGTGATTTTCATAAGAAATTTGACAAAATTTAATGTTATCATTTTTTAAAAGAAAAATGCTAACTAGCATACTCCTGGAATGTTGTAGGTGTTCGATAATTGTCATATGAATGAAAGCTAACACTATAAATAATTTATGACATTGATACCTCCTTGTATAAAAGTATTTCAAATTTCTAAACCAGGGCCTCTTCCCATCACTTTTTCAAACATCCTCCTCAGACCTTAAAGCACAAATTAGGTATGTATTATTGCATTTTTTATACTCAGCTTTCTATTTTGTGATACAGTTGGTCGTGTCTATCTCCCTGACAAGATTGTAAGTACTTCGAAGGCAAAAACTATGCCTTCATTTACCTTTGTTTCCCTCCCTCTCCACTGTGACTAGAACAGTACTTTACACATGGAAGCTGTGGACTCAGATCAATACTTGTTGAGTTGCCTTGAGATGAAATTGTCGGGTACATTTATAGAAAACTTCCTATGTAGTAGGCTTGTGATAAGGATCAAATGTGATCATGACAGTGAAAGTTTTGACACCATAAAGTTTTAAACTGGTGTTAGTGGTTATTATCGCACCCATCCATAGGTTGGAAATTTTAACTTGGAGCCCTTAAGCAAAAATTGTCTAGAGTCTCCATTTATCTCATTTACCCATTATCTTTCACCAAATAAACTAATCTCCTCTGTGGATCATCCTACCCACCCCAACTGTCTCCTCATCTATGTTCCTTGAAATGCCAGAGTTGCTGGAGGCTTTGGGAAAATTTATTTTTCACATTATCCTCCTATGTATACACTAACATAATCTCAAAAGAAAAATTTGCATAATTTTTACATAAAAGGTGTTTGTGAGGACAAAATCAAACAAGTAACTAAGGGCTTAAGCACTCAATAGAATGAATACATTACCTAGATATTTGCATGTTTCACTGTTTACAGGTCAGTAAACATCTGCATGAAGAGTAAAAAACTCAGCCCCTTAGATAACTGATTCCAAATTGCCAAACATTAGTATCTTGTCATCCACATCTGGTTGATAGAATGTGAATTTTTCCCCTTTTTTGCCAGAAGGCTTCAGCCTTAGATAAAGCATGGACTTTTCCACATTTTACATGGTACTTGGTGTTACAGAATTCAGCTTTTGTGCTGTTCTTTTTTCCCTTTCTTGCTATTGCCTGGATCTCATTAGAAACCATTAGTGATGTAATACTAAACCTATGGAATCTTAAACATGCTTTTAAAATCCTGTGGAATAAAGATGTCTCCTACCAAACCAAAAATGCAGTGGGAATAGACAAAGTTACATTTCTTTAAGAAAAAATGACTCATTTCATAGTTTCCAAACTGTTTTGACTGAAGCCTCTCAAAATAAACCTTCTGCAATATGCAGCGTTTGATGTCTGACTTTGAAAAAAGAAATCATTTCTCAAAGATACAATTCAATCCTTTTTGGGTGTGCGTGTATTTTTGCAGATTAACCTACTTTTATTTCAACCAGTGAATGACACAATATTAAATAGCCATCAGAATAAAAATGAAAAGTATGTTTGAAGTGGTCTTAACTCCTACATAAACCAAATATAAAGAACATGCCATATGATTTTTTAAATTACCACAAAAATAGAATTTCCAGAACATTACCAGAAAGGGGATTTGGTCCATTAAGAATAACAAAACAGTTTAGATGTCATGAAAGCAGAAGATTAGGAGTGCAGTTAAGCTTAGTAATGATATTTTTGATTCATATGCTATTTCCGAGGCTAGGCAACATTTTTAATTTTTCACAGTCCTGAACTTTAATCCTTGAAGGGTAATTCAAGTTTCAGAGCTTACATGCTGCAATTTGTTTGGGGTGGCAAATTGCCATTGATTTGCCTCCGGGTTCTTTTGTACTCTTCCATCTGGGGGACTCGAAGGTGGTCATTTATTAAGTCCAGGTCTACATATGGCCACTGAAACAACTGGTTTTCAATCAAATCTCTAAAAAAATCCAAACAGCCTGTTTTTGTGCAGTTGGTCAGATTGATTTAAGATATCAGTCGCTTCTGTTCAAACAACAGTGAATGAAATAACTGGGTAACTGAACAACCTTTTCTTCCTTTCCTTCTTCTTTCAAGTGCTTCCCTTTGGAGTGGTAGCAAGAGGCTAGGTTAAGATGTGCATTCTAGTTCCAGCTCTTCCACCTCTATCTGATGCTTGGCAAGTTCCTTAACCTCTCAAGCCTGTATTTTCTCATCTATAAATGGAGAGAAAAAGCACTCTCCTCATGGGTTTGTTTGAAACGTTAAAAAAGAGGTGTGTGGCATTTGACACACACTTAGTGTATAATAAATGTAAATTTCTTCCCAGTTGTCATTCAGTTGCTCACATGGAGTCTTCTGCTTTTTCCATTTTCCCTTGTAATGATAACTTCTCAACAAAAAAATTAGGAGACCATTTGATATACAAGTCATTAGACTATTATAAGTATTAGAATCTAAGATATATCTCACTTAGTCAAATTTGAATTCTAGAGCCCAATGTCTCTGATTATGGCAAGAAGGGACCATTGTTGGAATTTATACCTTGAAACTTTTAAAGCCTCTAGAACTTAATTTTATCTTAAAGCCTTCTTTTCCTTTCCTTTCCTTCAGAGGCCCTTTTAAGTCTATTATCAAGAGATAATGTCTCTTGAACCTATATTCCCAGTACCAGCACGGCAAAAAATGTTTTCCAAGTGTTTACTACCCATAATGTGAAGAGATTCTTCTATTATTTGGCCTGAAACTGTCATTTCAAAGCATCAAGATTGAGATAAAGCAGGGAATGGGAGATGGGAAAAGGGCAAGGCAACTAACATTTGTAAGATGAGAGCAAAGTTGAATAGAAAAATGAATGGGGTCGGGACTTCCCTGGTGGTGCAGTGGTTAAGAATCCTCCTGCCAATGCAGGGGACACAGTTCGAGCCCTGGTCCAGGAAGATCCCACATGCCGCAGAGCAACTAGGCCTGTGTGCCACAACTGCTGAGCCCATGTGCTGCAACTACTGAAGCCCATGTGCCTAGAGCCTGTGCTCCCACAACAAGAGAAGCCACCTCAGTGAGAAGGCTGCGCACCACAACGAAGAGTAGTCCCCGCACGCCGCAAGTAGAGAAAGCCCGCGCGCAGCAATGAAGACCCAACGCAGCCAAGAAAGAAAGAAAGAAAAAAAAGAAAATGAATGGGGTCATACATTCTGGTAGACTTGGACTTCGACTCCAGCGCTCTCATTCTAGTTCACAGAGCTGTTAAGAGGATGTTGTGTATCCAGCTAAAGCACATCTGCTTTGCCAAATTTGTTAATGCTACTGGAAAATTAATTTTGGATTTATTCTTTTAAATCATTTATTTTAATGAGTAATTAGGATAGTTCAAGGTCTTTAAATTGCTATAAAATATATAAGTATTGGGCTTCCCTGGTGGCGCAGTGGTTGAGAGTCCGCCTGCCGATGCAGGGGACATGGCTTCGTGCCCCGGTCTGGGAGGATCCCACATGCCGCGGAGCAGCTAGGCCCATGAGCCATGGCCACTGAGCCTGCACATCCGGAGCCTGTGCTCCGCAATGGGAGAGGCCACAACAGTGAGAGGCCTGCGTACCGCAAAAAAAAAAAAAACAAAAAACTACGTATTAAAGAGGGAGATAAATTAGTACATTTTTTCTCTGTGTAAGGATAATTTCATAATTTAACTTTCAGATTTGTAGAAGTCTTATAATATGTATATTCTTGGTTTTTTTCCCGGTAGCTTTTACTTATTGCTAACCATTTTTATTGCTGAGGGCACCTGCTGTACTACTTTAACACAGTGAGTCTCAAACTTTAGCATTGGAATCATCAGGGGAACTTATAAAACACAGATTGCCAGGCCCCTTCCCCTGTGTCTAATTCAGTAGTTGTGGGAAGGGGCCCCAAAGTTTCACAATTTCTAATAAATTTCTATATGACACTGATGCTGCTGGTCTGGGGACTACATCTTGAGGACCACTAGGGTGGTATGACGTTCTAGATAAGCATCAAACCCCAAGAGCTAGGTTTCAAGTTGTGCACAAGTGGTGTAAACCTTCTCATGTCAAAGAAAAGGGAAAGGTGATTGGGAGCATCAAGGTTTTCTACTTTGCAGGGCTTCCTCAGGGTGAAATTTCTTATTCTTTCTGAGCTAACCTCTTGCTTTTAGCTGGATTTCAAGAAAAATGTAAAAAGCAGGAAATGAATCTTTATAAGACAGAGGCAGGCCTAAGTTTGCTTAGTGTATAATATGTATATTCTTTCAGAATATTATGGAGATTTCTCCTTTAGTGAAGTCAATTGGAGTTGATTGTTGGTTTGTGAGACTTACAAAATTATCTTCAGTTATACAATTAATGCAAAGACCTCTACTTGCAAAATAACCCAAGGTCATTTTATACTTACAAGAAAAAATGATCTTGGCCCTTCCTGTAGATTAATCTCCCAAATGATTTATGAGTCATTAATAGCTCAGTACTTAGACCCAGGGGTCAGAGTTAAGTGTTGCATCTGAGAGGGGATACCTCTACAGACTAACCAGAGGAGATGAGACGTGTTGGGGGAAATAAATGCATATTTCTCGATTCTTCATTGACTGTCTTTTCCTCGATAGTTTCATTATCACCATTTTAATTCAGGTTTCAAGAATCTCCAAACTTATTTCCATACTAGCTGGTCCCCTCAATCTTCCCAAACTATCATTTATATAAAAAAATCCTAACCCCCACTGTCTACTCCAAAGAATAAAGTGTGAAATGGACAACCAAGGACATAATCAATACAGCCCACTTCCCCAAACCCTCCCAGCCAGGCTTTTGAACATGCTCACTCATGAATTCATCTCGTGTGTTTCTGCTCAAACGGCTTTGCTCTTTCCCTGAGCAAGAGTGAAGTGTCCTCACTCCTTTCTTTTGCTGGTTATCTGAATATTAACTCCTCTGAGAGCCAGTGTTCTCTGTGAAGCCTTTCCTGAGTACTGCAGCCCATCTAATCCACAAAGAGCAGAGCTCCTCCAGTCCACCCTTCATCCTTTCACCCTTGAGGAGACTGAGGTCTGCAGAGTTTGTGACTTGCCCAAAGTCACATGGCTAGTTAGGAGTGTCACCAGAACCTAAAATTGAGGTCTTTTAACATCTAACCAGTACTTTTCATTATGCAGCAACAGTTGTCTGAATTACTTAAACTAATCATGATAACAGACATTTTACTTATAATTTTTTTTGGATTGGATTGTTGGATTTTTTGGATTTGGATTGTTGATGAATTGTTCATAAGTATGTAACCTGCAAATGACAAAGTTCTTCCTGGGTTACTCTTTCCTTTCCAAGTGAAATTATTAGGGCCTCCATCTCCATATTTCTGGGAATCCCCAAGAAAGAGACAGAGTGGTGGGAATGCCTATGTTTTTCCGTCACCTCCTGCTCCAAATTCCTGTCACCCTCTTACAGCTTTCCATCCCTTCCTGTCTTTCTCGGCTTCACCCTGAGCATGGAAAAATTCCTTTTTTCCGCATTCCTCAAAGTTATGTTGTTTAAAACAGACTCTGATGAATGGTTTGAAGTGGTAGAGGGACCTTACAGTATAGTCCAGACTGGATCACAGTTTAAAATGAAATATTTTAAATGAGAAGTTACATGAGACTGGTATATGAGAAAGAAATCAGCTTTTTAGCTCTTTGCCTTAGTTCTCTCCCAAGCAACTTAGGGGTGGAGGTGTTGTTCACCTTTTACAGAAACAAAGAAAGGTCAAAGTACTTACATAAACAAAGCAAAACAGTTTACAAGCAGCTCCTGCAGCTCAATATCAAAAAAAAAACAACAACCCAATCCAAAAATGGGCAGAAGACCTAAATAGACATTTCTCCAAAGAAGATATACAGATGGCCAACAAACACATGAAAGAATGCTAATCATTAGAGAAATGCAAATCAAAACTACAATGAGATATCACCTCACACCAGTCAGAATGGCCATCATCAAAAAATCTACAAACAACAAATGCTGGAGAGGGTGTGGAGAAAAGGGAACCCTCTTGCACTGTTGGGAGTGAAGTAAGTCAGAAAGAGAAAGACAAATACCGTGTGCTAGCACATATATATGGAATCTAAAAAAAAGAAAAAAAGGTCATGAAGAACCTAGGGGCAAGACGGGAATAAAGACGCAGACATAGAGGATGGACTTGAGGACATGGGGAGGAGGAAGGGTAAGCTGTGACAAAGCGAGAGAGTGGCATGGACATACATACACTACCAAATGTAAGATAGATAGCTAGTGGGAAGCAGCCACAGAGCACAGGGAGATCAGCTCAGTGCTTTGTGACCACCTAGAGTAGTGGGATAGGGAGGGTGGGAGGGAGGGAGATGCAAGAGGGAGGAGATATGGGGATATATGTATATGTATAGCTGATTCACTTTGTTATACAGCAGAAACTAACACACCACTGTAAAGCAATTATACTCCAATTAAGATGATAAAAAAAAAAGATTTGTAAGAGGAAAAGGGATGAGGATGTCCTGTTAGCTGCAGGGTTTTTGTAAAAAAACAAACAAAAAAACATAAAAAAGAACAGTCATCTGCCCTAGGCTTATGCCCCTAGTAACTCTAAGGCACAACAAACATTTTGACATTAGTTTTTCTTTAACTTGGTCCAGGTCGAATTTTTAGGCAGTGCTCCCTTCCTCAGTGACCAAGGCAAATTTCAGGGGTCAATGGGTATATTTTTCACCTTCAATTTCTGCATACATAGTTAGGAAAATAATCCAGCACTAGTATACAGAATGCAATGAGATTAGGAAGAGGATAGAAGCAGAACATGGGAGTTTGCTGACATTTACTGAGTGTTTTCTTCATGTCAGGGGCCATACTACTGCATGGTACCTCATTTAATTCCCACAACAGCTGTGCAAAGTAGATGCTTTCCATTTTAACCGAGAAATTAAACAATCTGCAAAAGTCATCCAGCAAATAAGTGGCAGATCTGAAATTCAGACCCAGATCTGTCTGACTTTATACATTTGCTCACGCCTCAAAACAACTAAAGAAGTTGCAGTGCCTGGCCAGATGACAATAGTAACGGTCTAGGCACAAAAGTGTATGAACGAAAAAAACAATAGTGGGAATGGAAGCAAGGAAGCCCTCAGGACTGAAACAGCCCAAGTAGAATCCTCAGATTTGATGACTATTCATTGTATTTGTGTTTGGAGAAGGGGTGAAATTTAAGATAATATTGATATCTATATCTGAGTACCAGAAGTAAGAAGAAGCAAGAATGTCAGTCAGAGATGTTATTTGAGGAAGACGTTGGTAAATCCATGATAGGAGATGGTGGAGGTGAATTTTCTTTCATCCTTTTTTCTGTTTGAAGCTACTTGATTTTACACACACTCAGAGGACCTTCTGCAGAATCTGAATTGGGTGTACCCAGTCACTGGGCCTTTATAACCCAAGAAGGGCAATGTGTTCAATATACTATCATCCAGAGCCTTTTGGGGCAGCTTTTTTTCATTCATTTTGCCTGTGAGTGGGCAAAAGGGGCAGGTATCTGATTTTTGTTACTGCATAAAAGTTGTTACAGTTTTGTTGATGTGAATGGATAAGCATTACCATCTGAACGGCAACTACACGTCTAAACAGAGGAGTCTGTGGCAATTTTATTACTAAAAAGTTGTTAAGTTTGGCAATCCTCACTCTGTTCCAGTCAAACATTTTCTTAGCCATATTAGGTTATATGGAAATAAGCCAATATCACAGCTGGTGTATGAGTAGGTTTCTGTACCAAGACAGTTTTCTTGGGAGCCTTTTCTCACTGGTTTAAAAGGAATAGAGACAAATGTGACTCAGAGTATATTTTGAAATATGACTGGGAAGGAAAGTAAAATCTTGCAATCTCAAAATTATTAGGAAAAGCAATTGAGACCAAAATCAGATTTTTAAGCTGGAAGACTTGGGAAGATTTGGGTATTTATTTGTTTCTTATTGAAAGTCTGTATCAATTTATTAAAAGCCCAACCAAACCTATCACCGATGCAGAGGAGGATATCAGAACAAAATCACATTAGCTATCTCATGATTTTCCACTCTTGCACTTATTACTCAGTCTCTAGGGTTAGAAATTCAGTTTGGGGCTTCCCTGGTGGCGCAGTGGTTAAGAATCCGCCTGCCAATGCAGGTGACACGGGTTCGATCCCTGGTCCTGGAAGATCCCACATGCCATGGAGCAACTAAGCCCATGCACCACAACTACTGATCCCACATGCCACAGCTACTGAGCCCATGTGCCACAACTACTGAAGCCCATGCACCTAGAGACCGTGCTTCGCAACAAGAGAAGCCACCGCAATGAGAAGCCTACGCACCACAACGAAGAGTAGCCCCCGCTCGCCGCAACTAGAGAAGGCCCGTGCACAGCAATGAAGACCCAATGCAGCCAAAAAATAAATAAATAAATTTTTAAAAAAAGAAAAGAAAGTCAGTGTTTGAGTTCTGGACCCACTGCATTACGAGTAACCATAGACATTGGACTTAATTTCATTTTTGTCAAATGGAGATGATATACTCTCTATCTCACAGCATTCTTATGAGAATCAAATTAGATAATGCATGATTCAACTATTATGATGGGAAGTATATTTGTGTGCTTTCCATGCTTTCTCTTTCAAACTACTTTTAGAGGAAAGTGGTAGCAGCAGGTTATTTAACTGGTTGCTTTGGTATAGGTATCTGCCTTTCATTCAGAACTTACCATATTCTGCTTGACAGCTAATAAAAATTCACCCATATATTCTTTCATTTATTCAGTTAATTGAGCAGTTAGCCAATGACAAGCTCTTAATGAATATCCTCTCTGCAAATAGGTGATAAACCTGTAAAGTTTCCCTGACTGTCTTGTCACTAGATATTCCTTTGAAATATTTTGACTGTTTCTTGTCCATTTGTTCATTTTATACATATTTGTTGAGTGATTACTATATCTTAGGTAATTGCAAAGTGCTAGGGGATCAGTGGTTTAAAAAATAAAGGCAGGGCTTCCCTGGTGGCTCAGTGGTTGAGAGTCCGCCTGCCAATGCAGGGGACACGGGTTCGTGCTCCGGTCAGGGAAGATCCCACATGCCGCGGAGCGGCTGGGCCCGTGAGCTATGGCTGCTGAGCCTGTGCGTCCGGAGCCTGTGCTCTGCCACGGAAGAGACCACAACAGTGAGAGGCCCGCGTACCGCAAAAATAAATAAATAAATAAAGGCAGACATGCGTTCATGGAGCTTTCAACCTGATAGGAAAGACAAACGTTAAATAAACAGATATCCAAACATAAATGTCATTACAAATTGTAATTGTACATGAAGATAAATAACAGAGCCATGAAAGAGAATAACACGAAGGAAAACAATCTTAAAAATCTGTATATCTAATACAATAATTTTAATTTGCTATATCTTGGCAATAAATGGATAGGATACTTAAAGCTTTTAACATGTATCTTGTGCTTGTGCTATAACACAAAAATCAGTGTTTTGTGAGTATTGCAAGACCTTTGACTTTGAGGGTTTAAGGAAAACTAAGGATTATCCAAGTGAGAAATGTGCTGGTATTACTAAGGAAGGGTAGGGGAATCATTTTAGTCTCAGAAAACAGCACGACCCAAGGCTCTGTGGCCTGCAAGATTTGGATCTATGCAAGATATTGAAAGAACGCTAGTGTGACCAGATCACAAAAATTGTGGTACCAGAGGAAACTGGAGATGTATGTTGGGCCAGATCACAAACAAAAGTGTGGGTTGTGATAAATAATTGAATATATAATCTAACTGCACTATGAAGATATAGAGGTATTGTAAGCAGGGCAGTTATCTGATCAGATTAACGTTTTTAAAAAGATCATTATTTGCAGAAGGCCAGAAGATTCGAATAAAGAGACCAGTAAGGCATCTCCTGAATGGCCCAGATGAGATAAAGTGGCTTGGATTAGAGTGGTAGCAACAATGGTGAAGATGAACGGACTGTTTCTAGTAAATATTCTGGAGGGAGGCTCACTAGACTTAGTAATTTATTGCATGGGGAGTGGCAGAGAATAGATGGTGAGGAAGAAATGTCTGGAGAGGCTCCCAAGTCAGGGCTCAAGCGGCCCAGTGAACGCTGGTGCCATTTTTGAAGATGGGAACAATTCAGGGATTATCGACTATGTTCAATTATATTCTTTTTGCCAAAAGAAAAAGGAGCAGTTCTTGAATATTTTGTGAGTTGTAGAGAGGAAACAAAAGTGTAAAGTATAAACCCCACCTTCAGAGTACTTGCACCCTAAGCATTAAGCCCACTATTGACACTTCCTTACCAGACCTTCTCAAACCGCCAGTGGCTCTCCTATGCTGCTATGGGTTACCTCACTACTAGGACTTATTCCTTCTCTTCCCTTCCACTGTGTGTATCTACATCTAATGTGTTTGTTATAATAGTTTAATTTGCTACACTTTTGAGTTATCTCATCTCTCAAGGCCCAAATTGGTTAATCTTGAAAATTAGGTTCTTAAAGACAACTTTTAGGGGGAGTTTTTCTATAATCTTGACAGTGAATGGATGATACCAGAGGCCTTTACAACTTTGTCTTGCTATACTATTTGCTGTAACTCATCTACAAATATTTTGGTGACACTGTAATTACTGTCCCAACTTCTCCAGTTGGTTATTTGAAAACAAGAATTCACATAAAGAAAATGTGATCAATTTGATCCCTTGGAGTCACCCTCTACATTACTTAGTAGTTAAAAACCAAGTGATCAAGATTTAGGGATAAAGATTTATGTACAAGAATGTCCATTACAGCATTACTTATAATAGCCCAAACTTGAAATATATGTCCAGTGATAGGGGAATGATTATATAAACCATGACATTATTAATCATGTTAAATGAATGGTGTAGGAAAATATGTATAAGTGAAAAAACTGAACACATAACATAATAAATTTGTTTTTAAAATAGGATCATATGTGTTAGTGAAGAAAACCAGAAGGAGATATATTTAAACTTTAAAGTAATCTTAGGGCGAGAGGGATTGAGAGACTTTAAGATTGTTTTCTACATATATTTCTATATTTTCTAAATTTTCTATAATATAATGAAATTCATATTTGTATATTCTCCATAATAAGATGTATAACTATATAGCTTTCAGAGATAGGTCTGACTTTACAGATTTAATGATCTGGAACCTTTTGCAATAGAGTAGAATAGAAACAAAAGTAGTCTTGAAAAGCATCAGTATTTCAGCCTGCCACTAAATAACTGATGAGTACTGCATGAGCTGCTATGGGGATGTAAATGGTATAAAAATGTGATTGCGGGCTTCCCTGGTGGCGCAGTGGTTGAGAGTCTGCCTGCCGATGCAGGGGACATGGCTTCGTGCCCCAGTCCGGGAAGATCCCACATGCCCCGGAGCGGCTGGGCCCTGGCCGCTGAGCCTGCGCATCCAGAGCCTGTGCTCCACAATGGGAGAGGTCACAGCAATGAGAGGCCCGTGTACCACAAAAAAAAAAAAAAAAAACATTAAAAAAAAAAATCTTTATTGGAGAATAACTGCTTTACAATGGTAA
>NW_006793703.1:1574704-1602685 GCF_000442215.2 Lipotes vexillifer
GGCCACAACAATGAGAGGCCCGCGTACCGCAAAAAAAAAAAAAAAAAGTGATTGCTCACTCAGGGATCTTATGATCAAGTGCCTGCACTCCTGGATTTCCCTCTGGATTCAAATAGCCTAGAAACATAATAAGGACAGTTTTTACTTTCATCTCTGAGCTTTTCCTTTTGAGGCACATCAGGAAATGAAAGGGCTCAGAGAGAGAGAAGAAAAAAAACACTGCCCAAACAACCTAAGTATCTGTGCAGCCTTGATACCATTTAAATTCTGGCTAAATTTAATGTTTTCCTCTCTCACACTTGTAGTGTATTTCACATAATGTATTTATAGTTCTATCCAAGATTCTAGGATGGCATTTGTATGTAAGCTTAGTTGTTTTGAGTTACAGTCATTATTTGTTTTTCATTCTTTAGCAGTGATTTGTCACAATCCCATTTTATGTTCCAAACATGTAAGGATTGTTGTCTTGTCTCTGAAAAGTACATTTTCCTTTGTTTTACAGTTATATATATGTCAGCTCTATTCAGCTTATATGTGCCTTCGTAATGCCAGAATTGCCATTTCAAAAGACAGAGAGCTGCCCAATATGAAATTATTTGGTGGCAGTTGCCCAAAAGGTTTTGTTGAACTAATTTATCTTTTTCATTTAATTCAATCAACTCAGCTATAAATGTTGTCCCTGATGAGGCTTCTGTTGGTATTTTTGTTGGCATATGAATAAAGACAGATGCTATGTTTAAAAAATGCTGTTCTTTAAAGATAAATTTATTGTAGGATGTTAAATTTGAAATGTTGTATTAATGTGAAAATGGGTTTTATTGATCCATCTGTATCTTCACTCCATGCTCCGTTTGTTTAACCACACACAGTTTTTTAAAAGATAGCAGCCTGGGTTTAAGTTTGTGGCTATAACAGATTGACACTGGGATATTGTCCACATTACCATCAACCATCTAATATAATTGCCAATAAAATTGTTAGTACCAGGCTTCAGCAAGATTCTGATTGTCCTCTTTGTATCCACTTTCAATCTGGTCCCAGAAAGAATGACACTGGATAATGAATCAAGATTTAGAAATGGAAAAGTTTGAACATCTGGAGACTTCATTTATTTATTCACTAACACATATTTACGGAGAAACTAATATGTGCTCAGAACTGCGCAAGGCACTGGGCATACAGAAGTAAAGAAGATGTTAAGAGAGCAGATCACATGTTAACAGTTCTTACCACAAAAAAAATTTTTAAAAAAGAACTCAAGCCAAAAAACAACAAAAAAGTGAATAAGATATAAATAGTTTAATATTTATTAATTTTCTCACTAGGGAGTTAGCTCTGTGAGGGCAGAGATCTTGTTGCTCTCTGTCTCTGCTACATCCTTAGCAAATTCCATTTCTTAACTAGAAGTAGAATCTCAAACTGGGCCTGATGTTTTGTCTCATGATATAGAAATAGAAGAGCAGATCTCGAAATTTTCTTCTCCACGTGTCATGCCTGCGGAATGATATTCACAGGGAAGCCTCACTCATGGGAACACACATAGGAAAGCCTTTTCTTCCACTCAAGAAAGATTCCAGGAATAAACCTGAGTGAGAGGCAAGTTTATAGAGATAAGCTTGAATCCTTCCTAATGTTTTTAAAAAGAGTAAATCACATGAAACCTCAAATACCTGATGGTACACTTCACAGGTAATGATGCTGTGATTGAGACTTCACGTGGAAAGCCACTGTGGTGGGCCACCATACCTTGACAGATCTATTTTGATGTTCAAATGCCTTGGGGTTATGATGGTTACTTGAAGGAGTTATCGGTTGTAACACTCCCCCCACTATGTCATTACTGCAAAGACAGTGCAAATTGCAAGGGTCACAAAGAATCAGTTCTCAGGATTGTCATCTTGAACATTTTTATCCCATGATAGCAGTTGGGAATCAAATCAGTGGATTCATCTGTCTTCTAAAACTAAATATAGTGATTGATTTGTCTTAAAATAAAAAATAACCAGCTCCTGCTGAATGAACTTGGTTGTTAAGTAACCAACAAGAGGCAGAATGGTGTTCTGCAAAGAGAACAGATTTGGGGATCTGGATCTACTCACCACTAACTGAGAGGCCTTGGGTAAAAACCATTTAACCTCTC
Organism: Lipotes vexillifer; assembly: GCF_000442215.2. Lineage (NCBI taxonomy): Eukaryota > Metazoa > Chordata > Mammalia > Artiodactyla > Lipotidae > Lipotes > Lipotes vexillifer. Next base: position 1,576,845 of record NW_006793703.1, read on the forward strand.
CAGGACTCTCTAGGTCCCATTTATAAAATGTTGCCAATAATATTTGTCTTACTGATCTCCAGGCTTGACATGAAAATCATTTGGGAAAAGGAATGTGAAAGTTCTGTTTACTGTAAAATTGCTATCATTTGTATTCTTAACCCACTGGTGATACCACTAGTCACTTGGAAATCAGTCCACAAATGGCTGATCTCATTGATGATAGTAGCATAATTGCCCTGTGACCAACCCACTTCGTCCCTACCAAGCATTCCAGACATTTCAGTGCAGAAACAAGGTCTCTGGGAAAAAGTCAAAAGGAGACTGATCAGAGGAATTCCACTGGCCCTTCCCAGGGCCCTGTGCACAAAATGGTCCCCTGTGCATTGTCATTTTGCTGTGTTTGCCGATGTCCAGTTTCCAAGACCACAAACATTCTGATAACTGAGTGATGATGAACAGAGACAGAGTGAGTGTGATGTTTTACCAGTTTTCTAGTGTAAAGGCCTCTGTATCTCATCCATGGGATTACAGCCTTCACTAGCTACTCTTTGAGTTAAATGTGCAAATAAATTATGCAGAGACTGATTTTTTTTAAATGCTGAGGAATGACACCAACCAGCAAATTTTTTTTTCAGGGCTACACGCATTGATGGTTTTGCCTTTGTTACATGGGTAAGACAAGGTGATTCTAGGTTCTGACCTGAGCCCACAGCCCTACCACTGTTCAGATTCCATGTCAGAGTTTTGTGCTTCACAGTGACTGGATTAGGTCTCAGCACACAGCCCTGGAATGGAAGAGAAAGTTGGGCAGTGCTAGCAGGTTAGAAGGTAGAGAATAGGGACAGGATCATTCCACTCTCAGTGTTATTTTGCTTTGTGTTTTTGCTCATCTTAAGCAACTGGCCATAAAAAATATATAATATACAGCCCTGTTCTCAGGTACTTAAATTTTAATCAGTAGTCAAAGCTAACACTAGAAAAAGTTTTAAGAATACTTTAAACAAAGTACATATTATATAACAGAAACAAGAAAATCAATTCACTAAATCAATAAAGTGTGCTCAAATTTTCCACTGAGTTGACTGAACTGAATAAATAATCCAGTTGCTTTGATTACCTGTAGTCTCAACCAGAAAGTACTGAATTAGGACATTGCTTCTTTGTGAATATCCAAAACTCCTGAGTACTGAGATTGTTAATAAACTGAGAGTCTGTTGGAACTAATGGGTTCAATTCACTTAAACTTACAACTATCAAACTTATTCTATGTGCCTAAAGTTTACTGCACAGGAGATATATTTATAAGTTATTCATCTTGCATAGCAAGGATGTAGGAAAATCAGAGCCCTCATACACTGCTGGTGGGAATATAAAATGGTGCACCCACTTTGGAAAAATGTCTCATAGTCCCTCAAACAATTAAGCATAGAATAATTACCATACGACCCTGCAATTCCACTCCCAGGTACATACCGAAGAGAAATGAGAACATATGTCTGCACAAAAACTTGTACACAAATGTTTATAGCAGCATTATTCACAATAGCCAAAAGATGGAAACAACCCAAATGCCCATCAACAAACAAAATGGATAAACAAATTGTGATATATCCATACAATGGAATATTACTTGTCCATAAAAAGGAATGAAATACTGATACATGCTACCATATGGATGAACCTTGAAAACATTGTTCTAAGTGAAAGAACTCAGTCACAAAAGATCACATATTATATGATTCTATTCATATGAAATGTCCACAATAGGGAACTCTGTAGAAATAAAATATAGATTTGTAGTTGCTTAGGGCTGGGAGATATAAGGGCTCTTTCAGCAGTGGGGGGAGGTGGCTAAAGGGTATAGGGATTTTTGGGGGGTGATGGAAAATGTTCTAAGATTGTGGTGATGATTGCACAACTCTGAATATACTAAAAACTATTGAATTATACACTTAAATAGATGAATTGTGTAGTATGTGAACTATATCTTAATAACACTGTTATTTAAAAATAAAATAATACATGGTAAATAATATATATTCAATTAAAAAATAAAGAAGCCATACATAGCCACATAGGCAAAAGAGTGCCATGAAGACCATATCCTTTGGAAATTTTAATATACATAAAAATTAATTGTACCATTTATTATCACTCATTGGAACCCTAGCATTTAACACAGTGCCTTACAAATAATACAAACAAACATCAGTGCTTGTTGATAATGATAATGATGGTGGTGGTGCTGATGCTGATGTTCATGATGATGATGATTATGGTGACAGAGACAATTACGACTGCGTCTCCACAAGCTTCGGACATTTAAAAATACCTACATTAGGTTTTTCCTGATGCGAAGCAGTTAAACCAAATTCCAGCTGCAGGCGCACCATGATCCTGTAAAGAGAAATGTTACATTTTTCTTAGGAGTCAATGGCTTGTATGTTTGTAGCCACAGGAAGCTTATCAAACACTGAGGTCAGCCGCTTTCCCATGAGAAGTCCAGAACTTTCATAATACCATAAATTACTTTCACTTTCTGACTTGCTTTAGAGAAGTAGAGAACTTTTCATACAGCTTAAAAATAAACATCTGACCCTCACCCTGCCATGGACACATTCTTAATGCTTCTCTGATCAGAAAATATCTTACCTCTAAAAATCTATTCTGATTCTTTTATTAACAGTTGAAAAATCTTGGCCAATGCAAACAGCATCATGGATTATTCCTAATTCAAAAACTGTCCAAGAAAAAATAGGAAAGGCTGCAGCAAATAGGCACTGTTTTAAGATATCAAAGCCCTTATTTTGTACTATTATGTGATCTTGTTCTGTTCTAATAAGAATGTTTGTTCATCTTCATACTTGTGCAAAATTGGCTCCTCTGTGAACAAAAATATAAGCTATATCCTTGGCTTCCCATGAAATTTTAAGGGGAATTCAGAAAAATTTCCTTGGCTACCTTTGCTAGTCTTGGCCACCTAATAGAAATAAGCTAAGGGTTGATTCATTCTGCTTTCCAGATAGAGAATAATAAAGGAGAAGAAAAAGAGAGGAGTAATGTTCATTGGGGGCCTATAGCATTCTAGGTTATATGTTATCTCATTTATTCATTCATTCGCTCACCAAAAAACTTTTATGGAGCGTGTTATATGTCATGGAATTTGCTAAATGCTTGGGATAGAATTATGGGTAAGACCATATCCTTGCCATCAAGAAGCCCATGCTCATACAGTGACAGCCCGCTGTGGCAATGCCTCCATAGAGGCATTAACAAAAAACTACCTAGGCACAGAGGAGTAAAAACCCTTCAAGGCAGTTATTATTATCCTCATTTTTAAATAAGTAACTGACATCCCACAAAGAACTTCCCTGTCTTCTTTCACAATTCCATGCTGCTTTCAAGGGAAAGACCTATGTCCAAACCAACTGAATAGTGTAAAGCTTTGTTAGCAATCCAGTGAATCTGTTTGTTGCAGAATGCCAAGAGAATTCTTACTTTCATTGGATAATTGACTTTTTCTTGAATTATAAGAGCAGTTTCCTTAGTCTCTCGCTTTATTTAGTCTGCCTGGTAGCTAAATTCCTAACATAGTATCCTATTAATACACCTTGTCTCTCTTATCTACTAGTTTATACAAATAATCTGTGTATGGCCGTATGCATAATTCCATGATAATATGAAAAAAATGCATCCTATGAAAATCAAAAGATTCTCCCACAGCTGTAAAAATTCACACTGAAATACAAGCAAACTATAGACAAGTGTTGCTCAAGATACACAGGCAAAAGCTTAAATGGAAACATACAATTGAAACAAGTGAAGAGGAAACTTTGTGCAGTGCAAGCACTTAATGCACATGTGAGGCACTGGAGATAGATTTGGGAAGAGTGGTGTTTGAAAGGGAAGAGAGGAAGTTGTGGTTAGTAAGCAAGGGGCTGAATGATCTGCGAGGTTTCACAACATCTTAAGATGATAAGTAGTCCTTGTATTTGAATAGCTTTGGTATGGGCCACTTGCAAAAACATTCAATATTTCCCTTCTAAGATATAGTAAGCCAAAATATATATGTGGAAAGTTCACTAAGTCATTGGTAAATAATCCAGTGTTTACTTTTAATTTAGAAATGACTGGCCAAATTGATCCCAGCCTTCCCGACTACAATTTTCCCCCTGCAGAGTACATTGATTTGTATTACCTTTTTGTTTTCTCTCATTGTTTGTCTTTCTTTTTATTATTTTATTTTCCTACTAGTGTAATATATGACTGGAAATATTGAATTTTCATGCTTTTATGTATTTCAAGCCCATAAATTCCCTTTTGTTGTCATCTTTCCAGATTGAGGCTTCATCTTTTTCTATTCACATTATTAAAATAATCGTTTTATTGATGTGTAACATACAGAAAAGTGCACAAATCCCAACTGTACAGCATGAAGAATTTTCACAAAATGACCACAGTGATGTAGTCAGCACCCAGATCAAGAAACAGAACATTACTTAGCACCCCAGGAGTCCCCCTCGTGCCCCTTTCCACAGTCATGCCTCCTCCCCACCACCCCTGGCCACTGCCCCAGGAGAACCATCATTCTGATTTCTAACACCAAGTATTAGTTTTGTCTGTTTTTGAATTTAATATTAATGTAATCCTATAGAATTTTTTTTTGGTGTCCGACTTTTGTTGTTTAAAATTGTGTTTCTGAGATTCATTGCCTGAGTGATACTTAGATTATTCTAATTTGCAATACAGTATTTCATCGTTCGCCTACTACAGTTTATCCATTTTACTATTGATAGACACTGAGTTGATTTCCAATAGGTGGCTGTTGTGAATAGTTCTGGTATGAGCATTCTAGTTCACGTCTTCTGATGAATATATGCATGGATCTTTGCCGTGTATACACCTAGGAGTAAGATTTTGAGGTCTCCAGATCTACAAATATTCAGCTTTAGCAAATACTGCCAAATATCGATATTTTACCTAAGTGATTGTACCAATTTACATTCCCACAGCAGTGCATAAGAGTTATAGTTTCTCATCAAAACGCTGAATTGTCAGTCGTTTAAATTTTATTCTAGTGGTGTGTAATTTGAATTTGAATTTTTCTAATGATTAATGAGATTGAGCACTTTTTCATATGTCTGTTTGGCCGTTTTAATATCCTCTTTTGTGAAGTACCTATTAAAGTCTTTACTTATTTTCCTTTTGAGTCATCTATCTTTTTTACTGATTTGTGGGAATTCTTTGTATATTAGATACAAATCCTTTGTCAGATATATGTTTTACTAATATATACTTTCTCAGTCTGTGACTTGCCTTTTCACTGTCTTTATGGTCCTTAATTTTAATGCAGTACAGTTTATCAATTTTATTCCTTTATGGTTAATAATTTATACATCTTGTTTACAAAATCTTTGCATATCCCAAGATCATGGAGGTACCTTCTTTTTTCTGAGAGCTTTAATGTGTAAGTTTTCACACTTAGATCTACAGTCAATCTGGAACTGGGGGAGGGGAGCGTATGATGTTAAATAAAAGTCAAGATTTGGTTTTCTGTTTGTCCATGTGGATATCCAACTGAGGTGCTAGGTGACGTTACTTTCCTCCAAATTGAGTTACTCTATCTTCTGGTAGTTTGATAGAGTTGGGGAAGTTCACTTTAGTTGAATTAGGGCTGAGGTGATTTGAAACTCATCTGCCATTTTGTACGACTCCATTGACCTCTAGTTTGCCCCTTCTCCATGGATGAACTCTACAAAGGTCTAACTGAGACTGTATCCCAAGACCCTTTCCTCTTTTTTTTCCTTGCTTCCATTTTTTATCAAAGTGTAATTTATATACAGTAAAATTTACTCTTTTTAGTGTACAGTTCTGTAAGTTTTGACAATACAGATAGTTGTGTAACTTTCATCACAATTAAGATATTGATATATCAACTCCAGAATGGTTCTTCCTTCTTGAACTTTGAGTTTTTCCTACTTAGTTCCATGAGACTGCAGAAAACTCTGCTGTGCTTTTCAGAAACATTCTGCTTAGTTTCTTATTCTCTTATATACTCTTGTCCTTTCTAATCCAAGTGTTCAGTCATGGAAAGAGCTTTGGAGTCAAACAAATCTGGGCTGCAGTGTCAACTCTGCTACTTGTTAACTATGTGACAGTGAATCTGAATCCGTCCCCTTACTTTCAAATAGGACACTAAGAACAACTATTTTCACAGTTTTCTTTTTAATTAGATAACAGATATCAAGTACCTTGCACATAGTAGGTATTCAACAGATTATAGGTATCATTATGTGATACATTATCCTTTCTCTCAGAGCTATAAAATATACTCATCTCTTAGAAATAATGGAGAAGGGGTAGGGTAGGTAGTCCCTGGAAAGCAATACCTTTCTCTGGGAAACCCATTAGATGCTGAAAAGGGTGAACATGATTGAACTTATTTTATTCACAACCATAACAAGGTCATTCACAGATACTGAGACATATACAATACATTTTTTCCCTTAAAAGGCCATAGAATTCTACATAAACCATCTGAATTGGAGGGATCTTAAAAATCTATTCCAAATGCTTCATGTTACAGATGAAAAAATTGAGGGGCCAAGAGTGCTTAAATGACTTGGTCAAGGTCAATTCACTCATTAGTATTTACTTAAATGACCCAAATTCCCTGAGATCACATATTTATTCTCTTCTAAAATACTCCTAGCTCCCATATTCAGCTATAAATGCAAAACAGGGACAATTCACAAGAGACAATTATTAATGTTTTATTGCTACTGACACATTTTGACTAAAACCCATAGATCTGTTTTTAAATATTTTATTTCAATTATCCCTACACAAGTTATGTGACTTCCTGCCAACTAAGACTGAAACAGCTTCTTACCATTCCTTTCCCATTCCAAGGATTATATCCTGTAGTGTTTCATTCTTCTATTATTAAGAAATATTCTGCCTTATCCTCCAATGCACAAGACTGAAAGGAACTCATGTAAACCCACAGAAGGCAGCTCTCTTCAGGTGAACCTGTACCAAGGGAACAGGAGCACAGGGGGACCTCTATCGTTCTGGACACTGGATGCACAGGTGACCAGGTATATCCCTGGCACTCTCCCCTATGGGTAGGGACAGATTACCAGCACCTCTACCACCCTCATGCTTTCTGGCAAAGGTGGTACTTTGAGAATAATTTTTTGGTAAGTCCCTTCATTCAGCACATCTTTCAGCATTGTGTGTTCTGCTAATACACAGATAAGCTTGAATCCCATATGGACTGAACAACTTGGAAGAGTTTCATGATCACAGAGCACATGGTCATCTCATAAAACCCTCTACCTCACACTAGGGTTCTCAAGGGCTCCTCCAGGAACACTCTTCACATGAGTGACTCTTTCTTAGAAATATATTTTCAGCCTAGATATCTACTCTTCAGAGAGACCATCTCTCACCATTCAGTGGCCCTCCAGTGGCCCCTGTATCACATCACGCTCTTTTATTTACTCAATATTGGAAACGTGTGCTGTCTGTACTTCACCAAGATGTAAGCTCCATGAAAGCAGAGGCCTTGCTCCTCCCTGTGTGTCCCATCCTGGCTTAGAGAACTCACTCAATGAATAAATGAATGTGGACATGTATCCTTCCCATACACCCATCAGGCTGGGTCAGCCCCTGGATTTGAATACTGGCTTCACTACTTACGAGCTGGGTGAATTTAGGCAAATGTCTTAAACACAACAAACGTCTCAGTGCTTCTCCTAAGTTAAGAACATGTATCTCACTAGGTTGTTGTAGTAATAAGTGAGATAGATGTGTGCAAGGAGCTTAGCACAGGGCCTGGCACTAAAAGCCCTTATTACATGGTAGTTATTAATATCTCCATAATGAGAGCAGGGCATGTTATAAAAGAGTCATGGGGGGTTTTTTTAGTATAAATATTCATGTTCAAATCAAATGATCCTAGCTCAACTGTACAAGGCAAAATTATAAATTAATGAAAACCTGGTTCTTCTTGCTGACTCCATAAAGTTATTCATTTTTATAAAGGATCCCTAACTTAACCTTTGCAATAACTCCCTGTTATAATAAGTTATCATTTGAGACCCTCCCCTTTATCCAACGCCTTGGTGCCCCTTTGAAAAATGGCATCTTTCTGTGAATGCTTGTGGTAGGATTTTTTTTTTTTTTTTTTTTTTTTTTTTTTTTTTTAGTATGACAGCTTTAGTCTCGTTTCTATAGTTAACATGGGGGCATAGGAAACTCAAACCCTGGACCATCTGGCACAAAAGCCCATGTTTTGAAAATTGCATTCTTTTACTGCCACATCACCTATTTTTTTGGCTGCACCATGTGGCATGAGGGATCTTAGTTCCCTGACCAAAGATCAAACCCGTGGGCACGTGGGATCTTCCCGGACTGGGGCACAAACCCGTGTCCCCTGCATCGGCAGGCGGACTCTCAACCACCGTGCCACCAGGGAAGCCCTGGTAGGAATTTTAAAGTAGAATTGTCACCACTTTTTTCAAGTATGTACTGTCAATATTTTTCCATTTGTGTAACCTAGGAAGGGGCTAGTTTCTGTTTGTCATGCTACTGAATGGCTTTAGGTAGACGTTTCCTAAGGGTTTTAAGAAAATCCCTCCTCTTGGAGGACTAGAAAGCTTATTGAAAGGAGAGAAATTCCTCCTTCCTTTTTTATTACACCTTGATTCTCGCATAGTGAATGCTTTCATATAAAACCCAAATTTCCCCACATGCCTGAGAAGATAGTTCAATCAAAGGAGCAATAAATAGCACCTGGCTGTTTGCCACTGGCTGGGAAGGGGACTGCGGTAGGGAAACGGGCTCATTTACCTCGCACCATCCAGCTGTCTCTCCCAGCCCCTCTTCCTTCATCTCGGGTCGTTCCTTTCCTAACTATGTATGGTCTAGACTTAGCTTTGCCTGCAGAGAATTTCAGCAACTGCCTCTGAGCCAGGTCAGTCAGAATCTATGTGTTGGGCACTGAATAAAAAGCTTAAAGGGATCCAGTGAGTAATGGTTCGCCCAGGCATCTATTTGAAGTTGCAAGGTGTAGACAGTAGAGAAAAATCTTAAAACAGTAGACAGTAGAGAAAAATCTTAAAACAAGGAGTGAGAGTTTCATCAACTTTCTGTCTTTCCATCGTAAATCTGAAAATAGAAAGTATATCTGAAGACAAACTCTACATTTAGTCACTTTGCTATTCACTTTATGGTTTCTCTCAGAAGCCTTTTTATCTCTTTCTCACTAACAAGGTAGTTCATAAACATATGCAGAGACTCTACAGACCAAACAAAAAAATATTCCCCTGATCCCTGATTTCTTTATTTTTTCTTTATTCATTCCCAATTTTAAAAATAAAAAAACTGAGGGAATTGGGACCAGGGAAAGGGAAACCAGGCAAATAAACGCTGACTCTGCCAGAGGGTTAGGGGAAGGTACTGTGAATTTTTTTCCCTGCAAGTTTAAATCTCTTGGTTTGTTCGTTTACAATCCAGGCGAATAACTCCTTGCTTTCTTCTAGTCTCTGCCTTAGTTGAAGCCTGAGAGTCAAGAATGGGAGGCCTATGTGGGATGGGTACTATAATCTACATCGGCAACTGAATGTAGGGAACTTCTTTTAAGGTGCAAAGTCCTGGGCACCTCTCTGGAGGTCATGTCATATTTTTTAAAACAGCTCTCCCAGAAGATTTTGATAGGTGTCCAGCCTAAGAACCTCTGTTCTAGGGGGACAGTACACCATAAGTGCCATGAAGCCAGGTAGGATGGTTATTTGTTCGTTGGCATATCCCCAATATGTTCCTGGCACATAGAGAGGAGCAGGGCTTGGAGCGGAGCCCTCTTACTTGACCCTCACATGTGCCCAGGGCTCAGTGATTTGGAAAAGAATGCTGCATCTTTATCTCAGTGACTCTCAACCTGGCAGCACTGTAGATTCACCGGGGACAGTTGAGAAACACATATGCCTGGGTCCCAGCCCCCCAAATCCTGATTAGCTTGAGCTAGGTACTCTAGATGCATGACAATACAACAGTTGTTTAGATGAGTGCATTTGGGGCAAGTAGGAAGAGGTGGTTGAGGTTGATGGAGGGGAGCTGAAGATGGCCTGAGTGAGTGCTCAGGAATAAGGAAATGGATGGCACCTTGTCTTGCTGACCAATTTACAGGCCCCTCAAGGTTCCCCAATCCCTAGTTTGCAAACCAGCCTTCGTCAGATGGATACAAACCATAGATAACATGCTAGGCAGGTTTTTGTTTTGTTTTTTACCTGTGAAAACGAAATGAGAATCTAGGAATCCAGGATCAATTTCCAGCAGTGTGATCCCAAGCCAGTCCCTTAAACTCTATGAACTTCTATTTTCTTCCAGTGCGAAATGGCAAAGGGTGGGGTGGGGGAAAGCAAGGTATGTTCTTAAGGTCCACTTGAGCCCATTATTCTACTAAATGAAAGGCAAACGTTAAAACCCAGAGTTGCATTTTCCATTAGCATCCCTTGTTACATCGTGTTGGGGCAGGTTTAGGGGTGTGATGGTGGTTTACTGTCCCAGGTAATTATTTCTTTGGCCCTTCTTATATTTAATATTTATTGCTGTGTTTCAAGTGCAAGAGAGTTAACTCTAGATTATCTACCAGTACTTTTCTATAATTATTTATAATCCTCCAGAGCCTCCTCTTCTACCTGTTAGCCAAGTTCCTGACCATCAACAGCAGAAAACTTTGGACAAAGGTTCCAAAAAGACTTTGAGAGTCTGAGGCTTAGAAGGTTTTGAGCATGAACTTAGAGAAGGCAGTGTCTCTGACTATGCTCTGAAGCCTGTTGTCTTTGATCATTGGCATTGGTAGTGCTCCCTGCTTTGTACTAACTCTACCACCTTCTCCCCTCCATTATTTAGAAGAATTCAGGGACTCACTCTGTAATAATTGTATTTGTTTTCTTTAAAATGCAAATGCACAATATCTATTTATATCTGTGCTTTATTTCCCCTTTACGGTCCTAACCAACAACAGTACCTGAGGAAGAAATTGTATTTTAAAATATGTAGTTCCACGTTAACTAAAATGTATTCCACTTATGTTTCCATCCTCCTTTTATACCAGGTATCATTAAAAAGTTTCAAGATCATCCAATAGAATTCATAGGGATTGGTGACCAACCAGAGGTTCACAAGTGGACATCTGATTGCTTAGCTGTGAGTAGAGTTTATGTGCTCTTTCTGGGGAGGGGCTCTGATCTTAGCAGTTACATAGCCTCTCTGCCTGATTTTCTAAATTCTTGCACCTAAAGATGCATTGTGCGGAACCAAGCTTTCTGCTATGCTCCTCAGAGTTTACTTACCAAGTAATCTAACAAGTTTGGAAGGAATTGTTTTCCTGCTTTGTAATCTGATTTTTTGCTTTATTTTTAATTTTTTCCTGCATATATAATATCTTAAGCAAAACTGTCCCCAATCAATAATGAAGTTCTCACTTCCCAAGAAGAATGTTGCTGACTTGAGGGAATAGAGAGATGATGAGTCAGTCTTCAGGGTGAGGAAGCTCACCTTTGAACAGACACCAATGATTTCAGGAGGAAACACCCCTCACTCTCAGCAAATCCTGCCCACCTGGGAGAACTTCCACCAGCAGAAGGTCTACCTGGGGAACAGAAAGAGGGGATTTCAGAAGGTAGATGGAGAAGCTAAAGGAAACTTCACTCATTCACCATTTTTCCGAGGTTGGCTCTAGTAGGGAGAAAAGTTTTGCTATGGCTGCCGTAGCAAAATACCACAGACTGGGTACATAGCAGATTTATTTTCTCACAGTTCTGGAGGCTGGAAGTTCAAGATCAAGGTGTCAGCAGGTTTGGTTTCTTCTAAGGCCTCTCTTCTTGGTCATCTTTTCCTGTGTCTTCACATGGCCATCCCACTGCCAGCACACATGTTTGGTGTCTCTCTCTCTCTCTCTCCAACATTTCCTCTTCTTAGAAGGGCAACAGTCATATCAGACTAAGACCCACCCTAATGACTTCATCTTAACTTCATCACCTCTTTAATGATCTGATCTTCGAATTTAGTTATATTCTAAGGTACTGGGGGTTAGGACTTCAACATATGCACTTGGGGGAAACACAATTCAGTCCATGATACCCCATCATCTTTTTTTCTCAGTATGCTGATTTTTAGTTTGTTGCATATGGACTGTTCTCTGATTCTTCTCTCCTGAACTCCCTTAGCATTTATATCACTCTTAGAATATTTGGTTTTCCTACAGCGTGTTGTAGTCCTTTGTACACATCTCTCATTTCCCTATTACATTATATAATTTTTGAAGTTGAAGAGTGTGTGCCTTTTACATCTTTGGCAGCACTAGAGGAGGTTTTGTAAATGGTAAGCATTTAATAGTACTTATTAAATGACTGAATGAATACATGAATGGATAGATGAGAAGATGCAGTCTCTGAATCTATAATTTATTTGCTTTAAGACTACCTCCAAATGATGATTATTAGTGGTGCGTTCTCCTCACTTGCTGCCTGCCCCCCGGCCCCCCAGAGGTGGAAATAAGTCAAAGCTGGAGAGAGGGACTGAAAGAAAGATATGATTAACTGATGGCAGGAGACTTACCTCGCTCCTCAAAGTGTTAAGAGACAGTAAATAGCATGAACCTGCTCCAGATACAGTCACTCTTCTGTGAGAACACAGTTTGGGGAGCCAAGAGGGAAGGAAAATGAGTTTAGATTGGGACTTGCTAATTTAAGGGCCTGTGGGACAGCCAAGGGTGTGTGTCTAGAAAACAAGGGATATGCAAGTCTGAAGCCCAGGTGAGAACTAGAGATAGAGATTTTCACAGTCATAACCTATACATAGGAATTAAAACCATGAGAGTGGATGACACCACCCCGAAAGATTGTGGAGGGAGAGGAGCAGTGGTTTAAAAAAGCACCAGAAATTGCATGTAGAAAGTTTTCCTGCTAAATAACAGGAGAGGGACCCTCCCAAGAGGAAGAAATCTAAATGCTACTTCTAATGAGGGTTTGTAAGAACATGTGTATTAGCTAATGTGGATATCTATCTATTTCTCTCTCCACTTATTCCTTTGGTCCTATTTTATTCCTTCTTCTGTCCTCTCCTTTAGGGGCTATGCCCCAAACCATTCCTGTGGGGCTTGCCCTACCCAGCTCTGCTCCCCTCTAGCTAACTTCACGCATGAGCATGTGTTTGACTCCCCAGCTGCGTGCCCAGGGATGTCATACATCAACACTTTCCTTTAGGACCATTTTCTTCATCACAGTCAGAGCTGATCAGACTGCACAGTGGGGGAACCCCAGGATTAGACTCCTTAATGTCCAAAGAGACAGAAGGCGGGTCCTCTTTAGGGTCAGGAGGCTGGGACTCCGTTGCCATGGAACATCATCTTGTCCAGACAGTCAGTGAAGGACTTAGTCGGGGGGAGTGTACCTCCTTTGCACTGAACCCCCTCCTTAGTCCATTGTTCCCTGCTGGTCACCCCATACCTCCTGTGCCCTCAAGAAGGCATTGGTGGTATTTTCGTGTTTCATGCCCAGGCCAGAATGGGGGCTAATGAGGCATGGAGAGGCCAGTCCATGAGTTGTGGTGGCCATAACAAGCTTCTCCTCTCTGGGCCCCACTATCAAATGTCATTTCTAATCAGGCCATGTTTACCCCAGCACTGAATTTCCCAATTTTTTCCTGCTTAGTTTGATGCAAACAAAATGGGGAAAGCTATTCACTCATTTCTCTTTTATTTTCTAAAGTGTCATTTCTTTTCCTTGCTTTTTTTTCTTTCTCCATTGGTTCTCTTTCTTTAGCAGAAACCCTTGATCTTTCTTTGGATTGTCTGATTATTAGCGGAAGAGGCTATCAGAGGTCTGTAAGTTTCCTCCTTCTCTGCATACTCCCTTCCATTTCTTTAAAATGAACTTTGAGATATCAGATTTTTTCAAGTAACCCCCTCACTTCCACACTTTCCTCTTGATATTCTTCAAATTGCCAGGAAAAAGATGCCATGTTTCGCTCGGTTACCTAAAACGCCAATGACACCTGTGTCAGTGATTTTTACCTAAATTGCTGTTTGTGTAAACTGAGAAAGAGAAATTCTGAAGTCAAGAGAAAACAGCGCTGCAATCCATGAATGGCCTAGTGGGGTGTTCCAAATGAATGGTGGCCAGTGGCCAGGAGAGGTGCTTCCCGACTGTGTTTCATTAATTTCAGTCAGCCATAGAATTTGGAGAGAAAGATAATTTTCCTATGAGCATGTAAAAGAAGTGCTTTGAGTTGTAAGCACCTAGCAGGCTTTGCCCTGTTTTAGAACAGCATAAATGGGTGTTTTTATAACCACTGTGGGCCAATATTTTTGGAGTCAGTGGAAGCTCCAGATGGAATGGAAAGAAGGGTTTTTTCCCTCCTCTTTTCTTGAGTTTTGCAGAACAGTCCTCCCTGGACACCCTTGACAAAGTGTTCAGTCTCCTGTTTAGTTCAATGTGCCCATACTTGTTATAGCAGGATCTGAAGGGGTCTTTCTTACACTAATAGTCTTTTCTACAGATTTCTGGTAGTGACTGTAGAATGAGGCTCATATGTGAAAAGATCTTGAATCCGCCTCATCTCACCCTGAGAAGACTGCTCTCAGGTCCTTGTCATGGAGTATAAAGAGGAAAATACACCGTGAGCCCAAGTGTGGTTAGGAATTGAGGGGACACAAGGAACATGGATTCTCATGGTCTTCCCAGTTCTGGAAACTTTCATGATAAGGAAGGTAAGAGGACATTCCAGCATCACCATGTGCAGATTTTGTAATTTTGGCCAAGTGATGGTGTTTCCTTGGCCAGGGAATTGCACCTGGCCTTAAGAGGTACCTCCATGGAGAACACCTTCCTGCCTAGCACAGCTATTGATGGAAAGAGGTTGTGTCAGGGTGGGCAAGCCAAGATCAGGGCACAGATAGCAGGGAGAAAAACAAACAATGGTGCCAGGAGTTCTTGTCTAGAACTCCTTTCCAGACTTTTATTTCAAAAAGCATGAGTGAGTATGCAGTAAAGAGAAAAAAAATGATCCTGCTATTTAGCATTCAAACAAAACTATCAAAAGTCTGAGGTTCTAAGTGTGACAGGATTTGTACAGTTCAAGGACACAGACTCAGCTACTTCCAAACTTTGCTTTGGGATGTTCAACAAAACAAAGCTGTAAACATCTTGCACTAGTCCACGCAACAGTCCTCCAATAGGATTTAAAGGCTCAATCTGGGGGGAAAAGACTGAGACATTTTCCTTCCTACTATTCTCTGTATCCCAAGTCCAACTTAATGCCAAATTAAATCTAGGTTTTTTTTAAATCGACTTTTACTGGAGGAAAAGGCAGAGCTGCATTCTCTGAAACAGATATTTTAAGGCCAAACTTATTATTTGGGGTTTTTTCTCCTTCTTTTTGCTAATTCAAAACAAAATGTCTATCATTCATGCTAACACCAGCCTTTAAGAGCTGGAGACAAATGGAGTCTGAATATTCACGCCAGCATGGTACAAATGAGCTGTGATTTCAGGATACTGGCTGTTTCTCTGACAGGGGAAAAGAGAGGTTGACTAGTTCAATATCTTTGGCTGAAAACACTTTGTTAAAGAGGGATGGAGACGGCCAACATTAATATCGAGTCCTGTTATTTAATGACCAAGAATGACATACTGTGGAATGGGGCATCCTGAGTTTGGGGAAAAGTGTGTTTATCATATCCAGAGGATGCAGAGAGGGAGTGAATACAAACATATGGTGGTCCTGAAGGAAGGAGCTCTTCTAAAAGCATTTTCTCCAAGTTCTTCAAAGAATTCCTCCAATAAGTATATTATACCCATGATTGTGAATCTGATTCCATCACAGACTCACAAGATTTATAAACATAAAGACATTTGATATAATGAGAGACTCTGGGGACATATCTACTGCCTCCCCCAGATTACTGGCTAATGGTTTAGAAGTAAAACGTGCAGTTGTAAGTTGGGGTTGGTGGGGGAGGCTTGTGACCCCTTTAGCACCATCTGTCCTTTCTCTTGTTCCTCAAACACACATATTCAGTCATTTATTAATTTATTCACTCTACAGCTATATATTGAATTGGAACTTCTCCATCCAGGGCTGTATTAGATCTGGGCTGCATTAACAATTCTGGTGTTCTTCCATTCCTTCCTATAAAATGGACTCTTTTTTTTATTATTATTCAATGCAATGAAAATTTAGTGACTCAGATAATATATTCATTGACGTAAATTGTGATTTCTGATACTTTATTTTTCATTGTCCTCATCTTGACAAAGAGTCATAATATTTTACATTTCTCTGCCCTCTCATCCACCCATCATTCTAATTATGTGGTTTATAGGCAAAACACTGCAGTGCACTGGCTATATCTGTAATTCTACTTTTCTGAAAATCTCTTTGAAGAATGATGCTTAATCGCTCCCTTCCTTATTTGTTTCCTAAATTCTGGTTTTCATGAAGAATTTTTTAGGGGGTGAACGTAACTGTAGTATCAAAATAATTGAAAATTAAGAGCAAAGTAAGGGTTTGCGGCATTTTTATTGGAATGCTCATAAGAATCAAAGGTGAGAGACCCAAGGAGATTCACCATGAAACCAGTGGCCCTTGAGCCACAGGGCCCCTCACTTGAACAGACCTCTGCCACACCCCTGCCTAATTTTTTACATTTAACATTGCATTCTCTTTCTTAAAGGCCTCCCAAGTAATTTTCAGGTCCTACAATATCTGAGTCTGCCCTAAGATTGACACAAACATATAATCTTGGATGATTTTGCTTCCTGTCTAAAACTAATTAAATGAAAAAGCAAAGAAATAGTCAAAGTGTGAAGTGATGTAATTTGTTTTTTTAAGGTTTTAGGACAAATTCAGCTTCTTTTCTAAAGTGAACCTCGCTTAAATGAAATAATAGATCAGTTTGCCAAAGCTCAAATGAATAGAAACAGGAGATTGATTTTTATTTCACTAATAAACATCAAATATGGACTCACCCTAACATCAAGCAAGCCAAATCCTCCTGACAGGAAACAGCTTCTAGCCAGGGGCGTTTGTAGAGGAGCATAGATCCTTCAGGCAGAGTCACATGATCGTTTCATCAACGGGGTTCTCGCCATAAGCTACCTCGTAAATATTATGCATTTACAGGTCTTGTGAGACGTAGCATAGTGTTGTGATTAAAAGCACAGACTCTAGGGCTAGGCTGCCTGGATGTAAATCCTAGCTCTACTGTTTGCTAGCTCTGTGACCTTGGGCAAATGACACACCTGCTCTGGGCCTTAGTCTTTCTCTCTGTAAACTGGAGACAATAAGGATTGTTATAAAGATTTAAACTGATATTTATAAAGTTCTTAGAACTCTGCTGGGTACATAGTGCGTGCTGTATAACCGTTAGCTAACTAAATAAGCTCCATCTAGCGTGCATGCTAATATGAATTCACTTGTAAGTTTACTCTTGTAAGTCCTCACAGTGCCTAGCCTGACACATGATAGCCATTAAAGAAGGACTGTATAAATCAGGGCTCACAAACCAGCAGCTTGAGGCCCACACTGACCTGCAAATGTGCTTCCTTTGCCCAGCATGGTTTTCTTAAAATTTTGAATTTGAATTCTTTTAGGGATGCATGCATTCTCCATTTCTCCATAGGCCACCACTCCCCAAGTTTGTCATCCCTGGTGTAAATGAGTGAACACATAATACATGAGCACTCCTACAGTTAGCAGCAGCTTTATGGCTCGTTGGAGTAGGCAGATGGAACCAATGAGCCATTTCCACTCCCCGAGGCCCTACCTGATTAGTCTACCCGTTCCTATTTATATACTAGATGTCACAGAACAGAAATAGAAAATAGGATAATTTGAATAAGTACCTTCATGAAGCAGAGATGTGCACTGCCTAATATCGCAAGATCATTTTCATCACGGACGGAGTTAACAAAGGCAGTGTCAGCCATGGCCAGCTAGGTTATGCTGGGGTCAGGGACAACTCAAAATTTCAGTGACTTAAACAACAAAGGTTGGTCACACATGCTTTCTGTCTAACCCTGGATAGGCTGGGGTCTCTGGTCCACATCATTGCCATCCTTACTTGGGGACCCCGGCTGAGAGCTACTATCTGGAAATATTGCTGGCTACCATGGTAGAGAGAAAAAAAACTCTGAAGGGTCTAATATCAACAATTAAATGGTCTGCCCCAGAAGTGACATGACACTTCTGCTCACAACTCATTGGCCAGAACTAGTCACTTGGCCCCAGCTGACCACAAGGAGGCCGAAAGTACAGTTCTATAAGGTGCCCAGAAGGGACACAGGAACACAGGGCAAACAGCACTAATGGCCAGAGCTGTGGAATTTTGGGAACTTGGATTTTTAGGCCAGAAGCTTTTCAATAAGTCCAACTCAGCAACCATTCCCATGCATCTATAAAGGCAGAGCAAAACACCCAGCACTGTGAGGGGATATAAAAGGAGATGGCAGGCCCTGACATTAAGCAGCTTCACACTTGCTCAAGAGAAAGAGAGGTTATAAAGCATTTGAATAACAAAGTCATATAGTATTGACCATCAAAAAGAGCAGTGCTAACAATGCTGCAGAAGTTGAAAGCGAGGATGATTCTGGAATAAAGATAGGACTGAGCTACACTCTAGAAAAATATATGGGATTTGCAGAAGGATTGGAGGGCACTTCAGGTTACAGGAGAGAGGAAACAGGGACAGAGGCCCAGAGGCAGAAATACCAGCTGGATTGTAGCAGAACTAAGGAGTTGGCCTGGCTGTGCGTTGTGTTTGCATGTGAGTGTGAGTCAGGAGAGGCATTGGGTACAGTGGAGCCATTCCATGGAGGGCCTCCGAGGTCGACAGGAAAACAGGATGGTGGCGTGTGGGGGAAGATCATCCCTCCTTGCTAACCCCCTTCGTAACCTAGGCACCTAAACCTTCCAGGCATCAGCTTATTCCCCAAACCAAGAGTCACGGATGCCCAACCTTCCCAGATCCCCAGGGCAGTCATTGAATGGAGACAGTAGTAAACCTTGGGTCGCTCCTGTTTCCAGTTTCAGGCATATTTGATCGCTCATCCTGCTAACAAAGAATATTCAAGTTCAAGTGAAACAGCCTCTCATTGCTGGGGTCAGTTCAGCCCTTTTGCTATGGAACATCTGTTTTTGAAATTCGGCTGAGACCCTGACTTAAATCTGATTAACTTAAAAAGCAGCAAGAGAACATCTTGTTTTCATGAATGTCCAGGGGCTGTGTGTCAACAAATTAAAGGTCTGTTTGCGGTATTCAAAGTAGAAAAGCTGGTCGTGAGATATTCTGCCACTGGAGTAAATTTATTACGGGCTGTTCATTTCTTGGAATCATGAACCAAAATTTGAAAAAACAAAGTGGACCAGCTACATTTAAATCAGCAAATTTCTGCTTGATGGCGGTGAGAAACATGCTTTTGTTGTCAGAAGGTCACTGAGCTGGATGATTTCTAGAAAGATGCCCTCCACTTTAGCCGTGTGAAGTTAATATCTTAGGTGGATTCCCTGTGTCTATATCAATTCCAGCAGATAGTATCTCATAGGTCATTATTTGTACATTACTTACACAGGATCTGAGGTTGGAGAGAAAGGGTGAGAATAGTTCACCATCCTGCAAACCTGACTAGCTACTTTACTCTTCATTCCCTTCTTTAGGACAGAAAAGTAGAGAAGAGTTCGATTTATCAGCACCTAGAAGAGCATGTGCCTGGCAAATAATAGATGTTGATATATATTTAATAAATACAAACTCCAGTCTCATACATTTATGTTCCCTTTATGAATGCATGTCTATAGTGTATTAATATCATTCTTGTTTGAAAAAGCTATTACTGCTTATATCGTATCTTAACCCAAAGAAAACCATTAGTCACTCCTGTAGTTCTCTCATAGCAGCTTGTATTTTTTGTTCCTAACCCTTGTCGCAGTTTGTATTTTATTTATTTATTGCCTGTCTCCACCATCAGACTATAAGCATGGTGAGGGCAGGGTAGTTGCATTCACAACTTATTTGCTACACCCAGTAAGGTAGCAAATGGTACTTCATAAATATTTGTTGAATGTTTTTTATTGAAGTTATCATTGTGATGATGGTTGTAGAGCCTTTACCACTCTTGAATAGATATGAATTTAAATACAGTGAAGAAGACATTAGGGCTTAAAATGCAGTTGAATGTGGAGAGGCTTTTTGTGTGATGACACACTCCCATTCATTTGGCCATACACTCTCTCTCTTTTTTTTTTTTTAACATCTTTATGGGAGTATAATTGCTTTACAGTGGTGTGTTAATTTCTGCCGTATAACAAAGTGAATCAGCTATACATATACAGATATCTCCTCCCTCTTGCGTCTCCCTCCCTCCCACCCTCCCTATCCCACCCCTCTAGGTGGTCACAAAACACCGAGCTGATCTCCCTGTGCTGGGCAGCTGCTTCCCACTAGCTATCTATTTTACGTTTGGTAGTGTATATATGTCCATGCCACTCTCTCACTTTGTCCCAGCTTACCCTTCCCCCTCCCCGTGTCCTCAAGTCCATTCTCTAGTAGGTCTGCGTCTTTATTCCCGTCTTGCCCCTAGGTTCTTCATGACCTTTTTTTTTTAGATTCCATATATATGTGTTAGCATACAATATTTGTTTTTCTCTTTCTGACTTACTTCACTCTGTATGACAGACTCTAGGTCCCATACACTCTCTTGAAGGTCATGGTGGGATGGGTTGGTCTAACCATCTCTACGTTCTCAACTGAAAGTTGTCAGCCCACATCTGCCATGTAGCTGGCCAAGATTAATGTCAAAGCACATGGCAATAGTTTAGGATTTTTCTTTTTCTCTCAAATAGTTAACTCATTCCTGGTAGAATTAAGCCTATGACATTAGCCTTAGTAATAAATTTTGATCCAGCAAGCTACGTGGTAGAGGCAGTACAAGGATCTACAGTCAGAAAGATATTTCAGGTGTCTGATAGGCATATAACTTAATGTGCTTGTCTGGTGGTCACTGTTGACCTTTCTGACGGTCAAGCAAAATACCAACACTTTAGCTTGAGTGGGAACAAAGTGGATTCACTTGCTCTATTTTACTTTGGCTGCCTGTGTAGACAGCATTGAAATGGGACTGACTTGTGGGTTCTAAAGAATCTCAAGAGAAATGCTCATTCATTTACAAGAGGTGCAATTCCACATTACTTTCTTGCTTTGTATACTTGAAAACATTCCCAAAGAAACAAAGTTGGATGCAGAAAAAATAATGGGAGAAAAGAAAAATAATACTCTGAATTCTGAACAATTCTACTTTAATAGGTTGATCTGTCTGCCAGCTGGCCTCAGTGTTGACTACTTGTAATATATACTTTTGGTAGGCCGCGAGTAGTTCTTGGAACTGTTTATATTAGATTGCAGAAACTTAATTATTCTAAAATTGGCAGGACTCGCTTCGGTTACTTAATACAAAGTTGCTTAGTCATCTTTATACGTGGTGTGGACAGCATTGTTTAAGTGTGAAAAATTGGGAAATGCAAATGTGCTCCAAAGAGATTACAGGTCAGGTAGAAAATTAAGAAGGTATAGTTGTTTCAAGATGCTTGGCAGGTGTTTGCCACATGTTTTAATTTGACAAGTTAGGTGACTGTTGAGTTGAAGTCCTTGATTACAAGTATTTTTCCATTTTCTTTGTGGATTTTGTCAGAAGTAAAAAGCTGCTGCTGCTGCTTGTTAAATCATATTCTAATCCTACATTTTGCAAAGTACATGTTTCCCAGCAAGAGTGTGAGGAACTCTAGAATCAACCATTGGAATAGCTTTTCTGTTTTCAGGAACAAAGATGTCATTTCAAGCCAGTCATCACAAAGATCCTTCTTTTGAATCTTCTGATTTGAACACTTTTCTTACTGTACTTTAACTACTGCCTTCCAAGTGCAATACAGATTTATAGAGCTTCAGCAAGGAAAGAGGCAGGCAAAATGAGTTTCTTCCATGTAGTTTAGAGTCTGAAGTGGCGCCAGAGGTCTCCAGTTTTTCTAGGAATGCCCATGGCAACCTCACACTCTTCCTGTGACCTGGGCAGGGGCTCCTAAGAGAGATGGTGAGAAAAGATAAAGGTCCTGTAGCCAATGGGTAGTGACACCAGGCCTGGGAGGGTAGGTTCCCAAGAAAACATCCAGAACAGTGCCTTATGTTTCTAATTACTGAGCATGGTTACAGAGTAAAATCAGGCAACACTTTTTTAGACTGATGGAAGCATTTAAATCAGCTCTGAATGTCAGTGTTTTCTAATTATGATGGAGGAGTGGCAAGGCATCTCCAAAGGCCTTGGAAATTTGGGGCGTTTCAGTTCAACCCTAATTCTCTTCTTTTCTTATTCAACGTATGTCTTCTTTATCCTTCTTTTTCTTTGAAGGTCCCGGAACAGACTGATTCCCTCAGTTACAAATGTCTAATACCCCTCTTTCCTGAAAACAGAATGTCTTTCTAAGACAAGTTTCTTTTCCACTAGAAGAAAACAACTACAACTACAAATCACAGTATAAAATAGAGCTTCCTAGTGAACCACCATCCCCAAGGTTACTAAGAGCTCAGCTGGAGGCATGGCCTTTTGATCATGTCTTAGCCAAGTTCATCTGTTTACCAATGAAATCCAAAAATAAGCAATGCCCCGGAATCCATTTTAATTCAAGTGTGAACTTAGTGCTGACTATAAGAAAAAATAGTCAAGAACTTTGAGGGATCACAAAAATGAGTAATAACCTCAAGGAGATTATAATCTTCTAGGGAAGACAGATATATACTTAGTAATCAAAATACCAGCTCCAATAATATAGGTATCAGTACAAACTCTTATCAGTGAGTACAAGGTTCCGAGATCCTGTAGTCTCATGCTAGTCTTAAGCAGGCCTGCACTATGAGCCATTTCTTACTTGAAGAAAAGTCCAGAAATTCCCAAACTAACAAATGGGTGAAACTACCACGTAAATGATTCATGTGAAAGGAAGGAGGAAGCAGTCTAGGCACTTTTCAATTTATTACTTAACTTCTTTGTAGATTTACATGTTTAAATTGTGTATTATGTCCAAAGACATAAGGGATAATGTCCCTTGGTTTGGTTTCAAAGCTTATCGTCTTAGATTATAAACTCCCAGAAGATAGTCTCTAACTCGCTTCCTAATTCCAGAACACAATAAATGCATTTGATGATCATGATGAATAGATATTTAATAACTTACTAGGGAATAAGTAGTCCCTGATCGTAATAGCATGTCCTCCATATGCAAAAATGTTGCCAGTAACAGAGTACCTCTAAGACATACCTTTGAATTGTTCCCAGCAGTGTAAATGGATTTGCATCCTGCCATCTAAACTCTGTCACCTTGCTAATGTCTTATATTAGTAGAATATCTGGCTAAGGCTCTGGATCTTCTTGTTGATCACTAAATTGGAAATATTAGATGAAAAACCAGTCACAAAGAGCAGACTCATGGGTTGCTGATATTTTTATAGCCGAGTAGACCAGAAAGGCCAGAGTCATGCACAAGTAAAACTATTGTTATGTAAAATATAATGACCTCTGTACCATGTCTATAACTGGTAAAGACCCATGGCCTCTGATCTTTTGTTCCAAATAAGCCACTCTTAGGCCTTGTTATGCAATTCGAAGTGTGATCTCTCTTCAGACAGTATCTCAGCTTCTTTTGCATTCACTGAGCATTCATTTCACTTTCTCAGTTGCAAGTGTGCTCAGAACAGCAAGATTGCAGATCCAAAAGACCCTCCATAGGAGAACAAAGAAGTTATTAATGAGAGGATTAAAAGAGCACATCCGTTCTTTGAAAGGCTGACCCTACCATACCCCTCATTGTATTCCATCTTCTGTAGGAGATTGTAAGGTCTTTGAAGACAGACACCATGTCTTACACATCTTCATGTCTCTGAACTGCATAACATTACTTTCCATGGTAAAGTCATTTTGTATTAGGAGTTGGAAGGCTTCACAGGGGGGCTGTCCAATAGAGCTTTCCGTGATGACAAAAATGTTCTCTGCATGGTCTTACATGGAAGCCACTAGACACATGTGGCCACAGAGCACTTGCAATGGGGCTGGTGAAGCGGAAGCACTGAATTTCTAATTTAATTTTGATTAATTTAAATTTAAACTGCCTCATATGACAACTGACAACCACATTGGGCAGCACAGCCTTAGAATCTCAAAAAATATCTTTTCACTACAGCCCTAAACAGATGGCTATTTCACCTCTACCAGACTATTTCCAGTAATGGGGGTTCACATTTTCTCAGCAGCCCTACCCATTGTCGAATAGTTCCATTGGGGTCAGGATCCCACCCTGATGTGAGATCAGAATTAATCTCTGTTATCAGGCATGCATTTAGAAAGCACATTTATGAATTCTTTAAGCATAGCTATGCACTTATTTTCTTACCTGGGTGTAAGAAATTTCTTACAGATTGGTGTAGAATTTCTGTCTGTGGTAGGATTCGCTCCCACGCCTTTTGATGCTTTTTCTCTTCCTTAGGAACCAAGAGAACAGCAGTGACCACATGCCTTTTCTGATTTGATATGTTCTGTTCTGTGTCTTTCGGCCTAATTCTCCTGGAATTTGCCAAAGAAAAGAATTTCAAACTCTCGAAAAGGGTGCCAAAGGAATTGTGTTCCAAATTTTCACTTCTCTTGCTCTTCTAAGAAAACTTTTCAGGTTGGCTTAGAGATTGGCCTAAATATCAGTCCTGGTTTTCCACTGATTGGTCATGGTTAAGGAACTGATACCAAAGCCCTATTTGTCTCAGTCTCCTTTCTTTAAATAGAGGTGAATCTACTTTTCTTACTTGGGAGGGTCAGTGATAGCCATGGGGTTTTAAACAACTTAAAGTGTTCCAAATGGGTGGTAACACTTGGAGATGACACATAAAATCCCTAAGTGTGTGGTCTTCCCCAGTGTGGAAACCAGTGTAGACAAACACCATTCCTTCACAAATCTAACATGCCCAGTACCTGCTCCTCCTAAGGTGGAAGAGAGGCCACAAAGACATGGACTTTTGTTACATTAAGTCTTTCCATTCTCCTGTTTGGCAAATGGAGAAATACAAGTAGAGAAAAAGTAATGATAAAAGACTGAGCAGGGGAGGAAAGAAAAAACAAGCCATAACCTGTTAACCTGCTCTTAGTAGGGCACTGAGGTCTAGATTCCAATGATGAGAGAAAAGAAACAACTTGAGAAGGCAGAGCTTCTCAGGTTGATCTCTCGTTCATTCTTATTTCTTTGTTGCTGGTCTTGACACATGTGTCTCGGTGACTGCATTTTTTTTTTAAGTAGCACAGTGTTTTAGAACAAAGTGGTGAAGGTTGAGCTAAAGTTAAGTCCAAACGGTATGTTAGAATCCATGTGTTTATTTGGTTTTTGATTCCCAAATGAACAATTTAGCTGAGAAAAGAGCAAAGCAGGTTGATAAATTGATATTTTTTGAAAAAGACAAAAGTTCATTTTCTATAGTCAGAAAGAAAACACTGCCAGATTTACTGCCACTACTGCAAATGTGGGTTTATATAACTTTTGAGATTCATATATAGTCTCTTACCAAGGTCTTTAATTAACTTTGTAAACACTGATCAGTCAGTAAGGCACAGAGATGAATCAGCTTGAGTTACATTTTCCACTCTCAGAATGGTAAAATCGAGAATAAATATCCAACGGTTCAAATCAGCTGCAATTCCTGAGTGCCTGCTATGTCCGAAGAGTGAAAACGTTTTTTTTTTTTTTTTTTTTTTTTTTAAGGGATGGGA
>NW_006793703.1:1602776-1616023 GCF_000442215.2 Lipotes vexillifer
CGTTGCGGAGCACAGGCTCCAGACGCACAGGCTCAGCGGCCATGGCTCACGGGCCCAGCCGCTCCGCGGCACGTGGGATCCTCCTGGACCGGGGCACGAACCCGTGTCCCCTGCATCAGCAGGCGGACTCCCAACCAACTGCGCCACCAGGGAAGCCCTGAAAACATTTTTTAAAAGACTGTATCTATTCATAAGATACAGAATCTTAAGAATGAAAGCATGTGGAAAGTAAAATATAGGTAACATATTTAAGTAGTAGTTAGAACAACTAATAAGCAGTGGCAAGGCAGTAGATTATTAATTACCAAAATGAATGATGGATATTCAAGTAGTGAGATATCACTACCAAACTAGAGTCCTCAGGAAAGGCATGAAGGCAGTGAAATCTGAGCCAGAAATGCACAACTGAATAGAATATGGACGATGAAGAGGATAGGGGCTCTCACTCCAGATGGATGGAATGTTATGGGTAAAGGAGCAGAGGTAGAAAATTATATGACACATTTGATAGGTAATAAAATATTTTTATCTAGGGTACCATGGGATGATCAGCTTGAAAGGAAGGTTAATGCTTTCTAAATCAGAAAATTAGAAGAGAATGCACAGAGGTATCCAGACATTCAAATGTGGAAAGAAGGAAACATGTATATGCCATGTGTGATGCATCCATCTTTGCTGGATTGGAGGGCAGATACAGAACCGTAGTATTACATGGAGTAGGATGAAACCTTGGACGTTACCTGTCCAACCATTTCATTTTACAGAGAAGAAAGGCTCAGAGAGGGTCATCCCACGTCTCCTAAGTCTGAGTCCAGGTCACTGTTTGTGGAGTGGGCAATTTAAGGATTGCCCTTAATCCTTAAAAGTGAAGATAATTTGAAGAGCAGAGGTGGAGAATCTGCTGGCATGTGTTATACCCAGAAATCACCCGGTACATACAGGATGAAGAGAGGCATCACTGAGTTGCAGTGATGGCCCAACTGAAGTTAACGTAAACCTTTAGGATAGACAAAACATGGTCCCTGACTTTCTCCCACAAAGCCTTGAATCTCAAGAACAAAAACAAGAAAGCAAATGATGGGTGTTATCCAAGGTCGAAGATGGCTGTGATCGGCCTGGTGGAGGTTTAAAAGAGCAAGAAAGTCTGAAATAAAAGTTCCTGGAAGGCAGGAACCTTTTCAGCCTTCTTCACCATTATATCTCCAGTGCCTAGAAGAGAACCTGGCGCATAGTAAATGCTCAGTAAACGCTCATCGAAAATTGATTGTATAAATGTTTTTGTGGGGCTTCATGGAACTAGTTGGACCATGCAATTTTACGGTGGGTATACGATGATAACTAGTCAAACAGGGATCTAATAACAGTTATCAGTGTTGAAAGACTAGAGTTCCTTGCAATAACAGAGATATTCTTATGCTGGAGGTGAGGGCACACTGGATAAGAGAAGGAAAGTATAAAATGAAGAAGCACTAAAATTTCAAAGAAAAGTATGCAGTGAAGCAGAGTCCAGATTTGATCATCCCAGTTTAAGAATCTTACAAAGAAGTAACAATAAAATAACAGAAGTTTAATAAACATTTGCAAGGTTTAATTTAATTATCTCTCAGACATAATAATTCTCTGAACTAAACCAAATAGGTTTGAAATTGAAGAGGATTGAATAATTTTTAAGATCACTTCTTACCTGAGTTTAAATGATCCAGCAAATTAAAACTGGAGATCACTGACAGTAGTCTTCTCAGAATTTCTCAGTAGGAGGTGGGGGAGGGAGGTACCCTTATCTACTTCCTGAAAGGGAAAACAATTCCTAGAGGGGAATAGTGGGTTAGTTCAAGAATATTATTGTGGTTAAGAGCACGCACTTTGAAATTCTTTAAAATGGGGATTATAATAGCTACCTCACAGATTTATTATGTAGATAAAATAAGAACACATATTTTTAAATGGCCCAGCAGAGCTACCAAGCCACAAAATGGCATGGAGGAAACTTAAATGCATATTGCTAAGTGAAAGAAACCAGTCTGAAAAGACTACATGCTCTATGATCCCAACTACACAACATTCTGGAAAAAGCAGAGCTATAGAAACAGTTTTATAAAAGGCAATGGTTGCCAAGGGCTGGAGTGGGGGAGGGAGGGAAGGATGCATAGAAGGAGAACAGGGACTGTTTAGGGCAGTGAAACTATTCTGTCTGATGCTGTAATGGTGGATACATGACATTTTGCGTTTAGGAAAACCCATAGAATGTACAATACAAAGTGTGAAACTTAATGTGATCCATGGAGTTTAATTAATAATAATGTACTGATATTGGTTCATTAATTGTAGCAAATGTACCACTGCAAGATTTTAATAATAGGCTGTATTAGTTTGCCAGGGCTGCTATAACAAAGTACCACAAACTGAGTGGCTTAGAACAGAAACTTATTATCTCACAGTTCCAGAGGCTAGAAATCAAAGTGTCAGCAGGGTCCCTCTGAAGATCCCAGGGAAGGGTCTGTTCAACAACTCTCCCCCAGCTTCTGGTAGCCTCAGGTGTTCCTGGGTCTCCATATTCTCATGGCATTCTCCCTGTGTTTCCACATTATCTTCCCTTTGTGTATATCTGTCTCTATGTCCAAATTTCCCCTTTTTATAAGGGCACCAGTCATACAGGATTAGGGCTATCCTAATAACCTCATCTTAATTTGACCACATTGCAAAGACCCTATTTCTAAATAAGGTAACATTCTGAGGTGCTGGGGGTTAGGGCTTCAACATATCTTTTGGTGAGGAATACACATTTCAATGCAAACACAGAAAAAACTGGGCGGGGGGTGAAGGAGAGGGAATATATGGGTACTCTGTACTTTATGTTCAATATTTCCTTAAACTTAAGACTAAGAAATAAACCCCATTAATTTTTTTAAATGGTTTAAAAAAGTGCGTCAGCACATAGCACATATTCAATTAATGTTGGTTACTTTTGGAAGCTGCATTAACTTATTCAGGGTCCCTGACAGAATAGATTTTATTCTTGATGCAGTCCAAGACCAATATTGGCACTGCCATGAAATCCCAAGGACTTCCTCCAACCCATTCACCATTCAGTTTATGATGATTTGAAGATAGATAGAGCTTAGCTTTCTCTACAAATTTCTCCTGCCAATAACAGAGTACTGGCCTGCATGCCACCACTTCCTGCCTCGACTGTATTTACACCTGTGTGCATGTGCATGCCCACACATACATGCACATACACACATGCACACACATACACAGACACACACACACCCACACATGCACACCCACATACACATCTAAGAGGGCTTCTTACCTGCCACCAACCCTGTCCCAAACAAAAGCAGAAACAGTAGGTCTCCTTATAAAGTTGTCACAGAAAATAACTCTAGTGAGGGCCACATGCCCATAAAGGAAAAAGAAAAAAGCTTTGCGAATATAAAACGTAGTAATAGTTAGAATTCTTGATTGAAAGATGCACATCAGAAATTAAACTCAATTTTTTTTTAAGAATCCTAGATTGGATTTAATAAATAGACTTTAATTCCCAATAGAGGGAGGGAAATGGAGAAGGGAAAAAAAAGTATCAGAGAATAAGACAAATAAGAAGGGAAATGACAGAAGAAATATTGATAAATATCTCCCCCTCCCCCCAAAAGAAGTTGAGAGGGAAAAGTAGCAAGAAGGATAGGGAAGGGAGGAAGCTTCAGGATGTCCTGGCATGGAGGTGAGACCCAGGAGGTCCACTCACGGCGCCATTCAGCTGGGCCACGGGCTTGGTGGTGTCATTACCCAAAGGAAGGGCAGCGTGTTAAGTGATTTGAAGTCTCTAACATCGACTTATTACTTAATTGCAGTAGCATAGGCATGCCCTATTTCAAGAAAATCTGATATTTGAGAACCCATATTGAAAAGACAGGTATATCAGAAGGTAATTGTTCAATTGCCTTTGTAAAGTGCCTCTCTTCCTTTGACAAAAGGAGTCACACCGGGGTTCTTTCAATAGCATGACTACAATCACCCCAGCACAAAAATTTGGATTTTCATAAAACTTTTCAAGAACCCATCTGTCACATTCATTGATACATACATCCCTTTGCCTGCGTTTCTCTTTCAGGCTACTCTGTCCACTTGTGACACTCATGAGCTTTACTGTTTACGGAAGCTCTCTGCCTTGACATTTCATCACTTCGTTGATGGAGAGTTTGTTTCCTATCCAATGTTACTGGAAGGAATTCAGCATTGACTGGGGGTCGGGGAGGAAATGAGAGATTACTAGTTGAGGCCATGGAAGCTGCTGCTCCCAAAAGAGGGGGGAAAATCACTTACAATTCTCCCCAGACATGGCTCGCCTCACTTAGGAACAGTGCCAGGGAGGTTCAGAGAAGCTCTGTGATATAAGGGTGTGAGGATTAAGGAAGACCTCTGCTCCATCCTGGTGTGAGACCAACAAAGAGCCATTTTCACAAGCACACACATCTTCCCACTCACAGACACAACACACACACCTCAGCAGAGAGTCATCCCGCACCACACGGTACACAGATGTGCTTTCTCTTCTCCCTCAGGTACACCCGCCACATGTCCACCAAGCAGAACCCAGAAAGGCACCATCTGTGTAGATGCTTCATATAGCGCTCACTCCCTCTCTCCCTCCCCGTCAGTGCCTCACATACACACTCAACAGCATTCCATGAGTAGATAACTGGTTGGGTAGAGTTTCTTTTTTTTTTTGCGGTACGCGGGCCTCTCACTGTTGTGGCCTCTCCTGTTGCAGAGCACAGGCTCTGGACGCACAGGCTCAGCGGCCATGGCTCACGGTCCCAGCCGCTCAGCGGCATGTGGGATCTTCCCGGACCGGGGCACGAACCCGTGTCCCCTGCATCGGCAGGCGGACTCTCAACCACTGCGCCTCCAGGGAAGCCCGGGTAGAGTTTCTTTATTGTTGAGGAAAAAAACACCCGAGTAAGTAATAAAAGCTGAGGAGTAGGCGGAGGGAACAGGGCGGGGCGGGAGAAGTTGCGTGGGTGGAGAGCCAGTGAGCGTGGCCGGCCACAGTGGCCACACGGTGTTAGTCAGCTTCACCTCCCCTGAGTGCTCCAAGGTGCTGCTGGGCTCGGCCAGCCGTGTGCATCTTCGGCCTGCTTGCGGATATTCGTTTCACCGCTCATTGGCACCTGCACCAGAGGTACAGGCTGAGCAACAGCTGCCACTGCTACCAAGCAGCCAGCATGACTCCTCGGCTTAATTAGGTTGGAGCGAGACCCAGAGGCTTAGAGGCTGCTCTTCAAGCTACTTGGATAAATTAAGAAAAGTGAAATTGTTTGCTTATAGACAGACCTCTTTCTCCCATTTCTGTTTGCTGTTGCTGTAGTTATTCCAGAAGTGGTTTATATACAACAAAAGACTTTACTGAAGAAAGGAACGAGAAGCCTTTGCTCTCACTGCACCCAGCGTTCAAGTCATCGAGGTTAGGTCCCAATGCCCCCAGGGCTGTCCTCATGCACCCTGCACTGCGCTCAGAACAGGAACCCACCCCAGGGAGACAAACAGCCTCTCAGGAGACCCTCAAATCACTTTTTTTTTTTTTTTCATTCTGATAACTATGGAGAGATCAGACTAGAAAATAGGAAGAAATTTTTTCAGGGTTGATGGAATAATTTTCAAAAAAGGAAAAGTGATTCTTCCCTTCATAACTAACAAAGTACTTGGAAAGTGCTCTTTCTAAGAGTTAGATAGAAAAACACTGTAAAATTAAAAAAACCCCAAATAAACACCGAAATTTGAATTTGTAAAGGATTTATAAGCAGTATAAATAATACCCTAGGGAATAAGAAGGGGGGGAACATTCAAACGTTGTATAATTCTGTTTTGGTTGGCTGAGATTTTATTTTTGTTTTTGTGGGTTTTTTAAGGGGAAAAATGCTTGAAAAATAAAAGAATCTGACAATTTAAGAAGGTTTCTTAACTAGGCTTCAAAGTCTAAGTTTTGCTTTTCACTCCCTCACACCAAGATGCCATTAGGGGATGGCTTCAGGCTTTGCACGTCTCCCTCTTTTCTTACGCAGGGCAAATGGCTCGTCTCATGTGCACAGAAAGGGCTGGAAAATATTTTTTGTGATCTGAGTGCAGCAGAGAGTCTAGGATTCCAGAGGAAGTGGAGGCCTCCCGCTCCACACAGGAAACAATCTTCAAGCAGGCCTTAAATGCCAGATTCCAGGCCGAGTTTAACTAACCACTGACAGCTCTGTAAACAAAGCAAGGACAAAAAGAGCCCGCTTCCCCTTTTCTGGTAGTCATTTTGGGTTTGGGGGCTGCAGGGGAATTCTGGAATACTTGACTCCATGGCACAGAAACGCAGGAAAAGCAGAATCCTCAGTTGAAGAGCTGGAAAGGGAAGATCTTTCTGGGATTAAAACTATCACGGAGGAGGTAGGAAAGGATAAAATGGTTGGGTTACAAAGAGCTGCTACTTTTGAGCTCTGAAAACAGTTTGATCATATGTAACTGCTTTTAAAAATGCTGCTGCATTATGTTTATTCGTGGTATTATTGCTGTGGTCTTTATTATCATTCTGATATTAATATTCTTTTAGGATATGCAAATTGTGCCTGGATACTTATATTATTTCTTTCTTTTACTTTTACTTTTCTCTTAGTTCCTACAAATTCCTTTTCTTGCCACTTTTCTTTTTTTTCACTCTTTTTCTCCTTTCCTCTTTCTTTGTTCACTTTTTTGTAACTTTTGTCTGTAGTTCAGCAGGTTACAAAGAACAAAACCATTCAGTAGCTCTCAAGTGATCCCAGCAATATTTCAAGTCTTCAAACCTCTCTGTCTCCCCCGCTTTTTTTTTAAACTGTGATCCTGGAATTTTACTTATTTGTCTCTAATAGTTACATGAATGAGACTGAATTTAACACATAAAGGACAAGGCTTGGCTTGGGGGGCAGAAATTGATCGCTGGCTACCTCACTCATCTTCTAAGGTGTTTTTCTTAAGAGTAAAGAAAAAGGGGATGAAAAAATGGTGAGGGGCTGAGGCGACTCATGGGAAATAGTCCTCCAACTCATCTATGATATTGATTCTACTTCTTCCCCTTTAGATCCAGAAATTATCTGGTCTCCCTAAATCTGAACCCATACCATGGATGATTTTGAACGTCGCAGAGAACTTAGGAGGCAAAAGCGGGAAGAGATGCGTCTGGAAGCAGAAAGGTAAGGATCTGGGTTCAAAGGTTTCTCTATTCTGTTATCCACAATATTGGTTTCAGGCCTCAAAGATCATCAGCCTCAAGGGCCAGATGTATTGCACACTGAACTGTTTGCGAAAGCAGTTATAGAAAATGTTCTTAACTGTTAAGACTCTAAATTCTGCACAAACAGACATCAAGAAACAGAGAGATTGGAGAAGAAACAAATAGTTGCACTGAATCATTGTCTTTCATATTAGAATTTTTAAATGACAAAAGCAATGTATGGATAAAAGTTTTAAAAGCACTTACAATATTGAAATGACAAATATTGAATGTTGAAACCATTCTGGAAATGGAAGTCTTCACTCTAAAAGAATAAAGGCAATAAGACCCAGATGGATCTTATGACAAAGTTTTATTCTTATTAGAAAAGCCGCCAAATCCAGTAATTCACATATTATGGGTTAATAGCCAGGAGAGTGTGGTACTGTGGAGATTCTGAGTCTAGTTGGAAGCTGCTATGTTGTGTGAGGCCTCTGTTGTGGTGACTTACAAGGGCAGGTTGGGGAAATAAAGCAGTAACGTGTGGGGCAAGGGGTATAAATGCATATTTTAAAATTTTAGGCCTCAGAGCAAAAGACAGTGGCATTTAATGTGACTTAACTCAGATGTTCTTTTGAGAAAGCAGAGTAGGCATTCACAGGAAGAAAAATGTTAAACAATGATCTTAAAAGCAAATCAATTTTGCCTCAGTAATTCCAGTGCACAAGTGAAAAGATGGTCGTAAGATGACCCCTTAGTGATCCTGCAGCAGAAAACTAGAAACTTACACTTACAAAAAATATATATATATATTTTTTAATTTTAAAAAATTTTTATTGATTTTATTTATTTATTTTTGGCTCCATTGGGTCTTCGTTGCTGCGCGTGGGCTTTCTCTAGTTGCGGCGAGGGGGGGCTACTCCTCGTTACGGTGTGCAGGCTTCTCATTGCAGTGGCTTCTCTTGTTGTGGAGCACGGGCTCTAGGCATGGGCTTCAGTAGTTGTGGCACACAGGCTCAGTAGTTGTGGCGCACGGGCTTAGCTGCTCCGCAGCATGTGGGATCTTCCCAGATGAGGGCTTGAAGTCGTATCCCCTGCATTGGTAGGCGGATTCTTAACCACTAAGCCACCAGGGAAGCCCAACAAAAAGTATTTGAAGCATAGGATCTACCTATTGGTATGGAGAATTCAAAAGAAGAAGGTAAAATTACTGCCTTTGATTAACTTGGTCGGAGTAGGCTGCTATATGACACATGGTACCCTGAACAGTACCTGGGCTCTGTAGGTTCAAATCCCAACTGTCACTTATGAGCTGTGTGGCCATGCACAAGTGACTTCTCGCTACACCACAGCTGCCTTATTTTTAAAATAGGCATAATATCTATGTAGCTTCTGTGGTTGTTGTGAAGATTATTGAACTTCATAAACAGCCTAGCCTAGTACCTGACACATAAATGGTATGCTACTATTTTTTTAACCATTATCGTTAGCTAAACAAGTAAGAAACAACAGAGCAATATAGTCAGAACTAAAAATGAATACCAAGAAAAGAAAAGGCAGTTATCATCCTGTGATGAAACCAGTCAGGAAAAGCTCCCTGGAAGTGGAGAGCCATCGATGGAGTAACAATGGTGATGACAAAAAGTAAAAGGGGAGCCATGTAGAGGAGGGAGTAACATCTGCAAAACTCAGAGGTGGAAATAAGAATCCCGGTGCAAGAAACCTGTTAAGTGCTTAAGGAAGAATGAGTTAGACTCGTACATCTTGGGTGTTTCTATTTCATATAAAAGGTAACAGACAGAGACTTAGTGGGGGAGCTATGCATACTGGGGAGCGTTATCTACAGTGGGCTAGAGTGTGGGCATACTGGAAGAGTTAGTATTGAACACACGGTGATGAGGACTGAATCAGGGCAGCAAATATGGAAGTGAAGATCAAATATGAGCATCTTTAGAGGGAGAATTAACAAATCTTTCAGGAGATGGAGAAACTCAGACTGTCCCACAGAATGTAAGTCTGAGGAGCTGGAAAGGGAAACTGTGAAGTATTCCATTCTTGGGTGAGCATGGGGAGAGTGTTCAATTTCAGATAGAAACCACATCCAATTGGAGATTTCCTCCAGGCATTGGGAGATAGAAATTGTCAATCTTTGTTCAAAAGGGGAGAAAAATTATTATTAGAGAAGTCAGTTTGGGCACACTCAGTGTGGCAGTGGTAGCACAAAAGCAGAAAATGGATTCCATTTTCTGGACATGAAAATGAAATGGAATCCATTCCATTTGGTCCAAGTTGGTCCAGCCAACTTTGATGGGAAATTTCAGGGTGTGTACAGGAAACAGATGTCCAGAACCAGAAATTAAGCGCCATCTAAAATTTTGGCTTTGATCTGAAGATAAAGGGCATATAAGACCCTGGGCAAGTCCCTCTTCCTTTAGCCTTAGAACTTGGCTTCTTCATCTGTGACAGGAGTGGGGGATTGGTGATAATTTTTATTTTCCTTTTGCTTTTAGTATTGTCTAATTTTTTTACAATGATCACGTATTACTTTATTTAAAAACAAATAAAACAATAAGGCAGATTTCCATTTTGAAAAATGAGATTCTATGACCTTATGCATAATACCTGGGGCCAAAATGGACCCTCCTTTGGATTTATGCAACTAAAAGAAAAAACTCAGCCTTGATCTGGAGTGGCCCCAAAGCTCAGAGCTGCAGGCTCATTCATTCAGTCACTCATTCAACAAAATTTTATTGGGCTTCTACTCTGCTTCAAACTTTATTTTGGGGCACCAAGGACAGAGAAGCAGAATGAGAGAATTGGGAAAAGTGTGCTTAATGCTTTTCAACCTGTATAAAAGCAACTACACTGTATCAAGCAGCTATACTTTTACATCCTTAAATGTAATATGTACTCTGATATTCACTGATAATTTTTAAAGATGGCTTATGCCCTTTGTATGTTGCACCCCTGCAGAGAGCATGGGGGAAATGGTAACACAGAGAAGAGACTGTTGACTTGTCCACTTCTTACCCACAAAGCCTTTCCAAATAAAAATACCCTGTTATTTTAATCAGTTGTTATTGAGTTTGATGAGCAGGTGCTGTTCTACTTTGCAATAATAAATAATTTAAAACCTGTACTCTCACCAGATGTTATAGCCACAAATTAAAATAAACTAGATTCTTATGCATTTTATTCCTCAGAAATAGAGCTTTTAAAAAGATTATTGAAAAAGCTCACTGTACATTTTGGGCCATGCTGGCTTTCCTAGGTTTGGGACTGACAATCATTCACTGCATCACAGCTGCCTTGAGACTCTTGTGCACACACCTCATTCTAAGGGTTTGCAGTCCAGTCCATTTCACATCATCTAGCCCGCTGTAACCTAGCCTGGGAATCTGGTTAAATCAAAAATATACTTCCCTTCTTTGTCCTGCTCTTCATCCTATGCATCTTTTATTCGGTCATCCAAAAAATGTGTTGAATAGGTACAAGATAGTAAACTGAACCACAGGGATGAGTTCTCACCAGTCCAGGCAGTGTCCCAACAGTCACAAAGCTTATATCATAGATGAATTAGTAACTTTAGAGCCAACTTGACAAAAAGGGGAAGAAAAAAATTTCAGCAGGCAGAATGGATGGAGCAGGTAGTCAGTGAAAATCCTAAATGCTTTGTTTCTAGGCAAAAGATACTATTTGTACACATCTCAAATTAAACTGTATTTCTGAATCAATTACTTATTGGAACAAACAAATAATTTGTTTTGCTGTCTATTATTCTTCACCTATCTCATGGGAATACAAAATGAATGGGTATATTCATCTTCCCTTTCTGTTTATTTTATTTCAATCCCTTTCTACCTTTGTCTCTGTATTTCTTAGTGCATCTTAACGTGTTTTCCCCTGGTCCATGTGCATCTTCATCAACACTTGATACACTTGTTTCCATTCCAATCTCTTCCTGATCATCTACCCTGGATTATGCATGCATGTCCTTTTATATCATCGGGGAATACAACATTTTCAAAGGGGAAAATGTAGTGGAAAGGGATGCATTTTCAAAGAGGTCATATTCAGCTCTCTTCCTTTTCAACAAGTACCCCAAAAATGCTTTCTTTCTACACTTCTCAGAGGATACAGGAACCTTAGGAAGGTGACCTTAGGAAGGTGAGAAGCAGGAATTTGCTGTTGAGTGAAGAGTTTTGAGGATGTGATTGGTAACAAGTTCTGAGGGAGGATCACACTGTCTCAGCAAGAAGAATTCACACCAATTCAAATTGAGCTCTTCTATTGTATTTGGCCCAAAGGATTTTGAGCTTTGGTGTATCTGCTGAGAAACCTGCAGTGATGGTTTATCCATGAAGAGATCTTCAGTGAGACGTACTTTTCCCCACGTTGGGCTTGTTTTCATGAGCAGCTCTCTCACTTTTCAAGATGTGAACTCATTGCATTCCCAGCTCCTGCTTTCCACACCCAAATGTAAGTTCCTCTTTCTGATCAGAAGAAAGGACCCTATTGTACAGTTGTTATCAGATTCAGAGGCTCATAGACATAAATAAAGGGAATGAAAGCACTCTTGCTGTTGTCATCGTTCATACATTTTTACGGGCCTCTGAAATATACTGAGGATTAGACATTTGAAAGTAAATATTTTTACTTCACTAAAAAAGCAAACAATTTTTTAAAGTCCTCTGAGTCTAAGCCTCCCAGGAGTCTATTACTGAAACTTTTTACATGATATAACAGCATGGCCAATCAACGATTACACAAAAACACTTTTGTTTAAAATGCTTAGCATTGTGACCTTGAAACTTCAAATCAAAATCTTTTCAAATGCAGTTTTTTGTTACTCTGTAATCAGAAAATTATTTTCCATTCGGAAGTTAAATGAAATATTCCTTGGAAACAGTCTAAATTATTAGAGGAGCTAAATTTGCTCAAAACTTCCCTTTAGGTCTCTCAGAAAATTCATCACTCCAGGGGGCAAAAAAAAAAATATTAGTATTTGCATCTACATTTCTACTTTTAAGTTAAAAGATTTTTTTCAAGTAATTCATTTGAAAGAGACTTAAAAATGTTGCTGTAAGGTTTCTATGTTTATTTGATACTGTTTAGGGTCAGCCTAACTTGAACGGAGGGGCACTGAGAAAATGAGGTAGATAATTTTTACCTAAGGGATTTTTAATTATTTATTTGTGTCCAGCCACATGAAGAATCAATATATATACATATTCATATGCTCCCTCTCTTGTTCTCTCTCTCACTCTAAATAGACATTATTTATTACCTCTGTCAATTTATAAACGGTCAAATTATAAACAGTGGAAATGGCATATTTGGACCAATTTCCACTTACCTAACAATTCCTCTGGTCCTAAAAGTATCCCACTTTATGATGATCAGTAGAACATCAAGAGTCCAGGATCTACCCAATGTGACACTTGTTCAATAAAAATTAAAAGTCTAGATTCTTAAGGACCTCACATGCTGACCCATATCTCCATTCTTAGCTGGAAAAAATGTGGCATATATATGAGTCAATACACTTATAGTTTAAAATAGTGCTGAATTTTTTTTTACAGTCTGTATATGTGACTCATAATTTACCAGTCTTCGCTCACCTAGGGAGAGGCAGGACAATGTTGTAGTTAAGTATGTGGGTGATGAAGTGTGACAGACCTGAGTTCGAATCCTGACTTTGACAACTACCAGTTGGGTAACCTCATTACGAATTACTTAAACATCTTGTACTTCAATTTATTTATGTATAAAAATGGGGATAATTATTCTACCTCACAGAATCATTGTAAAAATTAAGCTAACTGGGCTTCCCTGGTGGCGCAGTGGTTGAGAGTCCACCTGCCGATGCAGGGGACACGGGTTCGTGCCCCAGTCCGGGAAGATCCCACATGCTGCGGAGCGGCTGGGCCCGTGAGCCATGGCCGCTAAGCCTGCACGTCCGGAGCCTGTGCTCCGCAACAGGAGAGGCCACAACAGTGAGAGGCCCGCGTAC
>NW_006793703.1:1616033-1623734 GCF_000442215.2 Lipotes vexillifer
GGAAATTAACACAACTACAGGCACACAGTATATACTCAATAAATGTTAGATGTTATTATTAAAATCATATTAATGTTTTGGCAGGCCTTTGGTACAAAATAATATTTTACTGAATTTGAATTTTCATTCATCTGTCAGCTCAGCCATTACGATTTGTTGCATCCTTTCTGCAAAGCTTCTTTCCTATACTGACCTGAATATTTGCTAAGATGTTTCTATTAAAGTTGGGAAAGAAATAAAACTTGTAGTCACAAATAAGTCTACCACACAAATATAATTGCTATATGAGGATTTTAAAATCACATATTGTAGCTATGAAGTTAATTTTCTAATTCATTAATTATATGTCTTTATTTTAAATATAGCATATAAAACATAGCTTAGAATTTTACCTAAAAAGTTCAATTCAGCAAAAATAGTTCTCAAGTAGAAAAAAGTTTCAGCCAAATTTTTCATCCAGTGTTAGACAGGAAAAAGAACCATCATTTGTTTAGCATCAGCCAAGTGCCAGGCTAGGTGATGCACTTTATATACCTTATGTCATTTAATTATCAGAACAACCCTATGACCTTATCTTAGTCTGTTCATGCTGTTATAACAGAATACCATAGATTGGGTGGCTTATAAACAATAGAAATTTGTTTCTCACAGTTCTGGAGGCTGAAAAGTCCAAGATCAAGGCACCAGCAGATTCAGTATCTGGTGAGGGTCCACTTCCTGGTTCATAGACAGCTGTCTTCTTGCAGTGTCCTCACATGGCAGAAACAGTGAGGGAACTCTCTGGGTCTGTTTTAAAAAGGGCACTTATCTCATTCATGAGGGTTCCACCTTCATGACCTAATTACCTCCCAGTGTCCTCAACTCTAAATACCATCACATTGGGGATTAGGTTTCAACATATGAATTTAATGCGGCGGGGGTGACCCATTCAGTCTATAGCAGACCTGGATATTATTATCCCTGTTTTGTAGTTGAGGAAACTGTAGGTCTGAAAGGTTAAATTACATGTCCAACTTCATACAGCTGTGGAGTACAATCCGGTTCTGCCTGCCCCAAATCTCAAAACCTTTTCACTGTAACAAATTGATCAATAGAATTTTTCATGTTTCAACTGGTTGTCTTGGCTGAAGGTCCATTGTCTCTACAATGCCAAAATAACTCCCTAAGGTGGGGAGAAACCATTCAAAGCAGTTATGTGGCAACAGACAAAATGAGGCTATTGGACTTAATTGAACTGTTCTTTATGCTTATTCAGGTAAATTGCTTACATGTGTAGACAAAGTCATTGTTTTGTTTGCCCTTAAAAAATCTCCCGTGTTATTCCCATTTCACAGGAAAACAGAAACAGAGGAGATCAAGTTTTCTCTCTCAAGCCAAAGGAGGCTGTTGGCATAACTCTTCTTGACTTTTCTCTGGATTTTTTTCAATAAGATTGTATTCACCATTAGAACAGGGACTTAGTCACATCATCACTCATGAAATCTTAAGGCTGTCACTAACTTTATAGATACTCTGCTGCAGTGGAATGTTACTTTTCCATTTTTGGACCACACACTACTTTGAGCCTCTGATGAAAGCTATAGACGCTCCTCCAAGAAAAATGTACATATGCACCCACAAAACTTGGCACTTCCTTTCAGTGGCGTCATGGACCTCCATCCACAGACCTCCATGGGGCCCATGAACACTGGGCCAAGAATCCCTGATCTACTGAATTTTAAAAGTTCATTTTACATATGAAGAGACTTAAGTCTAGGGATGCTGACCTCCTCAAGATCACCCTGCTAAGCTGAGGCAGAGCCTGCTGGCACAGTGTAGACCCCTGAATAAATGGAGTTGTCTGTAGAAAATGCCATGGCTATTGATTAGGAAAGTAGAGCATGTTTTGGGGAAAATAGTGTATACTGCACTGTATTGCATGCAGGGTGTTTTTTATTTAAAAAACATTTTATGGATAATATTACAAAATAAAACGAGACTTGGTCAGATTACTTCATGGTGAGTAAGATGAAAAGCAAAGAAAGATAAGTAGATATACAGAATGAAAACCGTTAATTGTTAGGAACTAGGAATCGAACTTTGCCATCTTAGTCAAGAAGGAAAAGATTTTCCAAAGAGAACCCCATTTGCCATCAATTTTTGAAGTCTTTTATTTGGCATATGTTGTCTAGGCAAGATTTCTTTACACCAACCTTAATTATGATACTAAGTTACTATGTAGGATTTCTCCATCCTTACCAGTTTCATTTTAGCAATTCAGATTCATCAAAGGAGTTTCTTCTCTAAATATGAGAGAGATAGGAACTGATACAATTCCTTAAAGAGGATTTCATGTTTCACCTTTATAACTACTATCTTTTGGGAGAATGGGGAAGATTGGAGTGGGACACAGACAGGATGATATCTCCCAGAAAGCAGAATCATGCAGACTTGGGTGTGATTCCTGGCTGGGTTAGCAAGGATAACTCTACTTAGCCTCACTGAGCCCATTTCCTCATCAGGAAAATGGCCTCATAACAGTTCTTCCTCATAAGGTTCATATAGATTACAAAGCACTAGGTACATAGATGACTGATGATAGATAGATAGATAGATAGATAGATAGATAGATGATAGATAGAATATATATATGATATATATGGTATGTATATATGATTAGTGCATGGTGAATGTTCCCTGTCGTTGCTACTTTTTGGCTGGCTGGAGGACATGGTAAGGAAGGAGCTATCAGGAAAGCCCTCTCCAGAGTCATCTCCCAAGAAACTCGGCACCTCTCCAGCTGCCTTCTGGGGTTTCTGAATCACTGAGCATGTGCACAGTCCCCACATCTTCAGACAGATTGGTGTTCAGTCTCCACTGTCTTTCAAATCTGTTTTAGCCATCACCTTGAAAGTGATGGGAGAATTATGGATATGAAGTCTCCATGCTGAAAAGAAAATCTACCTCCTTATTTTAAAGAGTCTTTTTTTAAATCTTCCATACTGGTTTGAAATCAAGATAAAGATATAGGGTAGTCTGGTATCTGACATATCAAGGTTTTGATCTCAATAATTTATGTATCTAATATTCAATTAATCATATATTCTAAATGTTTTTTTTTTTTTGCCTTGTGGAATTACAGGGTTTTTTTCATATTACATAATTATGGTTTCAACACAAAGAAGTAACCCAAAGCCTCTCAACAGCATACATAAAGACTGTACTAATAATATAAAGAAAGTTATGTGCCTAAATTTTACAGAATAACTTCTAATCATTTTATTCTAAATTAGTGATTTTATTCATTTTAATTATGAAAAAGCCAATACAGACAAAATAATATTATGTAATGTATATAGAGGTTATAAATCATTGTAATGCCTACA
Organism: Lipotes vexillifer; assembly: GCF_000442215.2. NCBI lineage: Eukaryota > Metazoa > Chordata > Mammalia > Artiodactyla > Lipotidae > Lipotes > Lipotes vexillifer. The sequence goes on from NW_006793703.1 coordinate 1,619,399, forward strand.
TTATAAACTTATCACTCATCTTAAGACCTAGGACATTTCCAGTATCACTGAAACTCCCGGCAGACCCCTCTCCTATCCCACCCCCTTGCCTCCCCATCCTCAGAGGTAACCAGAACTCTGAAAAATTCATTTATTTTTTAAAAAAATTCTAAATAAGATAATATGAGTTTAGGTGAGAGTTTTTCCAGGATCCTGTGATCCAAAGCTTTCCAAAGATTCTCTCCAGACTCAGGTGAAAGTGTTAATTAGAGCCCACTGTTCTCTGAGAGGGCAACAAATTTGCCTTTCTAAACATACGGGACCAAAGGAGTCCTTCTATGTCCACAGCTGGGAACCCTGGAGAAGTATTACAAACAAAAAATTCTCTACCAGCAAAGAATGCTCGTCAAAATCAAAGTGTAATGAAGGCTATCAAATATGTATGTTGAGTATATCTACTATGCCCGTTGGTTTTCTCACTGACCAGCCAAGTATAAGAGATCTGCATTTGTAGCTATCATTTGGCCAGGTGGGAATGCAGACAGGATTGATTACAGACTATTCCAAATTCTTATTCAAGGGAAATCTATCTCAATTGCTTTGAAGTCTTCTAGGGAAATAGTTAACCTTTATTATCCCAAAGGTTCTTAACATTGCTATGAGAAAGTACTACTGGACATGAAACATGAGCATGTTGGAACGATACAGTGGCTGTATAAATGGATTCTCTTTCATCCGTGAATGAAGTTAAAGAGGAATGATGTGCATATACCTTGTGAATAAAATCAGTTCTTTCCACTAGTTTGCCACGTAATAAGTAATGTTCATCAGGAGCTGGAAAATCAGTTTTTAGTCTATCATAAATCTTCATTAATTCAGATTCTTCTATTTTTAAATCTTTATGAAACTATAGAAGAGTATAAATTTGAACTATTTATAAGTAAAGGATTTGATTAATGCGTTAAATATGCAAGCTACATTCCATGGCTTAGTTATTAAACACTTGAGAGCACAACTTTTTAAAACTTTTTAAAAAACTGGAAACATTCACCTGCATTTAAAAGCTTAATTTTCTAATTATAAATCATTTTTATTCATGCAATTTTTAAACAAGTTTCTAATTTTTTTTAGTTTGATTGAAGTCACCAGATATACTTGAACATATTTTCAAAACTGAATTTCTTTAAAAATATTGCATAATTTGTAAAGACCTTCCTTTCAGTTAGTCTAGATTAGTGAGATTTGACATTACATTTGAGATTAGTACCAATTAACTAAGTTAAAATGTGAGGGTTTATTTTCCATTTTAATAACCCCCTACATCACATACAGTTCCTTTGGTGGAATAAAAATCTTGGTAAAGTACACATCAGCCACTATAAATAGCAGCCATTCAGGAGAGTCTCCAGAGAGTGTACTTTAAATTGCATATTGTTTAGAATAGGAAATTCTTCCGATGTTCATATTTTCCATTATGGGTGAAATGGTCTACCCCGTGTCACATCTTCACTGGCTTCCATCTTCCTGTACCATTTAGGGATCCAACTGTTAGATTCCAGAAGATTGCTCAATGTGTGCTTTTTATTTTCTTAAGTAACATGGGTCTTATTGTCCAGCGGGAATTTTGCAAAATTAGGGGCTCTCCAAATGAAAACTAGATAACTTCCAGAGCTGGCCCCAGCAACTAGGTAATGAAACAGTCCTTTATTTCTGGAGCTAGTAGCTCTACTGTGCCTGTTTAGCATAATAGAGTCAAACCATTTTTGATTCCCACAAAAAACCTTGCACTGTTGGCAGGTCTTTCTGGGGAAATCAAGAGACTAATATGGTCAATTACTGAGCAGGAAGGGAACGAACAGACAAGCATGATGAGATGATGGGTTATCATGCTGGTTTGAAGACCAGAAGCCTCAGCAGGTATAATTACACTCCATCTTTCCCAAGGCACTATTGGCAACTGCAGTAGATGTACACCTCTGCCCACTCTTTACTTGAAGAGTCCTTCTGTTTCTCTAATCAAAACTGTTGTGTATATCTTGATTTTTTTTTTTTTTTTTTTAGTGGGGGCCCATTTTAGAGATCTAACATTCCCTCACCATTTCTCCTTCCTTGATGAAGAGGATGAGAAATTACTGTTAAGGGGACTTGGACAAAAATTGTGATATAGAAAGAGTTGATATCTGATGCCCTTCCTTCCTGATACTCCCCTTTTAAGAGCCCTTTAACTCTTCCCACCTAATTAACTATGAAAGCAAAACATTCCAAATATATGTATGTTTCCTGAGCCAGCACCCTCAGAGTATATCCTGGCTACCCAGGGAGTATCATTGCTATGGAAGCTCCATGGCTTATGAACCGAACAGAATGAAGCTTTTATAAAACTCAAGGCTGAGGCAGGATGGAAATTCCTAATCCTTTCATTTCTAAGTGCCTCACTTCAGAGGTGCATGAATATAAGTTCTATCTCATTGAAACATTCGTCAGAGCAATGGTCGAGTGAGAACCAGGGAGGCACGCCCTGCAGAAAGGAGTTAGTCTTCCACAAGAACTCTGATTGAAAGGCGGAATTACTGCTAGGAAACATATCCTGGTATCCTACTGGGTTATGTGGTCAGAAATTAAGACTCTCTTCCCTGCATTCTCAGAAAAGAGTTTGGAAGTCCAAATCATTGGACCCAGCTTGCAGAGTTACATGTCAAAGAGCACATAGTCAGTGGCAGCATTAAATCTGGAAACTTTGTCATTTACTCCAGTTCTGGTGCTTTTCCCTCTGCATTATGCTGCGGCTAACCCCTACAACTGCCTCTAACTCCATGAAAGAAACTACCTTTTAGATCAAGGATAAAAGAAAGAGGATACTGGATGAAAGTTTAGAAGATCTGGGCTTCCTCATCAGTAAAATAGAACTAACACTTTTCAGGGTGACTGAGCAAATTAGATGAGATATGGACAAATGTCATCAAAAGTATAAGGGAGCTGCACATGACAGATGCTTATCAGGTAGGGGTACCTGTATGATTCATTTAGATCAGATTCACTTCTGTTTAACTCTATGTGTAGTGGCAAGTTTCATTCTGGTCATATACTGTGTTTCAAAAGACAGTTCACACTTCTCTCTCTGGTAATTTTATGCTATCTAACTGGCCCTCAGGCATTCTAGGCTTTCAAAAATCTGACTCATTGAAAATGCTATAAAGAGTTACCTCTCTCTCTCTCTCTCTCCCCAGAGACTATCACCCCTGGAGAGGGCTTAGGACCTCAAATGCAGATTAGAAGCAGCCATTTTATCTTCCCTTTCCCCCTAGTTGTGAATTGAAGAGAAAATTCAAAAGACTTTAAAATGATGGCTTTATCCCAATCAGAATTAAACCTTGCTGTTGGTCACTTACTTGTCTGGTTTTACATCTAAGTGAGCAAAAGTTCTCAGGCTTATAGGGATTCTATGCTGTTCCACACCACTGTCCTTACCTCCTGAATCTCTTGTAAGTGGTGTACTCTTACCTTGAAGGCCTATCTCAACAGTCATCCTTTGGAAAACACTTTCCCAGAAGTCCCCAATCAAGTGACTGATTTCCCACCTTGGGTCTCCCATAGCATTTGTTTGTATGTTAATTATCATCACCCATTTTGTTGTTTGTTTGTTTATATGTCTCTTTTCCCCACCAAATTGAAAGCAACTCTAAATCCAAAATTACATCTTACTCACTTTTATTTCCCCAAAGGCCCATACTCAATGCTGAATAAATGAATGAGCAAACAGATACTTCAGATCATATCTGTGTACCAAGGCAGAACTTTGCTCACTTCGATAAGCTATTTATGGGGAGGCAGAAACATTGGTGACCTTTGTGGTATTCTCCGAGTATTGACACCATCCACACCATACCTGGGGTTCCATCACTCTCCTGATGAGCCACTGGAATTTTGACTTCCTATCTTTGTCTCTAGAGATATGAAGAAACTCACCTCCTGTAGTTCTCTGATTATTAAGGATAGTGGACTTCTACCCCGTGTAATTTTGACCATTATGCTTATTTAGTCGCATCATGGAGGCAAGTGATATTCATATGGTAAGAGTAGATTCCCTTTAGTTGGCCTATTTGCTCTAGTACTCAAACTCTTAGTGTTATTTGCTATTAACATTTGCATTATAAGACCAGATAATCATTGAATTACAGGGTTCATACCAAACCCCAGAGAGTCCAACAGTGAACAAACTATATAATCAAAAATTTCTCTAATGAAAGATGAAGTTTGTGGTCTGGAGACATAAACAACCTCAGTTAATCCCAGGAGGATGGGCAGAAGTAGATTAGGGGTAGGGCCAACCTCAGACTAGTATTTACCAACACTCTTT
>NW_006793703.1:1623768-1627833 GCF_000442215.2 Lipotes vexillifer
CACTCTTTCTGAAATAGAGAGTGTTTAACACACAAGTTGGGTCTAAAGTTTAGACTCTAAATAGTGCATTGTTTTCTAGTATTGGGATGAACCAAGAAAAAAAAAAAAGAAAAAATGAAAAAAAAGAATAAAGAAAGATGTTAGAAAACTCAAGACTTTTAAACCAAGATACAGAGGGTTAACTTTATTTTCGGTGAAGTGGAGAATTTTTTGTTTTTATTAATAGTTCACACACCTCAAAAAGTACTGTTTGGAAGAAAGAGGAGAAGCATTTATAAATAGCTATTAGTCAAAACTCTAAGATTCAGATTAATTTAGTAAACATTGACTATGATACAACACATTCTGCTGTAGGCATTGAGTTTCTTAATTACAAAAGTATACCCTTTGGTTAATTCATTATCATAAAATTTGTAATTAAAATGAAGTTAATGAGCTGGAACACCCAGAACACATAGGCTTGGAAGCACTATAGAATAGTCTCAGAATTGTATCTTTTAAATTTTAATTTAATTTTTAATTCTTAGATCCACTGAAAAAGAGTCAAAAAGAAAGATAACTTGAAGTTATCCTAGAAAGACACTGAGTTCTAAAATACCTAGGGGAATCTCAGATTACCCCAGCTCTCTCTACTTTGCAGCATATTTTAGAAAACTGAATGCATATTTCAGGTCACTGGCTTTCAGATTTGAAGTGTACTGTATGCTACTTTTTGTGTAAGTATCATCCATTTTATTTTCTTTGTTGTCTTCATGAGGTCTTAAAATTAAAAAGCTTTCCAGATGGCTTTTGGCTTTTAAATAAGAAAAATGAATATGATTTTTTTAATTAAATGTTTTCACTAAAACCCCTTCCCTGTTCTATTCTACTCTATGAACTAATGAGCAAAAAGGATCTCTTTTGGTTTTTCCTACCTTGGTCTTAATACTAGCTTGATTTCATTGCTCAATAACTTCAAAGTAAAATAATGTCCTAAAGCTGAAGAGCTTTCTCCTAGTCTATTTCTAACCTCTTGTCTCAAGCTGCCACCATAAAGGCGCCCAAAAAGTGTACAAAAGAACGTTTCTAATAAATTCAGTGCGTGTCAAATTACATTAGGTCTCTCAGATATAAGCAAGTGGAGTCTAACTGTAATCTATTGTCTTAGTCAGTTTGGGCTACTATAACAGTTTGGGTTTGGAATACCGTAGACTGGGTGGCTTAAACGGCAAACATTTATTTCTTACAGCTCTGGAGGCTGGGGAGTCTAAGATCAAGGTGCCGGCAGATCCGGTGTCTGATGAGGGACCCCTTCCTGGTTTGCAGTTGGTTGTCTTCTTGTTGTATCCTCACACAGTAGAGAGAGAGAAAAAGCAAGCTCTCTCATGTCTATTCTAATAAGAACACTAATCCCACTCATGAGGGGTCCACCCTCATGACCTAATTACCTCCCAAAGGCCCTACCTCCTAATACCATCACATCCAGGGTTAGGATTTCAATGTATGAATTTGGGGGGATACAAACATTCAGTCCACATCATTGATGGCCTTAGTAAGTCTGAAAAAAGAATGGGCCAGTAGAAGAGGTCCGCATGGATGCCAGGTCCAGGGTTCGCACTGGTCATCTAGGAATATCCGGATAAAACAGACCTTGCATCTCAGTGTTTGTTCAGTCCTATGACATGATAAGTATCCTCTCCACTGAGGCAGGTGTTTCCGCACATCTCTGCTTGGCTTGGGTGAAATCTTCCTCATAGATGATGTTCCCTCCCTTTGCTCTGACTCCACATCATGAAGCAGTCTCTGGTGACTGAGGCTTCCTGACATTCTGGCTTGGGGAATGGGGGTAACCTGGTTGGGAAGTGAGAGCTCCCCAGGCACTGAAGAGGGAGGTCATCCATTCTATCTTAATTAATTGGCATTAACTGAGATTCTGATGTATACATCAGTTTCTTGTGAGTCTGTGAGCCAATCAGTCTCTCTGAGACCTGTCCATTCTGAGAACTCCCAAGATCCAGTGGCTGGGGCAGCAGAGCTTCTAGAGCTTGTACCATGAGAAATACTCCAAAAAAGCCCACTCCGTGGGAGTCTGGAAGGACCAGCCAACTGGCCTTCTTGATGCAGCATCTCTACTCCATTGCCGTCCCCCCTTTAACCCAGAGAGCAAATGATGAGTATTTATTGAGCACCTGCCATATGTCTAACACTATTTTAAGCTGTATCAGTTGCAAAAGAGGTATTAGGAATCATCCCTGCCAGAAAACAGGTGAGAAAAGGTATATACACATGAACAATGAATAGATAAGACTGTGTATCCATCCATCTATTTCTGTCTATAGATAGAGATCATAATCATGTACTAATTCATATGATCTGTTAATCACAAAATAGGACAGTACCTTAAAAGGTGTCAGTTATGTAATATCAATAATAAACACTACATCCAAAGTATCCAAAACACACACTGGACTATTTCTCTAGTAATAGGAACAAATATAATCCAGGTCTGACCTCCTAAAACAGAAATCAATACTTTTTTAGACCTTATATGGTATCACTGGAAAAAAAATCTGAATTTGATTCGAGCTATAAAAACCATGTGTAAATTTAATATCCAGATGCATAAAGTGGACACCAGAAAATAAATTTATGGTGTGGAAATATTTAGATACTTTGAACAACAGTGATACACACTGAGAATTCTGTGGCTTATGAACTAACGTGCTTCCTTTGAAGATGTGACCTTTTGAAGATGTGACATTTTCCCTGCACCAGAATTACATCCTCAGAGTCCCCATGATAGTTTCTTAATTTCCTTTACAGTTTAATTGTATCTATGTACAAGAAATCTATATTCTAAAATCATCACCAAGGGCTAAATTCATTTTCCTATAGGCAGAAATCATATCTTTCGTGTACACACTTCTTTCTTAGAATTATATAAGGTATATACTATTATTTTCTGAGACCAGAACCAGGGTTTTATAGATGTGCACCAGCAATCATTCATTCAAGAAACTGTTGTTAGAACCCTACTATTTCCAAGCACTGTCGTATTGTTTTAAAGATGTGTTTCAAGCTGGAGGGCAGAGGGGAGTTAGAAGCACAATCTTTTTAAGATAGAAACTTTTCTTTCCAGGAAAAGAAAATAGTCCAGCTGGCTAAACCCCCCAGACTTTAAAAAGAACTTAGAGACTGGACCTAAATAATTGTTGCAAAAGAGTTTAAACAGAAATGGAGCCTCACAGCAAGTCAGCTGGAAGGGCTGAGTCACACATGACAACATAACTATTTCTCAAATGCATGCAAACAAGAGTGGGTTCAAACTTTCTCATCTCTCCTCCTAAGATGATAAATTACAAAGAAATAAAGTCAAAACGAGGAAGAGGTGGAGCCAGACACTGGTTCTTAAAGAACCACTAGAATTCAGAGAAGCAAAGGGAGTTTAAAAAGCCATTCCAGGGAAAAGGAGAAGGAATAGCTTTGTTGGGTAAAGGCAGAATGCTTCAGGAGATACCAGGAAAACGGTGGCAAATGCCAGTAATCTTTTCACTGAACAAAAGTCCCCTTTATGATCAATGTTAGGGTGCATTGCACTGAAGACGTGTTAGATTGCCAGTGGGGTACAACTGGGGGTCAGGATTTCTTAAGGGGAAGAATTAGCAACGTAATGCTGGGGCTCAAGGTTTGGCCTTGGGAAGGAAAGAATGCCCTCTCTTTAACTGAACGGTGGTATCATGACCAGAGGACCTGCATTTCACCATGAAAATACAGAAGCATCAAGACAGAGTGAGATGACGTCTCACTCCCACGCACCCATCCTGTTTCATTCTAGAACCAAATACATATTAGGGTGGCATTGCTGGTGAGCCCTCTGGGGTGGGGCCAGCTGTGGAGGGAGGAGTGGAGGGGAGGGGAAGGATAGCTACCTCCAGGTGGAGAGGGAGAGAAGGCCATCCTAGGAGAGCGCGCGGGGCACGAAGTTACTTTGCAAATTTTTTTTTTTTTTTTTTTTTTTCGTTCATCCACAGGCCTCTCACTGCTGTGGCCTCTCCCGTTGCCGAGCACAGGCTCCAGACGCGCAGG
>NW_006793703.1:1627973-1638455 GCF_000442215.2 Lipotes vexillifer
ACCCGTGTCGCCTGCGTCGGCAGGCGGACTCTCAACCACTGCGCCACCAGGGAAGCCCTACTTTGCAAATTTTCATTCTTAAGCTGAATGGTGAGCACACAGATCTTCATTATAGTTTCTTACTCCTTTTAGTCTGTCTAAAAGATTTTAGAATAAGATGTAATTTTTAAAATTACAGAAACCTTATAACTATCACCCATATATCCTCAATCAGAATCTGCCTGTGGATGTCAACAGAATCACTTTACTAGTAATATAATTCTTAATGATCTCTGCTGATGCAAGACTACCACCCCACCATCATTTTTTTTTTTTTAAAGTCCTTCTGTTTCTGGAAGTCTGTCTTATAAAACCTCATGAATGGTGCATTCACCCACCATGTGCAACCTCCCATGACTCCTTGCTGCTGGCCCCCTGCCCCAGTGAAGCCCTCACCCCTCTCTCCCACTGCCCTGGGGTTCACTTGAGACCCTGGGCTTCCATGTCAAAGATGCTGTCTCGTGCCCTTGATACACTTTCAAGAGTGAAGCCCTGCGTTTGCTTCACTCTTCCAGAATTCCAAAACCATGCTGTGCTCGTGTAGAGGTTGTAAGGGGGACACTTTCCTCTGCTCCTCTTTGTCTCCTGGCCACCAAAGCTTGGCCTAGACTCAGCAAACACCTTGCGGAAGGCAGCTTCCGCTTCTCTGCAGCCCACCCCTGTCCTCAGGGCACAGACATATGGCAATGGGTCTCCGCTCAGGGACCAGTTCCAAGGCATGGAATAGCAGACAACTCTCCAAACCCCCATGCAAATCGGCTCCCTAGGCCTCCCTCACCACACCGTCGTCACACAAGCCCAGATGCATCTCAATTCCAGTGGTAGGCACAACTGAACTTGAGGCCGGGCCACCAAACAATTATCCTCCTATTTCAACTCAACGACAGAAAAAACAAATTAACTTGGTCAAGGCCATTATTTGCTCTTTATGAAGCCAGGTGCCCTAATTCACTTATGCAGCACATATTACAGAAGGGCTGATCTCTGCCAGACATTGTGCTAACTGGGCTGAGGGGAGGAGCACAAAAATGGGTAAGACATAGTCCCCCTCCTCAAGGAGCTCACAGCCTAGTAATGGGAGATAGAAATATATAAATACGCTCTGAGTGCAGTCGAGGACCTTGAACTCTATGTTGCCTCAAATAGATCACTAGAATTCCCAGGTATTGAAATGCAGGTATATGCTTTCTGAAAGATCTTTTTCTCCTTTCATGAAATCAGATTTTGTGTTTTAAGCAGGAGGGCAACAAAAATACTACAGGGAGTAACCTGGAAGAGTTGAAAAATGAGCCTCTGGAAAGAGTATGAAGTTCTTTATATTAAGGGTAATTAATAACAACAAAAATAGCTTAACAGATAAATGTTGGAGATAGACTGACTAAGCAACAAATCTGGAGAAGGAAAAAAAACCACCCTGGATTTAGCACAAAAATTAATGAATGAACTCTATAAGAGATGCTATTATCAACGTGAAAACAATGTTAGGATGTGTTAACAGGAACGTGGCAGGCAGCTCTGGGACTTCAGCCAGCCACATTCAGCCTTGGTCAAGCCTTTATTATGTCCAATTTTGGTTTCCCGTTTGAAGAGTTGTTATATTTCAAGCTGATATTAAGAGGATGGAAAATAGGCATTGGCGTTTAGCCTAGAAAAGACCAGACTGAAGGATGACTTAATACCTGTGGCCCTAACAGAGATAAGTGGATTTCTATTTCAGCCACAGGAAGTCTAGTTCAATCACAGATAAATTGAGCATAAGAGTGATTAACACTGGGACCTTGATCGTAGGATGTCACCTTAGAAGTATAGTGCTTCAGCTCCGCTGCTTTCAGAATACTCCTCACTCCCCATCTTGCATTAATATTTTTGTATGCATATCTTATCTCCCTTTGGGACTGCCCTTCTTATCTCTGGAGCCCTCCACGGCACTTAACTCCATGAATTGCTTGTAGTAAATATTCAAATAGTGTTAAGTAGGGGGAAGATGTTGGGACAGAAACTATATGGCTAACATTGTAAGGCAGACAAGAGAGTATAGCAACTCAAGATGTGTTACAGGCCTGGAGTCAGACCAGAGAATAGTTCAGAGAATTGTGTCAGCAAAGGCCATACAGATTCTCATGACAAACGATGACTTTCTATAACAGTACATACATCTCTCCACCCCCTCCTCCACCCAGCCCATCACACATTCCACAGTGGAAACTACAAAGACTTTATCAAAGACACCATAGGGAAGGAGAGGTGAGGAAAAGACTTTATTGGATGGTAGAAAGCAGAGGAAAGAAAGAAGAGGAGTCTGTAATTTCTGCAGAAGGAGATGGAAAAAGGGAGAACTATTTCATGAGAAGATTTCTTAGGAAGATCCGTTAAAAAGCAGTATCACAGGAAAATACAAAGCAATATAGTTTAAGTGAACATGTTCAGTGCTTTTGGGGGTGGGGAGTGAGGAGGAGGGTGATGCCCTCAGGTGTGGAGGAAAGACTCTAAGTCACCAAGGGAAAGGAAGAAAGAGGTTCAGCCTACAAATATGTAGTTAACCCCTTCACTTCCGTTCCTGTCCACCCCTTGGTGAGCCGTTGTCTAGGCAAGATCTTTTGCTTCATTCTCAATGTGTAGAGTCTATGAATTTCTTTGTAAGAAAAAATTCCTTCAAGATGTTTTAAACATCCCCTTTAAATGACTTGAACGGTTGCCTCTCATGTGAATAGATTTCCTTTGACTTTATGTTGTGTTTCTGTAGGAGGTGAGTGGCTCTGTGTGTGTGTGTCTTAAGTGCATTAAGGCAGTACAAGGGGCACTTCCCACATACCTCTCTTTTCCCTAGGGAATTGCTCCAAGGTAAAAGCTATTCTTAAACAACCATTGCAGACCATAAAGTCTGGAAGAGATCATGAAGTAAAGTTATTTTTTAATCATATTTTATTAATAAAAGACCACCCTGTGGTGGGAGCTATTTCATTCTATAGCACTGACCTCCTTCAAACCTTCCCAGCCCAGAATCTCTCTGATGAAAAATTAAGCAAAGTATCTAGAAATGAAGGGTGCTATCAGTAATTTGAGAGTGGCCCAGACTTCCGTTTCCCCTAGTAAAAGAGGCTGGAAATGTCATATGTATGACACCTACTATCTTGCTGGCCCTGTTGTTCATGGTGCCAATGAATGATCACTTCTTCAGTTCTCAGAGACACCAGTTCTGGAAGCTGGACTCTGAGTACCCGTGTCTGTGCTACACAGTGAAGGCACATGTGCCTGCTGGTCTCTGCAGAAACAGACACTGTTCACAAATTACCTCCTGGTATGTTCTTCCTAATTCCTCTCACCTTGCCTCTCCAGCCCCAGGAAGCTGGACCATAGAAGGCTACCTGGGAGCATTTGCCTACTCCAGCCCTGCTCTCATCTCATGATTCACATCTCCAAATGCATGCAATCTCCTTCTTATTGTCCTTTGTGCTCTCCCTGTTCCCTACTGGTGTCTGACCCAGGCCCAAAACTCACTCCTCTCTTCACTATTGTCATGTCAGTGCCCAGCAGGAGTTATGACATCCATTAGTTTTACAAACTGAAGACAGACAGCTAATTCCCAAACACGTTACATTAATAACAAGGGGCCAACTACAAGTGTGCATGATTTCCCCTCTTTCTCTCTTTACAACTAGGAAAATAACTTGCTGGATATCTTTTATACAGCTGGCCATTCGCATACTTTCAGTGCATGAATGTCAGCATATTAGTGGAAGATTACTAAATTCTTGCTCTCCTGTGTGCGTGCGTGTGCGTGTGTGTGTGTGTGTGTGTGTGTGTGTGTGTGTGTGTTGAGAAAGAGAGAGAGAGAGTCTGGGCTGGCCTGGAAGAACCACTGAAGTTTTTCCAGGCTACTCCATTTTATGAACTTATTCCAAATATGCCAGAACTATACTTGCCACCTCAGAATTGGAGTGGGGGTGGGAAATGGGGGAAATCAGGAGGCGAAACGTATTCCCGAGGTCAGTTGAGTCCCATAAGCAAATGTATTAGTTTTCTATCACTGCTGTAATGAATAACCACAAACTTGGTGGCTTAAAACAGCACAAACCTATTTTTCTAGAGGTTCGAAGTCCAACACAGGTCTCTCTAGGCTAAAATCAAGATATAGACAGGGCTGCATTGCTTTCTGGAGGCTCTATGGGAGAATCTATTTCCTTGCCTTTCCAGTTTCTAGAAGCTGCCACATTCCTGGACCCCATTCCTCTATCTTCAGCACCAGCAAGGTCATCTCTCTGGCCATTATTCTGTACCCATATCCCCCTCTGACCTCAGCGGGAGAGGTTTATCTCACTTAAAACACCAGTGTGACTAAGACTGAGCACATCTGGATAATCCAGGATAATCTCTCCACCTCATTGCCTTTAACTTAATCACATCTGGAAAATCCCTTTTGCCATGTAAACTAACATATTCACAAGTTCTGGGCATTAGGACATGGATGTCTTCGGGAGGAATGTTATTCTGCTTGCCACAGCAAATCACTGAATATTTTAAAAGGAAAAACATTAAATGGGAAGAATGTGGTAGAAAGAGGAATAGCAAAATGCCTCAATACATGTATCTATCACAGCTTTGGAGCAATAAACTCAAGTCTAGTCAGTGAGTATTTCATTAAAGCCTCTTGTGTGATCTCAGTGAGTGTCTCATGCACTTTAAATAGTCAATATATGTTGAGTGATAACATATATAAACAAAGGGATATTTAAAGGTGTACATTCATCATGATATATAGAGATAATTAATTTTGAAGTTCATTAAACTGTATTACTCTATAAACTATGACTTTGAGGACAGCATAGTACTTAAGCAATAAAACAACCAAAATTTTCTAGTTAGTTAAAGTGAAGAGAGGATTTAATCTAACTAAATTAAACTTCTTTAAGTTGAGCACAGGAATACTTGCGTTGGTTCCTCTCCATGACTTTGGGTGAACTTTTGAAGTGCTCTGTGCCTCTGTGTCCATGTTTGTGATATGAAGCCATAGATCTCAAAGATGTTTTTCATCGTATGAAGGATGTGAATCAATGTGTAAAGTTGATTGTTTCTCCTGCTATTTACCAAAAGAATCATCTTAACCCTACATTGTGGAGATCTGGGTTGTTCTATTTATTTAACAGAAAGCCAGTCCCATAAGTGTCTTGGTGCCCCAGCAGCAATCTGTTCATTGCTTGTTAGCTATGAAGAAGCATATTCATAACTCAAGCTTAGATAGAGTGTCATCTCCAGATAGAATCAACAGCACCCCCTCCACAGGGGTTGGAATCTGGTTGCTTTCCAAGCTATTGCTGACCAGGCTCCCTTGCCTGGCCTGGCAGATGAGATCACCACACCAGAGTGCCACGGGGGCAGACCGGGCCCACTGTTGCAACATGTCCCTTTGTCAAGCTGTTGCCCTCATTTCACCAAACACCCTGTATAACACAGCATATCACTGATCCTCTGGCGGATGTGATCACCACGCCAGAGTGCCACGGGGGCAGACCGGGCCCACTGTTGCAACATGTCCCTTCGTCAAGCTGTTGCCCTTATTTCACCAAACACCCTGTATAACACAGCATATCACTGATCCTCTGGCTCTCTTCCCTTTGCCTTTGTATGCATTTTTATATCATGCATCTTCCCCTGAATAAAAGGGATAATAGGAATTTCCCAGATTTGATTTCTCAGTGGGAACTGTTTGCTTTGGAAGCCACTGACACCAATGCTAATTGAGAACAGAGCTCAGAACGAGGGCCTGAGAATTGCACCCGGATGAACTTTTTGGTGGGCTGATTTCCGTTGATCTCTTCAGAATTGGATTGTGCATGCAAGTGATACCATGGTCGACTATTTTCCAAAAGGCTGAGCACGTGGATCAGTGTCTTTTCCTTTAACTAGTTCTCTGCCTTGGAAGAATTATTTGTAATTGATCATATAAAGTCTTCATCATGAAAGCTACTGGGGATCCTGGCCCCTACCGCCCAGTAATAGCATTCTGGAAATCACAAAGCAATCTGGGCCGTTTACAATCTAAATCTAAACATGATGGGCCTCTATTAGAGAGATTACAGTAAAAAATAACAATCAGCTCTCTGATGATCCTGTGCGAAGGGAAAGGGTGGGGAGGAGTAAATTTGGCAAAGGACAAGCCCAGACTTTCGTCACAGGGACAGACCAAAGTGTTAACACAAAGGGAGAGCCCGGGAGCATCCTGCACACTACATTTCAGCCACAGATAACATGGCACCTCCGCGGGCCCGGTCCACGCCCTGACCGCTCAGAGGGTCTCAGCACCTCTGCGCCCCGCAGCCCTTTTCCAGCTGCAGACATGCTCGGGGGATCCGGATCGCAGGGAAGACGCAGCCTGGCCGTGCTCTCCCAGTGAGTGCTCGCTTCACCTCTTCAGTTTTTCTTCTCTTCTTCTTTCGCATAAAGGAATCGTTGTAAAAAAATAATAAAATATTTTTTGTTTTTTTTAGTTGTGGGAGTGGGAGGCGAGAGGAGAAATCAGGAGGCAAAGGAAGGCAGTGAGTGTGTAAATATCAGACCTGTATGAAACTTTTTGGTCTCAACTTGGTGGTGGTTCTGATTGGTTTTCCTCTGTTACTTTTTTTTTTTTTTTTTTTTTGGTGGTTCGTAGACCATTTGGGGGTGTTTATACCAAAGGCACGGGTTTTCTTATTCCACATACCGATCCACAAAGCATCGTGTTTCTAAAGATCTGCTGTTAATTTAGACCTGAGCCCTCTGCTCGGAGTGATCCATCTGCAGGGCTCAGAGACTTTGGCTAAAGCACACATTGCCCAATCCTTAAGAGTCAACAGCCCAAAGCCCTTAATACACTGACCATCTGACTGTGACAGAACAAGACCCAGAGCACGTGCTATTGATCAGACAATTGTTCAGATAACAGGCTCCAAAGTTTAGGATCCTGGAATCTTGGAATGTTCAAACTAGAGGGGCCCCTAGGGCTGTTTGCTGCAATGCTCTTCTTCTATAGACAGGGAAACGGAACCCAGAGGGGCAACTCAACTTAACCCAAAGCCGGACAACAGTCAGTAGCAGGGAAGCCAGTGTCTTTGTACTTGCAGGCAAGGGCCGTTTTCACGCTGACATTTATGAGGTTTGGAAAACTCACTGGGTCTTGGGAAAAGGTAAGGCACAAGAGTAAGAACACCAGATGGCCTTTCAGTAAATCTGTCCCATTTTTGAGAGTTTTGGCATCAGTTCAGCATGACAGTTGTTGTTCCATTTATTCCAGCATTTGTGCAACAGCTCATCAAATAAACAGGAACTCAATGGGGTCCTAAAAATGAGACCCACATCCACTATATTAGCAGATCTCTTGGATAACCAGTTTCTCTAAGTGTGATCACTCAAGTGTGAGAGCACAAAGGGGTGTTAGAGGTTATCTGTATGTTCCTGTGGTTATCAGACTGGTTGGGGGCCTTTGTTTTTTTTAGCAAATTTACTGTTACAAGGGATCCTGTTACATAAAGGAGATGTTCTGATTAAATAGGTGGTTTTGGATCTAGAGCTTCTCATCCCTGCTGCAGTCCTCAGTCACCCCCCCCATTGCTCACACCCACCCCACTCCCCATACCTCTCTACCCCACCCCACCCTACCCACTCCGCCAAAACTTCCTTGGAATCCTAGGTCTCCATGGAACTTCAGAAACCCCAATCTTATTTAATGCCACCATTTCAGATAAGGAAACTGAGGCACATGGGGTGAAGGGCTTGCCCAGTGTTCACAGCTGGTCAACAACAGAGCCTGGAATGCAGGGCAAAGAGCCCAGTCTGGTGTGTGTGTGTGTGTGTGTGTGTGTGTGTGTGTGTGTGAATTCCTGGTTCTGAGTTTCTTCCCGCTCCATCATGCCCACAGTTCTATCAGTTTACTTTCTCCATGTCTCTCTCACTCTTCTCTAATCACTCTCTCATTTCCTGAATTTCAGCAGTTATCGCCCACCACCCGGACAATTACAGTTGCCTCCTATCTGGTCCCGGCTTCAGTCTCTGTCCCCTTTCTGATCCTGTCCCCTCCCGTCCTCCCACCCCCACCTTTGAAGATAGACCCCACTCTCCTCAACGTGGCACTCAAAGTTCTCCACAGTCTGCCTTTAATATCCCTTCCCATTCTGACCTCCCCCTGCTCCGGCCAAATCAGATCACTCACTGGTCCCCAAACTCATCATGTACAAGCCACCTCCATTCCTTGGAGCACTCTATTTCCTACGTGGAGAACACTCTATGTGCCTCAGTTTCCCCTCTGAAATGGAGACATTAAAAAAGATGGGGGTTTCTGAAGTGTTCCATGGAGACCTAGGATTCCAAGGAAGTTTTGGTGGAGTGGGTAGGGTAAGGTGGGGTAGGGAAGAGATGGGGAGTGGTGTGGGGGGGTAAGCAATGGAGGGTGACTGGGGAGTAGAGTAGGAATGAGGGGCTCTATCTCATTTGTTCCTGACTTCCTTCCTGTCCTTCAAGGCCCAAATCAAATACTACCTTTCTCCGCAAGGCTTCCTCAGCTCTTCTTTTCTCTCCATATCCTTTGTGCACCCTTCTATTATTAACCTTGAACTAAAGTTAGTGGTGAGCATGCCTGTTCCTTCCCTTCCCTTCCCTTCCCTTCCCTTCCCTTCCCTCCCTTCCCTTCTTTCTTATTTTTTATCCATTAACAGCAGGTAGTAATTTCACCCTTAACCAGATAAGAGGTCCAGTAAAGTCAATCATTTAAAGCCAATCTCTGGACCCAAAAGTGAGCAAAAGTGGCTAGCAGAATGCCAACGCAATATATGGTAATCCACTTGAGGGCAGGGACTATTTTGAAACTTTGAACCTTCAGCTTCCAGCACAGTGCCGATGCTCAAAAGAATATTCTTTAGCTTTTCCCATTACTGGATAAACCAAACTCAGTTCATCTAAGTTCACACTTTTCATTAGAGTCATCAGAACTTTTTCATTGGAGTCATTGGAGTCATTGGAGTCACTGGAGTCATCGGAACACACAAAGCTTCTGTGCCTTCTGCTCTGGAAGAAGGTTTAGGTTAAATGCCAAAACAGATGGCCAACAAAATGAGTTCTAAATTCCTTTGCATTTGCATCAGATAATTTATCTCAGTTTCATCACCTACAGAGCGAGATTGGCAGTGTTTCTTTTATGAGGTGCCTTAAGATTCCTGAGTGCCAAGACCTATCCAGAGCCATGTTATTTTCAGGAGCAATTGTGATTGGCTGTTCAGTTCTTTAGATTTCAAGGTGCTGTTTAATTTGTTCCTGGTAAGATTACTGAGAGATTCTGTCACTTGCAGTCTAATATTTTCACCACTTACTTTCTCATTTTCCCAAAGCCCTGTGAAGTCTTCTTGAGTCAAGATTTTGGGTTTCTTATAAACAGCCATGCTTTTGTCACATTTTGTAACAAATGTGGAAGGGTATATAAGTTTTTAAACCATGGAATCAAAGAAACATAGGAAATTATTTAGTTCATCCCACTGTTTTCTGAAGAAACTAACATGTCAGGGAAATCAATAATTGGCATAACTGTATAAGATACAGAAGACGTGCACGTAAAAATGTTCAGATTTGTAAAAAGTTTAGGAATAAATACCTGGTTTATTCAATCTTATTGGGGAATGTAGCATTACAATTTTCCAGCATGCTAAATTAAAAAAAAAAAAAATCGTAATGAAAACTATGTCTTTCCCTTCTTTAAAATAGATGTTACAATACATTTGAAACACTTCCCCATTGCTGAGAATTGTCACTATGAATATAGTTTTTTAAATCATGCTGTGAAACTGTGGTATCTCAGTGGATACAACTCATCCAGAAATTGTCCAATTATTGTGTGCTGTCCTCTATCTTTTTATTTATTTTCTCTCTCCTAATTACTCTTAATGCATCCAACTCTAGCGGTTCCACTCTGTTTGGATGTAGCCAAGGCTATCAGGAAGCCCCATTTGTTAGAATTGTGTTCAAGGAAAAAGTCTACGGTCTGGGCAGCGAAGCACTGAGGTGCCTTCTCTATTACAAAGTAAAGCGCATGTACCTTTTGTGACTGTTGGTTTGTACACGAAACTGGCCATTTTTTTGCTCACTTTTGGGTTCAAAGATTGGCTTTAAATGATTGACTTTACTGGACCGCTTACCTGGTTAAGGGTGAAATTACTACTTGCTGTTAATGGATAAAAAAATAAGAAAGAATGGCAGAAAAACAGGCAATTGTACTTTGCACGTATGGGGCACTCTATAAATGATATTGCTAATCTCTCCTGCAGTGGTGACTACACCAAATCTTTATGGAGTTGGTCTCGACTTTTTTGCATGTGTCTTACCGGCCACCTGGCCACAAGCACATGGGCTGAGCTCAGCCTGGTGGCCACAGGCCTGTCTTTCCTTCCTGGTTGAGGCAATTTGCATTGCTCACTCCTCTTTCCC
>NW_006793703.1:1638466-1639207 GCF_000442215.2 Lipotes vexillifer
TCCCTCTCCTGACCTTTGACCTATTTCTATCCTTGACATGAGCCCTCACTTCATACTGCTTCTCATGTGCCTCCCAGTCCCCCCAAAATGGCTTTGCAGAGGCAGGGCCAGCTGAGGCAAGAGGAATGGGGGCTGGGGGGGTGCTCTTTTGCCATCTGGAGGCCAGTTTGCCCCTGGCATTCCTAGCTGGACCAGCGAGGATGCCTTTATCCCGTAGAAATGCAGCTTCCGTTCTCGCTACTAGCTTCAGATATATCCTGGGTTTTAAAAGGTAGCTGTGGGGCTGGCCTAAGATCCCAGCTGCCATGTATAATAATGTTTGAAGTTCCAAAACCCAATTTGCAAATTAAGGTTTTGGAAACAAGCTTTTCATAAATGTAGGACTGCCTGAATTCATTTCCAAGCCTAATTGAATTTTTAAGAGGAACCTTTAAAAATCTGTAAACCTCACTCATTTCCATGCATTCATTCAACAAATATTCATTGAGGGTTTCCTGTGCCAGTTAGTGCTGCTGGACTAGGCACTAAGAACATAAAAAGGGACAAAACACAGACTCTGGCTTCAAGATTATCTAGTCTTTTAACCTCCCACCCACTGCAGGAATCTTCCTTCAGTCCTCGCACTGCCATCACCCAACATACGCACATCCCCAGATCCATCAGGGCTGTGGCTGCCATCAGAGCAGTACAGCCACCCAATCAGCATTAGCCACATCAGTGCTTTCCTATTTTCTCTTTCCC
>NW_006793703.1:1639257-1645387 GCF_000442215.2 Lipotes vexillifer
CTTTCCCTCTGACCCTCTGAAAGAAATTCCAGTTTCTTTTAACTTATACTTAAGTATAATAAACTTAAGTTTATTTTGTGACTCAGTATTTTACATATATATACATACACACACACAGATCTATTTGAAACAAATATTTCACAAAACAGTGCTCACTCTTGCTGTGTACACCCTCTGATATTTTCTTCTTTTCAAGTTGTGCTGTAGATTTTTTTCAGCTTTATTAAGGTATAATCGACAAATAAAATCGTAATATATTTAAAATGCACAATGTGATCTGAAAGATCTGTACATTGTGAAAGGATTCCCATCATTAAGTTAATTAACAAATTCATCACCTCTCATACTTACCTTTTTTTTTTCTTTTTTGGTAAGAACACTTAAATTCTCCTCTCTTACCATATTTCAGTTATATAATACTGTATTATCAACTATAGTCACTGTGTTATACATTAGATCCTAAGACTTTATTCACCTTATAACTAAAAGTTTGTAGCCTTTTACCAGCCTCTCCCCATTTCCCCCATCTCCAACCCTTGGCAACCACCATTCCAGTTTAACTTTTTTTTTTAATTCCACATGTAAGTGATACCATGCAGTATTCGTGTTTCTCTGTCTGGCTTATTTCACTTAGCACAATGCCCTCCATATTCATTCATGTTGTTGCAAACGGCAGAATTTACTTCTTTTTTTTAAATAATTTTTGTTGGTGTATAGTTGATTTATAACGTTGTGTTAGTTTCAGGTGTCCTTTTTAAAGGCTGAATGATATTCCATATTATTCTATATATATTATATATGTTATAATAGTCCATATTTTATATATATATATATATATATATATATATATATCCATTCACCCATTGATGAACACTTAGGTTGCTTCCATACCTTGGCTATGGTGAGCAATGCTGCAATAACATGAGAGTACAGATATCTCTTTGATATAGTGATTTAGTTTCTTGCCCTCTGATTTTCTATATTTTCTATAGCATTAAAAAATGCTAGTCATAAACTACTAAGTAGATTTCAGGAGCTGCAAACTGAAGTTTGAAAACGACTGAACATATTACATAATCTTGGTAACCCTGACCACACTGGCTGCCTGCCTCAGGGATCAGCCTGGAAGTTTAAGGAGAGGCTTTTCAGGTGGGAATCAGAGGGTCTGGATTCTGGTCTAGCTCCTTCACTAATCAGCACTGGGATTTCCGGGAAGCCACTTTATCTCGCTGCAACGCAGCTGTAAGATGAAGATGCTCATGCCTGCTCGGTGTAACTTGCAGAGTGGTAAGACCATCCAGTACAATGATGTGCGTTAAAATATATGGGAAAAAACTAAGTACATAACAAATGCAAGTTATTATTAAATAGCCTTATTTTTCCCGATTAAAATTTAATATCAGAGGAACAACTTGGAGAGACCATTTGTTCTTTATAGAGTTGTGGAAAGATCCTTGCATGGGCTGTAATATTATGCAGCTTCACAAATGAAAATCTGAGTGGCATTTGTTTGTGATGTTGTAACTAGGTTTGTATTTAAGAAGCTCAGTCGGGTCATCCTCTTTCCTCTGCCCTTAAATACTTTTTCTGGTTGTAAAATCAAGGAAGCAACTAGGTGGTCGGTGGGTTTTTAACTCAAGAGCCAACTTGTGAAGGAGTATGTTTTGCCTGATAGTATCTGCTCTAGCCCACTGGATTTATAAACACTCATTTCCACTGCTATTAAGACTGCTTTTTATTAAAAACAACTGACATTAAATAAAAGTAACCAGTAAAGGAGATAACTTTATTAAGAAGGGTTTAAAACAATAAACTTGTAGAAAAAATATGGTACTTTTCTCACTGATCTTTCACTTTTTCTTTGTAACCTTATTGTAAACCTCATCTCATGCAGACATTGATTAGAATGCTTCTTTCAAGTCCTGATATTCCTATTTAGGGCCTGGTATTTTAGGCTGATATTTTCTATGCTGATTAATTCCTATTTAGGGCCTAACCCACACTAGACATTTGCCTCTTCCAGGCTAGCTCTGCCTGCTACATCAGCTCTCCATGTCTTTTATTTCCATGTCTTCTTTCTGATATTTACAAGGAATGTCTACACTCACCTTTTCTAGAACTCGATTCTCCAAATCACTGTACCTTTCACTTTGTATGCAACTGAGATAATATAAAAAATAATATAATTAGGGCTTCCCTGGTGGCGCAGTGGTTGAGAGTCCGCCTGCCGATGCGAGGGACACGGGTTCGTGCTCCGGTCTGGGAAGATCCCACATGCCGCGGAGCAGCTGGGCCCGTGAGCCATGGCCGCTGAGCCTGCGCGTCCGGAGCCTGTGCCCCGCAACGGGAGAGGCCACAACAGTGAGAGGCCCGTGTACCGCAAAAAATAAAATAATAATAATAAATATAATAAAATAAGGACTATATTCATCCCAAGAAGAAGAAAATAAATTTGCCACATTTCCTCTTTAAAGAATGAAAACATTCTTTACACAGATCAGCAATACCCCACCAAAGGCCATAGTTTATATAATTACCTTGCATAGTTTCCAGAGAAAAGTACATGAAATACATAAAATTTAAGTAATTTTTTCAACCTACCTTTAATATGATTTCATGATATTTATAGATTTTGTGTAATTTCCATAGCTACTTAATGAATTATTCTGATATGTCTAAGAACTGAATTGAAAATAATGGTGTTCACACAACTTTTTAATGAGTAAATTAAGGTCCAAGGTGGCCTAGGTACACTGAACTTTTGGAACAGAAGAGATGGCTTTAAAGAGGAACTGAGCGCTCACCTCTGCTATCTCTCCAGTAGTCTTTCTGGAGCTAACCAGCACTGTTGGCTGGGGAAAAGTGTCTCAGTACTCTTTCTACTGACCAGACCCACCTTTCAAAGCACTAAATGGTCCCATTCTTGGCACATGAAAACTAGAGTCGGGTATCCTGACTCCCACATCCGTGTTTAGACCTCGATCATTGCTAAGTGTGTGACTCGAGCAGGTCTCTTAATTTCACTAGGCCCAAGTTTCTTCATATGTGGGGGGAAAAAATTATAGTATCTGTCTTGCAGGTTTAGTGAAAATTACAAGAATTAGTTATGTGAAGGTGTGTAAACCACAGTGGATGTTCAATCAGTGTTAAATTTTCTACCTTCCCCTTCCCTCTGAGCACTCCCTTTCCTAAAAACCCCAGGAGAGAAATGGGTGATATCTTACACCAACAAAGCGACTGATGCTGGGGCAAAAGGCAGATGAATTCAGTTTGTGATTGACATGCGTTCAAAAAATCCATCTACTCTAGAAAAATCAGAGGAGCTCTTCATCTCAGATTGTCATTGCTCCATTTACTTCCTACTTAAAAATTATAACCTATACTGCTGTACTTTGGATAACTCTGAAGTTAAAAGAAATTTGCTAAAAATAGACTTGGGGCAAAATATAAAATTACTACTTTTCCAAATTGGCCTAAACCAGACACATTGTGAAGGAGGATGTAGTAAGAAGTAGGGGTTTGTTTGCCAAAGACTTCGATGCCACCAATCTTTAAGTAAGCTTGATAAGTAAGGAGAGTATAATAAAGAATATTAACTTTGAAATCCAGATAAAGTTGGACCCAAATCCTAGTCGCATCATTTTATTAACTATGTGCCCTTTAGCTAATTACTTAATCTCACTGAGTTTCTTAGTTTATTTGTCTATAAAATGAGGAAAAGATATGTAAAGTAGTTAGCACAATGCCTGGCACTTAGTAAGTGCTCAAAAAAATGTGTGGGGGCACTTCCCTGGTGGCGCAGCAGTTGAGAGTCCGCCTGCCGATGCAGGGGACACGGGTTCGTGTCCCAGTCTGGGAAGATCCCACATGCCACGGAGCGGCTGGGCCCGTGAGCCATGGCCTCTAAGCCCGCGCCTCCAGAGCCTGTGCTCCGCAACGGGAGAGGCCACAACAGTGAGAGGCCCGCGTACCGCACACACACACACAAAAATGTGTGTGGGGTGATTAACAGTGATAATTATTGGCATTAACTGGGTGTCTAGGGGATGAATCTGAGGTAGCTTCCAGGTATTCACAAAAGCATGAGTGACTGTGATGAGTTGTATTAATTTCCTAGGGCTGCCATAACAAAGTACCACAAACTGGGTGGCTTAGAACAACAGAAACTCATTGTCTCTGTCTCACAGTTTTAGAGGATAGAAGCCTGACATCAAGTTGTCTGCAGGACCATGCTCCCTCTGAATCCTATAGGGGGAGGATTCTTCCTGGTCTTTTCTGGATTCTGGTGGCCCCAGCTGGACCTTGGTTTGTGGCAGTAGAGCTCCAATGCTTCCATTACTTCACATGACATTCTCCCTATTTCTTTTCACATCATCTTCTCTCTGTCTGCCTCTGTGTCCAAATTTCTCCTTTTTATGAGGATGCCAATCATTTTGGATCGGAGCTCACCCTCATGACCTTATCTTAACTTGATTACATCTTGATTCCAAATAAGGTTACATCCTGAGGTCCTGCGGGTCAGGACTTCAACTTATTTTTGGAGACGACACACTTTGACCCATTATATTAGTATACAGAGTTCCTAGAATTAAATGCAACAAACCTGGCCCTTACCTCTACATTTTAAAGTTTGCTGAGGTCTCCATAAGTTGAGCAAACCTTATGCATCCTGGAGAGGCATAATGTGGAAATGGTATTCTGATGTGAGTTTGCTGAGTGGTGAATACTTCCTGATCACAAAAGGACAAAAGCTCCTCAGACTCAAGCATCACTGGGGCTTTCTTTTTAACCTCAGTGAGTGAAGGACACCCAGGAAGTATGTACAGTCTCTTCTCACCCCAAGAGAAACAGCCTTGAAGTCAGAGACTGAACCGTCTCAGGCCTATGTGAGTTAGTATTTACGGGAAAGACTTATTTTCCACTTACTCTCCCTCCCTGGTATATATTTTTCAATTTCTGACCTTACTCAAACATTCAGTTTGACCCAGGGAAGCATTACAAATCTGACTCTCTTAGGTCTGAAGACTTGCAGGTTGGGAGGGAGACCCTGTAAAACATTCCCTCCACCTAGAAGCTTAAGTAGTCTAGTTTTATGAGCCCACCTAGAGCTACAGGTAAATCTCAAACCAAGATCCTCAGGTAACAGAGGAGCAAAAGGAACACAGCAAAGGTGAAAACGGAACATATGAGGGAGTAAAATTATAAGTTACAACGGAAGGCATCTTAATAAATCAGATAGGCTACTAGTTCAATGTAATGAACCACTCACCTAAATAAACAGTAAAAGGTGCTAATAATTGTCGAAAAAATTATTAACAAAGTAGAACCATTCGATCCTTAAATTGAGTACTGTATTAGTTTCCTAGGGCTGCTCTAACAACATAATACATACGGGGTGCCTTAAAGTAACAGGCAGGGTTGTTTCTTTCTGAGGGCTGTGAGGGAGAATCTGTCCCAGGCCTCTCTCCTAGCTTCTCTTAGTTTGGCCGTCCTTGGCATGCACATCCATCACTCCAATCCTCTGTATTCACATGACATTCTCTCTGTGTTTCTTGACATAGTGTACCTTCCATGCATGTCTGTTTCTATGTCCAGATTTCCTCCTTTTTATAAGGACACCGGTCCTATTGGATGAGGGCCCACCCTAATGACCCATCATAAGTTGATTACCTCTGTAAATGCCTTATTTCCAAATAAGAACACCTTCTGAGGTCCTGGGGATTAGGTGATCAACCAATCAATCATTTTTAGAGGACACACTTCAACCCATAACAAGTACTGAAAGATTTAAAATACTCTAATGTGACATTGCATAGTTTAATTCATAAGTAATAAGTGGGATAATTTTCTAGTACAATTAAACTGCCAGCTGGCTGAAGGATATGGGGGCAGTGCCAGGCCATCTGTCTAAAGCCATCCCAGTGATACTCAGAACCAACCTCCATGTGTAGAGTTCTGAACCATCAATTCTCCACTAAGTTTGGGTGTTAAGCCAGCCCCAAAGAAGAATAGAAAAGGGGATTATCCTCTTCCACTGGGACACGAGTGTTTTCTGGCGTAGGAAGATAAAGCTGTCTGATGGTAAATTTCCATCCACTTTTTTTTTTTTTTTTTTTTTTTTTTTTTTTTG
>NW_006793703.1:1645647-1653324 GCF_000442215.2 Lipotes vexillifer
TTTTTTTTTTTTTTTTTTTTTTGCGGTGCGCGGGCCTCTCACTGTTGTGGCCTCTCCCCTTGCGGAGCACAGGCTCCGGACGTGCAGGCTCAGCAGCCAGGGCCCAGCCGCTCCGTGGCATGTGGGATCTTCCCGGACCGGGGCACGGAGCCGTGTCCCCTGCAGCGGCAGGCGTAGTCTCAACCACTGCGCCACCAGGGAAGCCCTCCATCCACATTTTAATGAGAAGTGACATGGACTAAGAGAGAGATAGGGAAAATGAGAGATAAAGGGCATTCCACTTATTGCACATTTATTGCACATTTTTAGCCACTCCACACTCCACCACTCAAAAAAGAAAGACAGAGACGGGGTAGTCAACAGAGGAGGAATAAGGGAATAACAACAAAAGAATTTTTTCCTATATTTGTTCTGCATGTCTCAGCCTTCTCTGGTGTTAATATTCTCAATGGAAATGAGTTTAAGATCCTTGAGTTAGAAAAATGTTTCTGACCAGTTCTCCCCTTCAAGCTTGGAAACAGCAGCATATTTTAGAAGACATCTAAGCACAGAACCTACTTCCCATATGATGAGGAGGAGGAAGAGAATAATAATAGTAACAACAATAATAATAATAATGGTTAACACTCATATAGTACTTACAGTGTACCAAGCACTGTGCTAGTACTTTACAAATACGAGTTTATTTAATTCTTCAACAGCACTACAAGTTAAGCACCATTGTCTCCATTTTACAGATGAGGAAAATGAGGCCAGAGAGGTTGATTCGCTAGCCCTCTTCCTCCCTGTGTGGGTGTGTAATGGCTGGCTCCTGGCTCCAAGCTGGCTCCTGGTGGCTCCCTTGCTTTCTCCAGCTAACACTTAACGGATGTTATTCCCGGCCTGTGCTTTCACAGCTCTAACCTCTGGTCTTTGAGTGGGAGAATCTGGCAGCAACTGTAATATGACATCAGATCCTGCTTGATGAGCAAGCTTCTCCTCCTGGTGGAGCAGGGCTGGACGGGTTGAGAGGAGTGGTCTAGTGAGGGTCTTTGATCTTTCATGACTCTACCTTAAATAACCAGCCCAGGGGACTACATATTGCTTTAAGGGCCCTACAAAGAGGCAATGAGTGTACCTTTCCCCCATAGTGGAAAGGTATTTCCATAAAACTGGCAACTCCTCTCATTTCATGGGCTTCCCTGGTGGCGCAGTGGTTGAGAGTCCGCCTGCCGATGCAGGGTACACGGGTTCGTGCCCCGGTCCGGGAGGATCCCACATGCCGCGGACCGGCTGGGCCCGTGAGCCATGGCCGCTGAGCCTGCGCGTCCAGAGCCTGTGCTCCGCAACGGGAAAGACCACAACAGTGAGAGGCCCGCGTACCGCAAAAAACCCCCAAAAAACTGGCAACTCCTCTCATTTCACTGTTATCAATAATCACATGACTTTCTTATGCCAATTTAAAGAAATAAACTCTCCGAATAATTTTGAACTTCTCCATATCTTAACTTCTAAATCCTGCCCTGTCCAAGTTAGAGAACTGAGTCCTGGAAAGAAAGGGATGTACTATGTCGTTGTTGTGCAAAGAGCCCAGACTTTGGGGCCGGCCAGATGCAAGTTAAGATCCTGTGTGTATGGTCCTGGGCAAGTTACTCAACTTCTCTGTGCCCGGTTTGTTCCTCTAGACTGTAAAATAAGGACCATCGTGTCTATTCAGTGCTATTGTAAGGATTAGATGAAATGCATCCTGCCCACTGCCTGACACCTAGTCAGTACAGGCAGATCTCATTTTATGTGCTTCGCTTTATTGAGCTTCTCAGGTACTGCGTTTTTTACAAGTTGAAGGTTTATGGCAACGCTGCGTTGAGCAAGTCTATTGGTGCCATTTAATCAACAGCATTTGCTCACTTCTTATCTCTGTGTCACACTTTGGTAATTCTTGCAATATTTCAAACTTTTTCATTATCACTATATTTGTTATAGAGATCTGTGATCAGTGATCTTTGATATTACTATTATAATTTTTTGGCATTGTTAGCAATAAGGCATTTTAAATTAAGGTACATAAATTGTTTTTTAGACATAATGCTATTGCACACTTAATAGACTACAGTATAGTGTAAACATAACTTTTATGTGCACTGGGAAGCCACAAAATTTGTGTATCTCGTTTTATTGTGATATTTGCTGTATTTCGGTGGTCTGGAACTGAACCTGCAGTATCTCCGAGGTATGCCTGGACTGCACACATGGGAGTTATCACCATTGAATAAGCTTCCTCATTTTTTTTAAACAATCTGTATGTTTGCTTCACTCATTCACAGTCAAGGCTGGCAGGTCTAGTACGTTCCTCTTTCTTTGTCACCAATGTTATTATTTCAAATGGACAATGGCTATTATATTTAGATTATTAGTCTTAGAAATGTTAAACTTACAACTTTAACACAGAGTCAAATTTAGCAGAGTTGGTTGTTAGCAGTAGCCCAACCCCAGAGGACAAAGTGATTCCTGGGGCCTCCTACCGTCTCCCAGGCACCTAAACACCTTTTGTTTAAAGGTCCTTGGGGGAACTTGAAGACTTAACCTCTCTCTGGTAGGCTTCAGAGCTTCATCTGAGCAGAACACCACAATTCTATGACATCTCTGAGATGGAAGAGAGCATCAATCAGAAAAGTCCCAAATTATAATGATGTCCTGACTCTGAATATAAGTCACTCAGCTTCTCTGAGCCTATTTCCTCAACTGCGAAGCAGGAATCATAGTAGTGTCTGCCTCACTGGCATTCTAAAGATAAAATTAGAGCGTGTACATGATGGAAGTGTTTTATAAACTCTAGAAAGTTAGAATTGTGATTCAAATTATTGTTTGGATGGATCTGAGTTTCTGAGTTGGCTCTGAAAACAGCTTAGCCACTAAACAGGATGGGATTAACAGGACAGCCCTGCTGACACATCATAACAGGACGGCATCTCATTTTGACTTGGAAGCTGCCCCCAGTTGTACTAATACCGTAGAAAAAAAGCTTGGTTTGAGCAGTGGAAGGCTGTGAACAAAGGAAGAATGTGGTTAGCTAGGTAGGACAAGGGTCAGAGCATGGAGGGGGGACCCCTGTAGACAGGTGAGAAGCAGAAAGACAGAAGGGGGGACAGGGCTTTTATTTTGCTTCAGGTTCTAAAAAAAAAAAGCAAATGATATCTGTAGGTTCAAGTGTATGCTTAGAACTGGGACAGACCATCCAGGCCCAGCCCTTCTTACGGTTAAGACCAGATACTCACTGATTATACATATTCAACACCCTGGAAGCATTCAACTGAAAATTCCCTTGACTTCATTACTAAGTTTCAAAAATACCCTTCCAAAAACATGCATTTAAAAAAATATTAGGATTGTGTTTTTTTGGTTTGGCCTTAAAAAAAAATTTTTTTTAATCCAAAACCATAATTGTGGCCTACCAAGATGGATTCTTCTTCCATACAGCGAGGATTTAATTTTTCCAGTCCCCTCCCTCGGTGCCTGTTACCCTCTGCTCATTTCTGATGAACTGCACATGTTGTAGAAGCCACTCTGGGCCTCAGACACGAGCAGTCTCCCTCGCCACTGCCAGTGTCCTAATAAGGGAATGAACGAGCTCCTATTGGTGAGGTAAAGAGGAGTCAGGCGGTGGATGGTATTTTTGCTGATCGAGGAGGATAAGGTGTGGTTTGGCAGGTACCTCGTTGGTTTGGCTGGCTCCCGAACTAGTTTTTTTTCTCTTTTTACAGTTTGAATTCTGTAAGACAGACACTAAGAATTGTTTTCTTGCTTAAAGCTTAGCTGAGCTTTAAGAGTATCATCTTGACACAGACCATCCATAACGGAGGAAAGATGGGAATGTGGAGTGAAGTTTTCATCCTGAAAGGAGGTTGAGGGGCTGCTACCAGAAGGAAGGCGACCTCAGACTCAGTCAAATTTGGTCATGGAGAGAACAAGGGGTAGACCATTCAGTGTATTTAAGCAATGTTTAATAAGTTTAAAAATTTATCTGCACAAAAATATCAACTTTCACTTTCTGCTTGCCAATATTGATGTACCCTAATTTTAAAAAATAAAAGAAACAAAAAGAAAGTTTAGGATCCTAAGGACAAGTGGCCTCATCTATTTCCACTCTGATCTCTAAATACTTGCCCATGACTCCTCTGTCCACTGTTTTCTGAATGACTCTACGCTGCCTTTTAACGTGACTGCATCTGGCCCAAACTGTTCCTCAGTCACTCATTATGAATCAGTATTTCTCAACCTGGCTGCAGACTGGAATCACTTGGGGAGCTTTAATGCCTGGATTATACCCCAGCAGGTCTGATTTAATTGATCTGGGGCACAGCTTGGGCAGAAGGATTTTTAAAAGTTCCCCCAGATGATTCTAATGTGTAGCCAAGATCGAGAACTACTGCTCTGGACGCATCCTCTATTGTATCATCCAGCTCCCGGTAGGCAGGGCCAGCCTCTTTCTCCTTCTGACACTTTGAAACCATTAAAGAAAATACAATATGTATATGAAACGAGTTAGACAGGTTTCTTCTCAGGTTGGTAAATTCAGTTCAGTTGTTTTAAACCTAACAGCAGAGAATTGTGCTTTCAACCAAAATCAACTTCTAGACACATGGGTATTATTTGAACTTTATTTTCCATGCATGTAGAGAGTGAAATTCTCTGCCAGCAAAAACAGTGATTCCATTTCAAAGGCATAAATAATGAAGTTAAATTTTTCATGTTTTCTCTGTGTTCATGCAAGCTATTCATCTCTTGATATTTACTTTAGTTAGTAAATGCTTTTTCATTTGACTTTTCTTTTAATATTAACCCAACTTCACATCCTAAAACTGTGAAATTGCTATATCTGTAGCAAGGATAGGATAATATGGCTGAGGAATTTTTTAAAAGTATTTTAAACCATCCATCTTTGAAAATAAGAAGATCTGAGAGTGTAGTACCAACGTGGGGAGAGGTTTTGAATTTTGGAAGAGTGATGGATTAATCAGATGTCCAGAATAACTTATTACTCTCAACTTCCTCGCTGGAAATTTCATTACCAAAGAAGAAAGGTCATTTCGAAATTCAGGAGAACAGCCTGAGCTAGGAATATAAATTCAAAAATCATCACCTAAAAATTGACTAACAAGTAATAAACATAGATGGGATTACCCAAGGCAAGTATGTTGAGTAAGAAAAGACGAGCGCTGAGGAAGATACAAAGGAAACTACAAAATAAACGGTAGGCAGAGAACTTCACAAAGGAAGGTATTGTCAACAGTGTCAAAGACCTCTGTGAGGTCAAATAAAATGGGGTCTGAAAAGGGCCATTGGACACTTTGTTCCAAAGTGTAGCTCTAGAGAGCACAAGCCCATAATACAATGTTACCATAATACAATGTTATTGGGGGTTATGGCTACTAACATTTGGATCAAAAATAGTCAACCTAGTGTTCTGAGTCATTCAATAACCAAATTGAACTGTTATTTTTTGTTCACTTTTTGGATATCTTTATCAGTTGGGCAAGTGGTTAAGATGTCTGGAGATAAAATAAAATCACTTCAGTACACGCTTCTGGATACATCCCTAGGTGGGTTTAGGTTAGCTACAAAGTAGATTAAACTAATTTAGAAACCTAACTCTGAAACTAGAAGTAAAAATGACAAGACTGCCCATGATACAGTGAAATTAGCTATTTTTGGTTATCTTAATGATTTACCCCATGCAGTACAGAATCTGTTTTGACTAGAGCGCATGAAAATATTTCTAAAGGACCAGCTAAATCAAACTTGCTTGTACTGAATTATTTTTGCTTTCCACAGACATTGCAAAAGGCCAAAACCAATAATAGGCTTGATAGTGAGAGTAGAGAGAATATAGAGGGATATAAGGACTTTACAAGGGTTGATGATACAAGAGGGATTTATGGGGGGAAAGGCATGCACCAGAGTAACAGGAAAACAAAGAGTTTCTGCTCTGTTCATGAGCCACACCAAGGCCAATCATGTGACAGGAACAGAGACAGGCTGATGGCAGGTGTGCAGGTGCACTTACTCATGCACACATAAGCTCTTGAAGCAGGCCAGGATCCACAAACAGACTAGAAAACACTGGTTGACTCAGTTTGACTTTAGTCCCTGATTATTGACTATATTCAAAAGTCAAATATCTTTCTTGTCCATAACGATTTGGTTCTTCTTACCCAGGAAAACATACACTTTCCAGCTCTAAACTCAAGGGGACTTTCTGTACATAGTAGCAACATAATGCCATCTACAGAGAAAATAGCGTTCAAATGAGAAACAAATTTACAATAAATGCATTAAAACTTTGGCATCTTTGGCCAGTGAGCTAAATTTTCCAGGTACCTACCCACAGAGACACTGGCAAGATGGCTTTGACTAGTAGCTGTTTCCAACTTCTGATGGGAAGGAATTGAGAGAAATGTGAGGTATTGGTGTTCTACCTCCTGTATTTTTTGCTAACCCTCTTCTATCTCCAAGCATAGCATGGAAGCTGCCACTAGCACTCCCAGGTCAGATTAATATGACTCTGTTCCATCACTTCGTAGTGTTGAAGTTCAGCCTTGAGAGGTCCTTTCGTCCCATGGTGAATGATCAGGCTTCAGCTACTGGAACTCATGGTCACAGCAAGTCCCATGGCCAATGCAGTATGGCCGTGGGCACAGCCAGGTTTCCTGATTCATATTCACAAGCCAGTGTGGAGTGTCTGCCTTCTTGGAGACTCACAAAGCTTCTGAATGACTGTGTGTGTACGCCGCACACATGCCTTTGGGACATCCTTTGGGGGTGGCTTCTCCCACTGGCAATGCTCTAATAACTTTAAATGTCATTTTCTCAGTAAATACTCATGAGCCTAATATAGAATTGTTGGCCTTTCCCTATTCACTAAACTGAGTCACATTTCATTGATCTGTCCTTTAGGGAAGCATTGTTGTCCTATATTTGACACTAAGACTTTTTTTTTTTTTTTTTTTTTTTTTGGCTGCGTTGGGTCTTCGTTGCTGCACACAGGCTTTCTCTAGTTGCAGTGAGTGGGGTCTAGTCTTTGTTTTGGTGCGTGGGCTTCTCATTGCGGTGGCTTCTCTTGCTGCGGAGCACGGGCTCTAGGCATGTGGGCTTCAGTAGTTGTGGCACATGGGCTCAGTAGTTGTGGCTCACGGGCTCTAGAGCACAGGCTTAGTAGTTGTGGTACATGGGCTTCATTGCTCCACGGCATGTGGGATTTTCCCGGACCAGGGCTCGAACCCGTGTCCCCTGCACTGGCAGGTGGATTCTTAGCCACTGCGCCACCAGGGAAGCCCCAACACTAAGACTTTTAAATGGCTTCATGTTGACCTATTTGTCCTTTCCGTATCTGTTTCAGTTAAATCCATATGAACTTAGGCAGTTCGCCTCATATCCAGCGAACTGAATTAGCCTTCATCATTGTTAATTAGCCAGTGCTCGGTGTGTTATGCCATATGCCTTTCCTGAATTCAATACTAAAAATACTTATCAAATACCTACAAACACGTTGGGGAGGAGGGCTAAAAATATGTATAAAACATGACTCTTGATTTCAACAGGCATGACATAGTATGAGAGATAGGATGATACACAAATAACAATAAGGCAATATATTGACAAATACCTGGAACAACAGCAACGATTTCACAGGAGGGAAAG
>NW_006793703.1:1653334-1660854 GCF_000442215.2 Lipotes vexillifer
AAAGAGTTCCTTCCAGTTGACCTTCATTACGTCTGGTAAGGCCTCACACAGGTATAAGCTGGCCATGAGGGATAAAGAAGAGCCCTCTAGGTAAAAATGGAGGGCAGGGGAGAGCACAGTCAAAGAAAAGAAGGCAAGAGAGTATAAATGAAGTTAAACTAATTGGAAATGAAGCACTACTGATGCTTATTATGCTTTCTGGCCCTGGCACCTTCGCTAAGTCCATACTTCTGACCACGTGTGACTGGTCCTGAGGGAAGAGCAGGCGTTCCGCCCCCAGAGGGGAGGGCGGCCCCTGTCTTTTCACATCCTTGCAGTTTACTTGTAACTGGGTAAGTGCATATACCGATGATATAGCTTATCTAGTTTGAAGTAAACTAACCGTCATGAAATGGACTCAGGTTTCTGGACTTAAAAGGATTTCTGCAGAAACTGCAGGTCGAAGGGAACACTGACCACATGAGCCCAGGGAGACTCTGAGAACGCAGTGGAGCTGTCACTAATGCTGTGAGTGTGTATAAGCGCTTAGCTTCTGAGCCACGCACTTCACCTGTGCCTTTCAGCAAAGGAGAGCTGTCCACAAACAGCGGGGAATATAACTGCTTTTTAGAAGAAACTCATGCAGCAGAGAGATCTTTTGGGAAATGACCCCATTGCTTTGTGATTTTTTTTTTTTGTCCAAACAGATGTAAACATAACCTACCTAAGAGTGTCGATCTTCACACCTCACCTTGGAACCAACATTTTCTTATCTATTTAAAAACCTCCCAAGTAAAACATCTCAGTTTAGATGTTTATTAAAAATGTAAAACTGCCTTTGGATGACTCTGAACAAACAACTAGTTGATATCAGGACAGGCATAAATTTCCTGTTTACAGAAAACTGCATGGTTGGTGGGGCAGATTGACTGTATTAGTATGCTTCAAATGCCAAGCCAATGATGTGTTCTTTCCACTTGTCTCTACATATCTTTTAGGGGCTTTTTAAAAAAATTAAGTTATTACTGTCATTTAAAACCAAATTTCAAAATAAATTGAACTTATAGCCAGATTTTCAAATTACTTTTCTCAGTGTGTTAAACTAAGAGTTTTCACAAAAGATTTTATGGACATTAATAAATTAAACTTACTTTAAATATGTTTTGTTTTGTTGTCATATCTTTTTCCTGTGTTATAAATCTATAAACATTTAAACAGCACTACATGTATATAATTCATAAATAACTTACTATATATGTGTATATGTGTGTATATATATACCTATATATGCACATATGTGTGTATATATATATATATATATATATATGCTTAAATTTTTTAACTGATAGTACACTATAAAAAAATTTCAGGACCATTGGCTGAGATCAGGGATCAGCAAACTTTTTTTGGAAAGGGCTAGATGGTATATATTTTCAAATTTGTGGGAAATACACTCTGTCACAATTACTCAACTCTGGCATTAAAGGGTGAAAGCAGCCA
This sequence comes from Lipotes vexillifer, assembly GCF_000442215.2. Classification (NCBI taxonomy): domain Eukaryota; kingdom Metazoa; phylum Chordata; class Mammalia; order Artiodactyla; family Lipotidae; genus Lipotes; species Lipotes vexillifer. The sequence goes on from NW_006793703.1 coordinate 1,654,814, forward strand.
TAGACAATCCTGGAATGACTACGTTCCAGCAAAACTTTATTTACAACAACAGAATGTGGGCCAGATTCGGCCCTTGAGCCATAGTTTGCCAGTCCCTGGCTTAGATGACTGGAGCTATTTGTTAATCTACAGAACACCCTAAGAAAGCTGATACAGTGTCATAGGTTAGAAAGAAAACAAGTATGGGATCTAAAGACCTGGGTCTAGTCCTGATTTTGTTGTTGCTGAGTCACTTCACCTCTTCAACCCCAGGTTACCGTGTATAGCGTGGATTGAAAGTAACCTCCAAAATTCCTTCTAGTTTAATGATTCTGTTGTTTTACTATCTTGCCAGCTTGCCACAGTGGTGGGTTGCACCTGGGATCTGATTAACAAGCAGAATAAGTAAAAATTTGATTTACTCTATGTGGGCAAAGTGAGTACAAGACAGTGGAGAATAAAGGACATAGGGCTTCCCTGGTGGCGCAGTGGTTGAGGGTCCGCCTGCCAATGCAGGGGACACGGGTTCGTGCCCCGGTCCAGGGAAGATCCCACATGCCGCGGAGCGGCTGCGCCCGTGAGCCATGGCCGCTGAGCCTGCACGTCCAGAGCCTGTGCTCCGCAACGGGAGAGGCCACAACAGTGAGAGGCCCGCGTACCGCAAAAAAAAATTCTAAAACATAAGATTTAAATAAGATCCCAACTTTCATAACAGAATACCCCAAATGTCCATGTTTCAATTGAAAATCATCAACATAACAAGAACCAAGAAGATTTCAACTTGATTGACAAAAAACAATCAACGGATGCTAATAAGATGACACAGATGTTAGAATTATTTAACAAATATTTTAAAACAACTGTAATAAAAACGCTTCAACGAGCAATCATGAACATACTCGAAAAAAATGTAAACAAAAGAAAATTAACTTCATTCTTGGGTATTTATTCCAGAGAAATGAAAACATATCCACACAAAAACCTGTACACAATTGCTCATAGTAGATTTATTTGTAAAAAAAAAAAAAAAAAAAAAAAAGGAAATAAATGCCACTCTGAAAAATTGGAAATCACAGCTTATTGCTCTGGAAGGATCCTCCACAGTGCTTCTGTTCTAAATGATCGTAGGATTTGCTGAAGTCTCCTCTTGCAGCTAAGATTTATGGAGCCCTTGATATTGGGTAGCTAGCCCTTTATTTCTCACGGAAAGCTGCAGAGTGACATGAAACACCTGGAGTGGAGACTGAGACTAGAAAATCCTCCCTGTGTGATTCCGTAGGGCCACTGCAATGGAAGGAGCACCCCTCTTACGCTTTGTAAAATGGTTGGCTAACTCTTCCAGTTACTGGAAGCTGTCCTTCTGTATGTGCCAAGCACAACTGGAGCCTCACCAATACCTTTCATGTACTCCAAGCACCGGCCAGACTGGATTGTTTGCTTTCTCATGTCCATATTTCCTGACTCTGCAGCCTTGCTATTGGAGCTCTCTGTATGTGGAAAGATCCCCTTCTGTCCCCCCAGCCCCAATCCTAAAAGATCTAGCTCAGGTACCACTTTCTCCACGAAGCCTTCTCTGATCCCTTAGCTGGAATCATCTTCTTCCTCCTCTAAACTTTAGATCACTTTATCAACATCTCTTATGATATTTACCGCATTCTATCTATTATTATGTTCTTACACCTGTCTTAGCTTCCCTACCAGATTATAAACTCTTTTCAGGGTTTTCACCTTCGTTTCCGCCCTCAGTGGCTTGAATAGAGTAAATACTCAATAAATGTGTGTTGGATGAATGCATTAATTCCAGTCACCTAGGTGTCAATTTGCATGTTAGAGTAGCATTACCAACCAGCACCCCAATTCTGTAAGTTAAGAAGCCACATTCATATCTGGCACATCGCCCACCAACACCTCCTCAGAATCTAGGCTGTTCAGAGCCCATCACTCTGATGTCCCACTAGAATTTAACTGTCCTCCCTTCAAAGTCTAGGTGCTACGTGGATCAGTGGTTTGGTTGTAGAGAGGAATATACACGCGATCAGAAACCTATAAACCAACGCAATGCTGTAACTTTGTAATTTATTTTTAGAAAAAAATATTTTTAGAGTAAAGTCAGTTATCTCCCCTACTGAAGCAGTGCCTCCTGTACTAGGTAACAATTTTAAAGAACTAGTGATTGTATTGGTTTATACTCTATTGTTGGGGTGTCGATCAGCTGTTACAGGACAGGTACCTCAAGCAATTTAAGTGCTATCTAAGAATGTCTCTAATGCCCATGTTTCTCTCTCTCTCAGAGCCCCGGCTGTCTGATTCTTCAGCTGTCGGTGATCTAATTCAGTTAACACACACACAAATGTGGGAGCTTAGTTATTTAATATTACTTTATCTATTTAAATGTTCACATTTTTATAGGGGTCTTCTATTAACTTTAACTATGGAGGTCTTTATTTGGTTTGGTTTGGTTTGGTTTGGTCAGGCTGGCTGTTTACTAAATCACAACAAATAGGTATCTGCTTTATTCCTTCCACATGGAGCAGGCCCCATCGTAGGTAAGGTTTCTGTTGACTTAGGAAGATGATCCACCAAGTGCAGAGCAGAGTCCTTGAATTCTTTTCGTAACAGTAGGGAGGTTGGACCCATTGACAGCCATTGGCTCCCAAGTCCCCTACAAGAATAAATGTTCTTCACATAGGTCCAAACTTCAGGATTTGGCCTTTCATTTTTCCATTTCCTGTCTCTATTCAAGGTTTGTCTTTCTACTTGCTACCACTTGTAAACAAAACTCTGCAGTTCTAGCTATGAGCCAGCTGGATGTTAGGTAAGGTAGTGTAATACTGCTGGAGTTGGGGAGGTAGTAATCACCCCAAAGTATGCTTTCTTGTTAGAATAACAGTCCCTTCACTCACCAGAGTTGCTGGAAACAATGCTCCAGTGTCATATCTATCAGTATATTTGAGCTTTCTGTTTCTGAAGGAGAGAGGAAGGGCAAAAGCGGGGTCGGGGTGGGGGAAGGCTGGGAGGCCATGCCACCCCCAAGGGAAATTGAGCCAAAAGAACACTGGGAAAGAGGAAATGAATACTAAATCTTTTTCCAATTAAGAAAAATGGGAGTGGAAGCAGGAAAGCTCCAGAGGGCACTTTGGGGGTAGGAGATCATAAAAGGCCTGTTATGAAAATCCATTACCCATAAATTTCCCTGCATTAAGCACTGCCTGTGTGAATCCTCTCAGCTGACACAGGACATGTGACTTCAGTTAGCAGTACCCACATGCCATGTACCATTTCCGTCAGCATGTCTGAAACACCACTTTCCCTTACAGGAATTCCTTCTAATTAGTCACAGGTCCATAATCTCCACTTAAGGACATCTTGTTTTTGTTTTCCCAATCACTTTGTTTCTTTTGTCCAGTGTTTAGCAATGTGATAGCAGTACCATAATTCAAAGCCCCACCACATGAAATTATGAACCTTTGTACTGCATCACACAAATATTTCAAATTTGGGGGTAATATTTTAATTTCTAGATCACACTAAGTATAAGACTCATCTAAAATGAGTTCCTTTTTTACATTTGAAGATGGCAATGGAAGTTTCTGTTTCTAGGAGTCTGTCTTTGACTGTGTAAAGAATCTGCTTGTTAATACATCTGTGGTCAGATGCAGTTGCATCCAAGTCGGCCGTTGGACATGTGGAGGTTTACCTGCACCCCGCTCTAAGGCAGTGTTTTTCATCAGCTGTATATCCATGTTCAGACCTACATGCAAGAGAAAGAACTGGCAGAATGCAGCATTGCCAGTCATAGGCACCCAGGTCTGATGAATTGTTTTATCATGTTTTACTTGAAAATAAATTACCTAAGCCCAAGGTTTATTGTCCACATCTACTATGCACATTAAACCAAGATTGTCCTTTAATAGATACAACAGTCAGAAAACAACCCCAAATCGGATTTTACTTTTGAATGACAACATTTTTTTTTTTTTTTGCGGTATGCGGGCCTCTAACTGTTGTGGCCTCTCCCATTGCGGAGCACAGGCTCCGGACGCGCAGGCTCAGCGGCCATGGCTCACGGGCCCAGCCGCTCCGCGGCATGTGGGATTTTCCCAGACCCGGTCACGATCCCGTGTCCCCTGCATCGGCAGGCGGACTCTCAACCACCGCGCCACCAGGGAAGCCCTTGAATGACAACATTTTTAAAAGCCCATGTTTATTAATGATAATATTTTATTTAAGATTCTTATTAGACAAAGAATCCTAGGTTGGGGATGAAGAAAAGGTAATGTTTATGAAAACATAGGTAGTAATTGGGTTTATCCTGTATCAGCCACATTTTATACCAGTTGAATTTCAAATCAGAGTTAAAAGAGAGGAAAGTTTGGGTACTTTATTTTAATTACTTACTAGCCACTTAAACATTTCTCTTACTCCTTGTCATTCATTTCAAATCAAAGCTTAACTTGACTTATCAAGTGAGGAGTAAAATATATCTTCTCCATCATCAATCTTCTCTTTCCATACCTACACTTTCTAAACATTTATAAATTAAAAACTGAACTGTTTGTATATGACCAGGCTTATCGTTTGAATAGGGTGGGATAGTGGGAGTGGTGCAAATTCGGTCCTGTCTGTGACAGAACAAATAGATTTTAGTTTATCTCAGGAAACTGCCATGGAATTATCCCTCCAAAATCTGTGTTTAGTAGATTTAACAGATGCATTATTCCTTTAAAAAATAAACATGAAAAAATAGCAATTCAGTAAGAAATAATCCAGATTCTATTCATTTTATTTCTACTGAATATCTATGGACTTTAAAAAAGAACATGGCACCAGTTGAATAAAAAGTTAGACATTTATCCCATCCAAACTATAATCTCAAGAAATGTTTGGGAAATCCTGTATCTCATCTGTCGTTATAAACTATACCTATCATATAAACATAGATGAATCTCAAAAGCATAATGTAGGGTGAAAGAAACTAATCACAGAATGCATATAGTATGATTACATGAAGTTTGAGAAGGCAAAACTAAAAAATGAATTGTTTAGGAATGCATCCCTTGGGGGTAAAACTACAAAGAAAAGCAAGAGAACAATTAAAATTCAGGTTAGAGGTTATTTGGAGGCATTTAGAAAGAGATAGGAATGGGGTTGAGGAAGGGCACATAAGGATCTTCAAAGTGCTGGTGCTATTTAAGCTGGGTAGTAGGTACATGGGTGTTCGGTTCATTATTCTTCTTTTAAGTGATGGTGTACTATACACTCATTCATAGGTACAATATATTTCATGCTAAACGTCTCTTTAATTTAAAATACTGACCCGAAACAGTTAGAATTCATCTTTTTAAAATTTCCTGATACAAATGACTATCTGTATCAATTCAGCAATGAGTCTCTAAGCTTAGGGGTCTGCCTGTCCCAGAGCAGGACCATTCTGAGAACTGTGTTCCCGTAAGCCCTAGCCAGCCATACAACCCTGAGTCAGAATCAGAACTCACCCTACTCCCTGAGTTCCCTCTAACCATACATGATCAATCAGAGCTGATCTGTTTGTTTGACAGGACATCACAGTCATAATGATACTAAGAACCAGCCTTCTACGAGAGTGTGTGGAGGCAAGGTGAAGAGGTTTTTCTCCCACTGCCTGATGTTGTTTCTTTCTACTCTGCTCCATGACATGTTTCCCCACCATGGTCTGTGGTTATAGAAACTCATGTGATTATGGGATGTCACCATTATATAAAGCATACAGTAGGCTGCTGGTGATAACTTGTGGTGACAACATATATGAGAACACTGAAGTGTGCAAGCACACAGTGTCTTACTGTTGAGAACCAAAATTTGTGGCTGGTTTGCAAACCTTAGTAATTCTCAAATGTGTGTGTGTACAGGGAGATGGGGTGGGACATACCTCTCTTCCTGGGTAAGTTTCTTCAGAGTAATGTATCCCCTTGCATGCTTGCACTCCCATAAAAGGCACACCCCTGACATAGCAATGAATCCTTCAGTGAAATTCAGCATATTTTTACCTTCCCTATCAGAAAAAAAAAAAAAAAAAAAAAAAA
>NW_006793703.1:1660864-1671605 GCF_000442215.2 Lipotes vexillifer
CACATATATTCTAAATGAGGGGGGCTTTCTTTCATTCTATCCTATATTAATTACTAATAGACCGATTGACTATTAGCTATTAATCCATTTCTAAACATATTTTGACCTGAAAATATTTTTATTTCCTTGATTTTTTCCTCCACTGTAATTTTTAATGCCTTTCTTTTAAGGAATCCAAGAGAAAAACATTGAGAATTGGACCTTATGTGCATTAAATGAAACCACAACATTTTACAGACACCACATATATATAAACAAAATCATATTTAAGAGCCTGGAATGTATCTATAAACCTCTTTTAACTTTCAAATATACAATAAATCTGCAGAGCAAATATGATTCATTTCAGCAGGTCAGGATTTTCCCTCCTGATCACAGCATTGCCTGAAATTTTACTAAGAGCATTTGAGCAATTCACAGGGCTAATTGGATATGTTTGGAGAATCGCTTGCATTTCATATTATGAAAGAAAGTCACTGGGGTTTTTGGTACATGGAAAACAATACTGAAAGTATGTATGAATCATTTTGCCTCCTAATAGCTGATGACCACATTTGCAACCCACATGAGGTTTTAACTCTAAGTTGGATCCCATATTAAGACCCAGGTTAAGACAATGACATTGGCAGAACCAAGAAAGATGGAAATCAAAGAAATCTAATTGACTAAGAAGTCCTTTGCACATGTGAACCCCAGTCAGTCTTCCTCCTGAGTCTGGCCGGCGTGGGGAACATACAGCTGCAGAAAGCTGGGGGCAGGATGGTGTTTGGAATTGAGTGTCACAGTTACAACCTGGAATCTTTTTCAACCAGCACCACCTTCTCTCGGATGACTCCTTGCACGAAAGAAGAGGTACAAGGGGATGCAGGGAGATAAAAGCGGATCTTAGGGTTCAGCCAAGTGTCTGCTGGCCTATAAGTTACTGTGAATTCACAAATGATGAACTACTGGTAGGAGTCCTTCTTTCAGGTAGTGAATTTATTTGTTCTGTTGGAATTTTAGGTGCAACATTCTCTTTTTAAAATATAGGAATGTGGCAGAAATAATTAAGGAAAACAGAGAGACTTGGGAACTTTGATCTGAAGGGGGATCTCTATAAGTCTTTTGTACACAGGCTTCATTTTAGTGCCTTGAGCCTTTTATTTTCTCCGAGGTTTTCCTCACTTAACCTGTGGGTTTGTGTGTGTGTCTGTGTATGTGTATGTGTGTTTACCAAGCACAAGGAATGTTAAAGGATGCAAAAGAGCTTGAAGGGGACAAGTCAGAGTCTGTTCAGTGGCACTCTGGTAATCTCTTTCTATATACCAGTGGTTCTCTAGTGGTGAAGTTACTGGAAGAGATTCCTAAATTTATTTTCTGTAGTCTGATAAATAACTGTTTCAGGTATGAAAGACTGCTCTGCAAATATGTATAAATGCAGTGGTTTATAAGATACAGATTCCTTTTTTATGCAGTGTTGAGTTTACAGACTTTATAAAACATTTTTAATAAATAACAAAACTATAAGCAACTGTCATGATATTTTAATTTTTCTTGATATTTTAAAGAGATCCACATTCTTTAAATGTTAGTAACCATTGCTGTAAGATATAGAAAATTAAATCTTTTCTTTAGTGCTCTTAAACTTGTAATAAAATCAGCCCCCTCATAAAACTGGTTATTACTTGTTCTTATTCTATTTTTAAACATGGTTTCCTGATAAGAGATCTTGTCTTGTTAATAAAATGTTATTGCCAGCATTTTTACTTGAAAACTTTAAGGATCATGTACTGGAGTCTCAAATCAGAAAATAGCAAAATAAAAAAAAAAACAGACAAAATGAAAGGAAATGAGACTAACGTTCTTCACACTATGGAGAACACAGGGTTAAAAAACTCTATACTGTAGATGAAATTACAGTAAGAATTTTGCCAGTGTTGAGCAAGTCTTGAGAAATATTTATTGGAGAAGACGGGGTGAGGGGGACATTGGGGCAAGGTGACAGCTAGTGGCTTGCTCCAGTGTCTTACTGTGGAAGCCTCTGCCACTTCCTCTTTATCTCATCTAGTGTACATTTAGACCCTGGCCCAGCCAAATGTAAAGACGCTGAGTCCTCAGTGGTTTCATTATTTGCCATGTCTGCAATACTTTTATTTATTTGAACTTTCTATCTAAAAGGCACAGCTTGTAACATGATTATAGTGTTACTTGAATACACTGAGGCAGTAGAGGTCTGGTGGTAAAGACTTAAAAAGTCTTTGGTGTGAAAGCCACAACATTCCAAGAGCATTTTCCCATTGCATAGACCTGTTTGTTCTTATAATATAACACCAGGATATTTAGGCAGTGGTTCTGGGAATGGAAGAAAAGCCAGACCTTTCTGCTTTTTTCATACCACTGACACAATCAAATAACATCATGTAATTATTATGGACTTCTGAGATTGTTCAGCACTTAGCGATACACACACACACACACACACACACACACACACACAAACACGATCATCTCTCTCCCGAATATCTGATGAGCCATTTTGCTGCCAGCAGCACTGGGCTTCCTGCAGTAAGATCAATCATACCTTTCTCCAAGTGTTCTCTAAGAGATGAGCAAAGGCAATTACCCAGAAACAAAGCATAATACTCCAGAGTAAACCTGCTGACACCCAGCCTGGGTGGGAAAGTCAACTGAACATTTTATTTAATAAAAGGTGCTTTACATATCATTTGGGATTACTCATTTTTTAAGTAAAATGCATTTGATTAAAACTCTAATCAACATAGTTTAATCTTTCTCAGATGATTCCGAGGAACTTCGAGTCCTCCGCTGCTTCTGAATCATCTGGGAACATCAGTTGTCTTTATAGTGTACGATACAGTAGACTGGTTACTACCAGCATCTGCTGAAGTTTCACAGAAAGAACAAATGGACTGTTATGCTTTTATTACAACCCAGTGGGTGGTTAGGTATGATTTTTACTAGTCAGCAGCACTTCAAATACATTTAAATCTGGTGTGTGAAAAGTTAGAATGTTAACACTTGGTCTTTAACTGAAGCCTAAAGCAGAGTTGTTGTGCTATCATGTGGATGTATTAAGGATGTGGTGTTCTCATCTGTCTTTTGGGATAAATTCTTGTTATGGTGAAATTAGCACTCATACGTTGTTGATGTTACATACCTTTCTGGAGGGCAATTTGTCAATGTGTAGCAAGAGCCTTTAAATGAGCACATCTTAAACTCAGGAATTCTAACTTTTGAGAATTTTTCCTAGATAAGTAATTGAACAAGTGGTAAAAGTATATCTATAGTGATGTCCTTTACAGCATTGTTTATAAGAACATAAATTTGGAAAAATCTTAACTGCCCATCAGTAGAAGTCTGGTTAAATAGATTATAGTACATCCATATACATACATCCACTATGTACATCTAGTCATAGAATACTGTGTTGCTGTTGGAAATTATATTTTGTTAATGTGTTAAAATAGTCATAAATAAGGTAAATTAAAGAAGCTGTTTCTAAAGTAGTATATATAACATGATCCCACTTTGTTAAAAATTAAAATATCTATGCATGCAAAGGAAAAGTTCTGGTAGAATACGTTGAATGTTAATCATGTTCATATCTGAGTAGTGGATTAGGGAACTGACTTTTACTTTCTCTTTTGTACAGTTTTTAATGTCTGGTTTAAGAAAATAATAAGTGCATGTTACTTTTAGAACCAGAAAAAATTTAAGAACTAAGGTTTTTCCATTTTGAAAGAAAAGTCATAAACCTCTGGTAGTAGTAAGGGTAGTTGCCGTGGGAGAGGCCCGAAAGCTAAGCAACCGCTGTATGCTCTGCCCTCTGAGGACTAAAGTAGGGAGGCTCACATTGGAAGAATTTCTACACATATCAAGTCATTTGGCATGGGCACAATTTCACTTACAAAGTCAACTGATATGTTATTGAGCCAGCAGCCGGGCACATTCTGATTCAAAATGCCATGAAAACATTTTGGCTCCTTTTTTGTTTTTAACTATGAAAACAATTTTAACATGTTTCTTTATTAGTAGCAATAAAAGGTCCTCAAAAATCTAGCTCTGGCAACTGTGTATCCTAGGTAAGAGTCTACCGATGCAAAGTGATGATAAATTTTAAGTAGTATGAAGCAAGAAGAGTTAGCAGAGACGGGGGCAGTGATCTGAATGTGGAAGGCCACACCTCCGCTGAGAAACCTAAGATGAAGGACGACTGAGCGTGACCTGGCTGAGACAGATGGCATATCTAGGTCGTGTCAGAACTAAAAGCCAACAGCATCCACCATGAAGCACATTGGGTGGGTGGGAGGAGGGAGAGGAACACCTCTGAGATGTTCAAGTATAGTGGGAAATTAAGGGCTTCAAATGAGATTCCATCTAGGAGCAGAGAGGGTTTGGTTGTTGCCACAGGGTGTCCCATATGGAGCTTTTATGTGTCTTTTGCTTGTCTTGGAAAAGCAAGGCCCCAAGTAATAGCCAAGACCTCATGGCCGATCCAGAGACGTAGAAGGGCAAATTAAGACTTTCTGTTTGATTAGCTTGGGAAGCAGTCATTAAGGACTCATTCTCCCTGCTGTGGTTAAAGCTGTCTACTGAGAAATAAGCCAAAGGAATATGAGGCCAAGAATCTGAAGACTGAAGCCAAACCACTGAGAAGGGCTTTCAACTGCAAACTACAATGTGATTGAATTAGAAAGGAACATTCAAATCATGTCATGCTGTCACCTCAAATTCAACAAGTCTAAAATTGAACTCATCTTTCCTCACAAAGCAGCTCCTCCACTGCACTTTCCTAATAACAACAAAATACTACACTGTAGTATGCCTTACCACAGTACACCCATGATTTCATTTGATTGTCACCCACTTACAGACAAGGCAGTTTAATGCAGGTTAATCAAAGGGCTGCAAACTGGGGAGAGACCAGTTCTAGAAACTCGGTTTTCTGAGTATTAACCTAGTTATCCTTTAACTATATCACACTGCCCTTCTCTCTGTATTTGTGGAAATAAAACAGTCAGCTTTATAGAATTACTAAGTGACAGTTTATTTATATTGGCACTTGAATATTGCACACTAGCACATTTTAGCAAGTATGAAGTCAGAGTTTCTTAAGTAGCAAAGAACAAACCAACCAACCTTCAGAACTGTTCATCTTGTTTTTGTAAAGGTCAAAAACATTCATAGCATTTGTATTATTGAAGTCAAAAGATAGGTAAAGTAAAGTACTGGATCTAAAAATACCTAGTTTGTAAATCAAACATGAGCAAACCATCAGTCATATTAGGTTCGTTTTGTTGGTATAAATTATGTGATTCTGCTGTTTTGTTTTCTTTCATTTGTAAATTATTTTAGCTTAGTCATTATTGATAAGTATGAAACGTTTACATACCTGGATATCTATTTGTAGATATGTAAGTAACACTGTAAAAAAGCATGTTAACTCTCCAAGGTAAAAAGCAGTCTGCTGCACAATGCAGCTCCATCGTATCCCATGTATCCATCAGGCCAGCTTGTCCCTGGGCCAGCCAGCACTGCCATGCCTTCTCAGCACTCTGTATGTCAGTACACAGTCCTCCTTCCAAAACAGCCAGGTTGACCACGCAGGCTATCTCCTCATGAGTCTGAGCATCTGTAGTTCCCCAGCTCCGATTCTTTACTTGGGAATAAATATTAGGGGAAACGTATCTAACTAGTGATATTGATTGTATAATTTCCCTAAGTAGTTCTTTCCTTCCCATAAACTAGGATAAACTAGGAAAGCTAAATACCATATATGCATGTGAAACCCTCTGCGCCTCTTCTACTGGCCTTAACCCTTAGGTTTCTATCTAAATACACACCTGTGGGCTCCCAAGATGTGCCCAGCGTGTGGGTAGTGGGACACTGAAGCAGTTTTAGAACAAAAGAGGCGGCCTTAGAGGGCGCTGCACTGACTGTGAAGCCTCCTATCAGTTGTCAATAACACTTTTCTTCAGTGAAAGTGAACAAAAAGGAAAAAATTAAATCCAAGCAAAAAGGATATCCTGCTCTGGAGTTTAGCTGGCTATTTGGCTTATTAATGCCAAAGTCCTGGTTTGGTAACATAACTTGATTCTTTTCTGACCTTTGTGACAACATATCCACAAATAATTCATACAACATGCTGAATCTTTCCAATAAGTGTTTTCAGTACTTTCAGTTCAGTTCTTTGGATTTCTGCTTCTAAATCTTAACATGCTAATCATCAGCTGAGTAAAGAAATCTAAATATGCTAACCCACAGTCTCCAAAGGCAGTTGCTTTTGTGTAAACTTTTTAGTTTAAGCTGTTATTTGGTCATTGTAAATTATCCTCTGTAGCTATTGGACTAATGCTTTTCAGATACTTAAAAGTTTAAAAACTAGTCAGATCGGGTCTCTAAACTTAAGGAACGGAACCATCCTTTTAGAACTCTATGGTTCAGTAAGTAGTCAAGTTCAGTGTTGATCCTTCCAAGAAGCTGGTGAAGATGGTGGGCAGTTGGCAAGCTCAAGAAGTTGTCTTTGTGATGTTAACAGAATCGCCTACCAGCGGAACGACGATGATGAGGAAGAGGCCGCCCGGGAACGGCGCCGCCGTGCCCGGCAGGAAAGGCTGCGGCAGAAGCAAGAGGAAGAATCCTTCGGACAGGTGACTGACCAAGTGGAGGTCAATACCCAGAACAGGTACTGTCCTCTTCAGAAGGGAGAATTTTTCCAGGTGCTTCTTAGCCTGTCTGATGAAAGGAATGTGTTGGGCAAAGCATCCCCTTCTCGGCCCAATTCAACTCTTTCCGTCTTTCTAGCTTGTTTAATTCTTCTGTGGACATTTTAGGCAACTAACCAGATTGGACAGTCAATCTGATTTAGACATTAGGACACCAGTACTCCTTTCTCCCCCCCCCCCCCCCCCCCCCTCCCACCCCCTAAACACATCCCAGTTGAAGGATTTTCTATTCTTTTGTAATCTAGTAAATTTTTTGTTTACTAAAAATCGTGGGTTATATGCTTAAATAAGGAAAACTATTTACCTTCATTCTTTAGGGTATTGTTATCTGTTTTGAACTGAAGATGTATTCATTTAATAGTCCTCTGTACCTACCAGTAGCAGATAATACTTGAATTTTAGAAGTAGGCATGAATTGCAAATGTCTTATTTTTCCTGATATACACCCTAAACCAGTATCCTTTGATCTCTACCATATTGGACAAGGTGCAGAATCCTGTTTAATTTAATGTAATTATTCAAACAAGCTCATGAGTTTAGTACTACATTTTTTCCTATAGAAAAATTTCCTGGTAGAAATCAGGAAAGTCGAGAATACTTAATAAGTTCAACTTTTTCAAAAGGGGCTTTTACAAGTTCACACATACAAGGTCACACAGTGCATTACGCTAAGAGTTAGTATATATCATTTATATGCCCCCAAGGTATAGAAAAGATGGGGAGGGGGAATGGAGAAAAAAAAATTTTATTTTTAAATTGTGGACTGGTTAAATATAATGCAATCACCACGTAAGACCTTTTGTGTGGCTTTGGTTTTAGATTCTTTCAACTTTGTGTGTGTTGGGAGGGCACTGTATTTGATAATCCCCTTCATTCAATCTGTGTAGAAAATTCTGAAGGGAAAGAGTTTTAGCCTCTTTAACGTGAATTTGAGTGGGTACACAGAGGGTATCTGAAGGCAGTAGTGAACATGCTGGCAGGCAGGATGATTCAATCAGGAAGCTTCTTGGTTAGGTGGAAAAACAGACTTTGTCCCTCGGTAAGTAGCTCCTGATTAGGGAGGGAGTATAGCAAAGAGGTTCTCTGGGGTTCACTACCTGGCTTTGAATCCCAGCTTGACCCTTTCTTCACTAACTGTATTTCTTCAGTCCAATGGAAGTAAAAATCACACCTTTCTTTTAGGAATGTTGTTAAATTTAAATGAGATGATAATACCTGTAAAATGCACAGTGCTTGTGCATAGTAATTTTGACCATTATTAGGAAGATGGTAGCAGAGTCTTACAGATCAGGGCTGCATAGGCCTCACTGCCTTTTCTATTTCTGAGTTGAAGGGGATGGGAAAGAAAGAGTTTAAAAATGACATTTTAAGGCCTGGTTATTAGTGAGTAATCAACAATGCCTTAAGAAATTACTAGTGCCTATAGTTTTCTAGCTTTTAAAATCTTGCTTCTACTTGTGTTTCTCTTCTTTTTTCACATTGTACTATTAGTAGTTATTTCATGCATTGATTGAGTACAAAATTTCTTTTTTTAGTAGTGCATATTCAGATCTGATAACATATGATTTACCTCTGACATACTAATTAGCCCCAAGAAGAATAAGTATTCTTCTTGGGGCTAAACAACTGACTGGTACTCAGCTTCTCCTGTTGATTGCTGTCCTGATTTATAAATAGCAAAGAAAGGTTCAGTAGAGTATGTTGTTTCTTAACTCGAGTTCTTTAAGCCAGCTAGCATTGTGGAATTTGGGGTACCTCTTAAAAATTATTTGAATTCAGTTGATCCAAATGCCTTATGTATATAGATTTTCCCCCTTAAATTCTAAAGTATTTGCATTTTCAGAGAAATTTAATCTTTATGTGTCTAATTCATGGAGGCAGTGTCTTACAGCAACAGCTGAGGCCAAGAAAGTTTAGAATCTAGCCTTTAGTCTGCCATTTCTTGTTGTTAAATGTGAAATATGTTTTTCCAAAATTAAGTGAACTTGAACTTCAAAAGGACCAAGGTTGGTATGAACCATGAAATTTGATGGAGTTTCTAAACATTGCAAGACATGTTCTTCCAACTCTGGTCACAGTCCTAGTATCACATGACTGGTTGTTTCCTGCAGTGAAGACCAACACCCCTGGCATGGGCAGTGTCCAGCATCCTGCAATAGTGAGCACAGTGGTGGACATGCTACAGTTTGGCTTTTAGAGATTTTTTCTTTTTTTATAAACATCAAATTTAACTGTCTTTTGTCTACTGCAGAAAAGAAGGGCAAGAGACCCTTTATTCATGGAAATCTTGACAAAGAATGGAGATGGTATATTTATTAGTTAGGGCAACATCAGCTGCTTTAACAATGAGTCCCCAAATTTTAGTAGTTTGATGCAGTAACACATACTAGCCCAGCGTGGGTATTTCTGACGGTAGAACTGCTTCCCTATCTTCTTTCCTCCTGTGACTCTGTCACCTTCAGGGGCTTTGGAGTCCTCTGATCTAGCCAGTAGACAGAGATAGAAAGGGAAGAGAATGTACCTCTGCTTCTTACTTGTCCTGGTCTGGACATCTCACTTCTGCTCACATTTCATTGGAATTATTGGTCATGGGGCCCCACCTAGGTGCGAGGAAGAGGGGAGGGTGGGAAATATAATCCTTGACAGGCAATCACTTCCCTGTGACTAAGGAAAGAGGAGCATAAATTGTGGTGGACAGTTAGATGTCTCCACCATGGGGGTCACTGGCCTGAGTATAGCATCTCCGCACTATAACGTACACTGCCATCCTCTCAAAGTGCTTAGTGTTCCAGCAATCCAGATCAGGAATTCCAGATGACTTGGCAACATGTGGGAATACTACTTGATACAAGAGGAATTCGTTTTTTCAGTTTGGTTCTTGACTTAGTTTGAGTTCCCTGAAAGTCAGATTCTGAAACAAAGATTTGAGCACAGTTTTCTTGTAACGTGATCCCAGGAAAAAGTGTAGCAGTGTGGGAAAGTGAGACAGAGAAGGGAAGGCAACCAAATAAAGGTTTCATTACCAAGCAAGGTAATTACCAAGGTAATTTACCAAGCAAATTACCACTGTGGGTATCAGGAGCTTAATTCCACCAGGGAACTCTAAGATCCACTGTGGTATAGGCACCTCAGCGCTATCTGATACCAAAGGTGAGGGGAGCTGAGGTATTTACACATTAATGCTCATCAATTGTTGCTTGAGGCAAAATGCCCAGGTGGCATTAATACTCAGAGCACTTCTAGTATGCAGAATAGATTCCCCATGGCCAGACAGAGACCATGGGCAAAGATTTGCATATGCTGCCAGTTGAAAGCCAGGCAGGAATGTACTAATATGGGGTTATATATGGGGAGATGTGTATATCTGCATGTTCCCATGGGGCACAGCACATGAGTCCAGCTGACCGATTAATCAGCAAGCTGTCCCTGCTGTTGTTTCTGTTGTCCAGTGTGCCCGACGAGGAGGTCAAGACGACCACCACAGACACTCAGGTGGAGGCGGACGATGAGGCTGCACTCCTGGAGCGCCTGGCCCGGCGGGAGGAAAGACGCCAGAAACGCCTTCAGGAAGCACTGGAGCGCCAAAAGGATTCTGACCCAACAATAGCAGATGCAAGTTTGTTGCTACCCAGCAGAAGAATGCAAAACAACACAGCAGAAAATGAAATGGCAGAGAAGGAAGAAAAAAGCGAAAGTCGCCGAGAAAGATACGAGATGGAGGAAACAGAAACGGTCACCAAGTCCCACCAGAAGAATGACTGGATGGATGCTGAAGAGGACAAGGAAGAAAAGGGAAAGGAGGAGGAAGAAGAGCAGCCAAAGCAAGGGCGCATTGAAGAAACTCAGGTAGAGGTGGTGGCAGAAGAGAAAGCAGCAGAAACCCAGGAGGAAACAGTAATGTCACTGAAAAATGGGCACATCGGTACAGATGAGCCTAAGACAGAAGAGGAGAGGGAAGAAGGCTCGCATGAGATTCCCCATAATGAAAAGATGGAACAGGAAGCGAGGGAAAGAGC
>NW_006793703.1:1671615-1685928 GCF_000442215.2 Lipotes vexillifer
ATGGAAAAATGGAACAGGAAGGGGGGGAAAGAGCTGAGGCAGAAAGGGCCGGGTTGGAAGCAGAAGAAAGAGAAAGAATTAAAGTCGAGCAAGAACAAAAAATAGCAGAGGAGAAAGCGAGAAAGGAAGCAGAAGAAAAAGCAGCTGCACAAGAGAGAGAAAGACGGGAGGCAAAGGAGAGGGAAAGGATTAAGGAGGAGGAGAGAAGGGCAGCAGAGGAGAGGCAGCGGGCAAAGGCAGAGGAAGAAGAGAGAGCTCAGATAGAAGAGCAAAAGCGTAAGAAGCAACTAGAAGAGAAAAAAAGGGAAACGCAAGAGAAAAAGATAAAAGGGGAAAAGGTAGAGGAGAAAACAGAAGGGAAGTGGGTCAATGAAAAGAAAGTGCAAGAAGATAAACTTCAGACAGCTGTCCCAAAGAAACAGGTACAGTAAACATTTTGCACCAAATGTGTGATGCCTGCAACTTACGAGAAATGTAATGCACATCAAATTTGGGACTGAGCCCACATTCCTACAGCCCCACGTGCTTGATCATTTGGCAAGCTGCTCATTTTTTTAGGTCACAGCAATGTGCAAGTATAAAGCAATCAATTGATAGCTAACTATTCCACCAACCAAATTTACTGGTACAACCAGAGAGAAGTGAATTGCTCTGTGCTTGGTTGCTGTGAATACCAGAAAAAATGAATGAACCCAAAGATGACAAATGTGGTGGTGCTGCATTGACTTATGATTCTGCACTGCATCTAAACTTATTCCTTTTAACAACCTATCTCTATCCACAGGTCTACATGAGGCAGGGGGACCATAACTCCTCACTTTACCTGTGTGTTTGGCATTTAATAAAATATGCTAAAAGTTGGGGTGGGAAACTGACATGATGAATCATGGTCAGAAATATCATCTTAAGGAGGCAAAATAACCCCCTTGGAATTAACTGGTAATAAGGGAGGGAAAGGAGGCAGTTTGGACCTTTTATAAAAAGTGTCAAAACCCTGATTTGCCATCATGTAGACCTGAGCTTAATGTAAACTTGCAGAAAGCCATTCATCTGGGGTAGCATCAACTTAAAACTGACTGGCAATTAAGAGCACACATTTTGCGTCTTTTACCACCTGGGTGACACAAATTTATGTAGCACAAGGAAGTGTGGAAATAGGGGGTGGGGGAATATTTGTAAGCTAAGAAATATTTTTTCGTCTGTCTGCAAGGCTGCATTAAGAGCACTATACCTAACCACCACCACTGTACCACCACCATCTACCCCGCAAAAAAAAAAGAAAAAAGAAAAAAGAAATGCTTGTGTATCCACCTTTCCAGAGAGAACTCTCTGTCGCTAAGTCTGCCTTGCACTGCAGTTGTCTTTCACTCCTGCTTCTTACAAGGGGCTCATAAACACAGCTTCCATTGAGATGATCAGGAACATGATGCACCAGACCACACACAAGATTTGTCAACACGTACTTGATGCACCACATCACGCTAGATTTCAGTGAGCACGATGGCAGGCTCATGAGAAAAGATTTTGCGGGGAGGAAACTATCCCAAGTTGCTGTTTAGAACCACTGGCACGGGGTGAATGTGAGCATTGGGACAGCCAAAGAGAAGTCACTTCACGCCACATGCCGAGTGACCTGAGCACCCTCTCACTCTTGTAAGCTAGCAAGGGCTTCTTTTAAATGAGTGACCTTACCATTCTTGAAAATAAAAAGGAAGAAGAAAGGGGGGCTAAAATGCAAGCTAAAAGAGGAAAGTCCCAAGAAGACAAGCCTACCTTCAAAAAAGAAGAGGTAAATATCATTGAGAAAGAACCTAGTCATAAAGCAACAGAGAGCAGTGTTCCACGACATTTCAGGTCTGATGAAGATTGTAACCTCTAATCCAGTGTTTTTCAAGCCATGACTCATGATCCATTGAATGGTGAAATCAACTTAAAGCATCTCAAAATTAGCTAAATGTATCAATCTGCATTTTTAAAATGAAATAGAACAGAAAATATCAGAGGGCATCATGGCCAGTAAGTATTTCACTGTGATATAAATTGTCTTTATTTACTGTGGGTCACAGTCAGAAAGCTTGAAAAACACTCCTCTGATCAATCTTACCCACTTTCTACTCTCCCAAGTGCTATTTTGTTTTCCTTGAGCCATCCTACTTTCGTTTCAATCATGAAATATTTGCAACTGGCTTTGATTAATGATTTAACTTTTCAAAGGAAAAATACTCTCACACATCTCAGTAAAAAAATTGATGAACTGAAGATGATATTTGGTTTTCAAAAGAAAAGTTTGGCACAATGTTCTGCATTGCATTTCTGAGGCACACACAGGAGCTGGTGCCAGGGTGTTTGACTGTAGGTAAGTAAACAAGTCAGTGGACCAGAGCTGCAGAGAGAATGCCATTATGCCCCCAACATAATTAAAAAGCTACATCAGAAAGCCTGACCTTGTTTTAACCATCATGCTTATGTCAGTTCCAAGCAATCCTAAAAACTATGACAGTATTTAACAAGTTCAAAGTACTTAAACATGGTAAAATTAAAGTATCAAAGGTAAAAAGACTTGAATTACTCTGCCTGTGGGACTGAATTGTAGCTATTGAGCTCCAACTCAAATGGACTCTTGCTGCATTTCTCTGCCCGTTATGGCATAGAGTAAGACACAGAAAAATCCATATTTAGCAAATAGATGAGATTAAGCAGGGGGATGGTTATTTTCTTAAACTTTTTTTCCTAAGATTCATGTAAAAAGTAAGAACTCCTAGTTCATGTTATATCTATTTTGTTTACGGTATGTGTTCCTCCCTGTTTCTAATAGAACTTGTGGTGGCTTGGGAGTGGAAACTGAATGTGAACACTGCCCAGTTAAAAGCAGGAGAAAGAGTAAATACTAATAACTAGAAAATTGAATTTGGCTCTAATGAAGCAGCTAAAGAAATTGTTAAACGTGTTGGGAAACATTGTTCTCATTTTGTAACAGAGGAACACCTACAAATTCATCTCCAAAAAATGAAAATTACCTTGGGACTAAAACAGAAATATCCCACATGGGTTCATCTCTAAAGCTAGTGTTTTGTGGGGAATATCTTTCAGTACAGAAGGACGAGGGCATGAAATCATAACTCAGTGATTAAGTTTATGTGGAGCAGGAGAGGCTGAATAACTGTTTGAATTCATCCTGATTTAACTCAGTTCACCAAGATGTGATTTGTTTTTAATGACCAAGGCATTCTGCGTTCATGTATTATGTCCGTGAGCTAGAAGGGGCTCATCAGCAGTCATCCAATCATCCTTTTGCCTCTTTTCAGATAAGGCCCCAGTTCAATAATGGCCATGGTATGATGATTTCAGACCTGCCCTTTCCCTGTTTGCCCTCCAGCACATTCCAGTGTCCCAAAACTTGGCCTCTTTTTGACACGAGGACAGATTAGCTCCTCAACCCAAGCTTAAAAAAAAAAAAAAAATCTGCTATTCCTGTTTTAACATTGCATACATAAATTACTAGTTGAAGGACTAGATTTTCCCCCTCTCCAGCTATTTGTGTAGTTGCTTCATGTAGATAACTTTAAGTCATATTTTACATGATTTAGCCATTTTAAACGCCCTCCTCCATCCCCGCCCCGCATCCCACCTTTTTGTTCCCCCCCTCAAAAAAAGTCTTTCCTTTGAATTCAAGGAGCTGCGTAGGATAGGTAAACACAAACGTCAGGTGAGCAACATTTCCAGAAGAGTCACTCCAATACCTTACAAAAAACCTTCTTTCTCCCACTGCAGTTTAACTCTTTGCGGTGATGGATCGCAGATGACCAGCAACCTTGAAACCTAATTTCGCTTTTTCTCTTCCCCAACTACAAAATGCCTCCTTTTAAATTAAAAAAAATGTTTTTATTGAAGTATAGTTGAAGTGCAGAGTTGTGTTCATTTCTGCTCTACAGCAGAGTGACTCAGTTATACATATATACATTCTTTCTTTTGATATTCTTTTCCAGTTTATCGTAGGATACTGAATATAGTTCCCCGTGCTATAAAATGCCTCCTTTTAGTTCTTGACCCCAGAGCTCTTTTTTTGTTCTGGCCTCTAATAGGAAAACAGTTTCCAGCAGAGCTATTCATATAATATTGAAACTGATATTAATGTCACGTAGGCCAAAGCCTCTCACTAAACATCAGTGTGCATGCTGATCACCTGGGAACTTGTGAAACACAGACTCTGACTCAGTGGATCTGGGTAGAGCCTCAGCTCCCTGGTGAAATCCATGTTGTCCGTGGACCAGTAGCAAGTAGCAAGGATATCCATGTGGTAGACGTTGGACTTGGAAAAGGAATTGAGGCTTCTGAATCTAACAAAAGTATATTCAACTTAGTCTGAAAAACTGTAACTTGCAACAGTTCTTATCACTATTCTGGAATCAAATGATGCAAAGCGATACAGCACAGAGACTGGCGTCTCAGTCCTTTCAGACTTGCTCACAACCTTCTGAGTGTCTCTCTGGCACAAGGGCATGTCACTGGAATTCCCACCCCACACACATACACCCGTGTGTTATCCCACTGAATATCCCAGTTACCCATAGTGTTATCCCAATGATCGCATTTGACCAGAGCCTTTCATATGAGCATGCTGGTGTTATCTGTATAGGAAGCACTTTAGCTCCTTCAGGATATGTAACCCCGTATTAATCCATCAGCATAGATTCTCTTCATGGTAACATTTCGATCTAGAGGCTCTAATGCTTTTCCGAGTGGGCTCAGAATATCCCATTAGCTTAGGTTGAATCTGCTATAGAATCCAACCCACTGTGCTTCTTAAAGTGTTATGGAATTACTTTATTTATTCATTTCCCAGAAAGAAAAAATAATTTGCAGTCAGCATCATTATCATTATTTCATTGGGAATTTTTCTAAGAAAGTCTTCCAAAGAGAATATAAGCATACGATCTACATAACTTTGCCAATAAAGGCAGAGCTTGAAAAAAAGGGATTTTTCTTCTGTTAGACATGTATTGTTTTACAAATCTATCTTATACACATCTTTGGATGGTAAATTAGATAGTACATTTTGGGAGGTATCTGGGAAATATCCCAGACTCCAAAATAGGAGAAACCAGTCAAAGGGGATTTCTCTTTGTATAGTGCTCTGCAAACTATGAGATTTGACTCACAATTTCTTTCGTGGGTTCCCTGAAATGGGACCCCCTCACTCTTAAACGTGTATCCCCCAGATACTTGTTAACCAGGATATAAACTCCAGTCCATAGTTTCTGGAACTATACCCAACAATGGTAGGTCAAAATGAGAAGAGACTTTGCTTGCTCCTGCCTGCCCAATGAATACTGATTTACCATCAGGCAAGGATAGTCACCAAGGAGCCTTATTAAAGCCTTAGGACAGACTAGGAGCTTCCTTCTCTTCTCTGTCGCCTCTCAGGACAAATCTGGAGCCAAGAGGGAAATGACAGGATGAAAGATTAGGAAGGGATCGTCTAGTGCACCCCTCTCTTTTTATGTACATGGAGCCAGCACTCCAGGAAAGCTAGGTGACTTAAAGTAACAGCTAGTTTGTTGACAGCAATAGAACTAAAACTCGGATTACAAAGCTCTCAGAGAGAATGGCAAAATAACAGCCCCCCTCTTCAGCATGTCCAAGGGATGTCCTAGATATATGCCCCTTGGAGAAAGATTAAAGTCTTAACTGATTAGGGCAACATGGTAGTGAAGAGTCCATCAATAGTAATTTAATCAAATAATACTCAACAAAGGCAGTCAGGCAAAGGACTACTGAAGGTTCATCAGTGAAGAGCAAAAAAATGTCCTCTGCTTAGTAAAACATGCACTTTGGTGGGGGTTAGGTATCTGAAGTATAACAGCTGCGAAGAGGTGAGTGATGAGGTAAGGGGAGACCATCCTGGGCAGTCCCTGAAGCCCTGAGTTCTTACGCCCAAACCCTCCTCCTTAGGTTTCTTTATAATGTTAGTGCTCTGTCACTGTTTGTCTAGAAATGAGAAATAATGAGCCTCACCTGTTTTCACACTCATTTTTAAAGAATGGGTGAGATGATAAAGATAAAGTAATTTGAACTCCATTACCCCCCAAAAAGCTATGTAAATTCAGTATACTTTGAAATAATCTGTCTCACTTACTGTGAGGAACTTGTAACACAAAACCCACACAAAAAAATTAAAGCTAACACCTGCTCTCCATGTATCACCTTCCTCTGTCTTCCACAACAATCATAAAGCCACTTCCAGAGACTAAATTATTACCTTCAATGGAAGTCAAAGTCAACCCTGGAATTTTTCCTGTTCCATTCTATCTTTAATGGTTGAGATGACTACAAACATGGCCCCACAGGTCTCTGAGCCATCCCGCTAAAAGTAGGGTTATTATGTCTTCTATCCTGGGGACCCTAGTTATTCATTTGATTAAAATACTAGGGTGGTCTTCCTCTGACATCCGCCAAAATTGGCTTGACAGTTCTGGCTCAGTAGGTTTCTTATTCCCTCCTCAACACATCTGTGTCCTTCTCAAAGAAGTGCCCTTCATCCAAGCAACCTGGCCGTTCTCCCATCAAGGCCACACTAATAATTGCTCCTCCCAGTGGAAACTGAAAACAACCACTCTTATGTGGAGTTCCCAGAACACAATAGTTTCTAAATGGTAACACCTCCACTACTTTTGAAAATAAAACCTCAGTGAAATAAGGGATGATCCTGACCTCCTAAAATTGTGGTCAAGGTCCTTGCTCAGAGGCTAGAGGACCACAGCTTATGCTCTGAGAATCTCCTCTGATTCCAGCTATACCACATCATTCTCCGGTAGTTTGTTTTACTTCTGAGTTTTCTGGCTTCCTAACGATGTTGGGTCTTATTTGGTGATACCAACCAAAACCTAATTAAGATTATTATCATTATGTTTCTTCCTGATATGTACCATTGGTTAGATCAAAGATGAGAAGACTAAAAGGGACAAAGAAAGCAAAGAAGTTAAGAGCTTCTTGGATGGAAAGAAGGGATTTACAGAAATGAAGTCGCAGAATGGAGAATTCATGACCCACAAACTTAAACACACTGAGAATACTTTCAGGTAAGAAGTTGTGACTAGTTAACAGTGGCTGTGTTCATATGTGAAAAAATAATAGTAATAATCAGTCTCCCTACCCTGTGCTTCCAGACAGAAATGTGCTAACAGGCAACCTACTTTTGTTGTGAGGTCATTGGCCATTGTCTTACAGATACTCAGTCAGCAGGTCTGGCTATCAGTCACTAACAGGAGACCAGCAGGCATTGCTCAGACAAGGTTTGATCTGCTTTTCCCATTATTTGGCAAGGCGGATCATGCTTGGCAGCCATGTTTTTGTTCGCTGATCTAATATGTTCATGTAAGATCAGTTTATTAGAAAACATTATGACTGGAGTTGTCATTGACTCATTCTCTGTATGGTCCACCCAACTTTATAAGAGACCCTTCTCAGTACCATTTTAAAGAATGTATTTTCTAAAGGTTGTAAATAAATTGCTGCATAAAACTTAGATTTCCCTGTGGCCAAATACTTTGGAAACATTGGGTTAAACTAAATGAGTCAGATCTCTTTACCACTTTGAGAGCCCTTGATGTTAATTTGCCTTGGGAATCTCTAAGAGGGAGGAAGAGGGCATGCAACTAATGCTCCAGTTTGGAAAACCCTCTTGCAGAGCTTCAGCTTCCCCTCCTTATCCCCTCCCCCATTAAAGCGATTGATTTTAGGACAGATAGACAAGTATATGCAGGCAAATCCTCACTTCTAGGTACGTTGACTATGGAGAGCCCCCCATCAGCTTTGTAGAAGGACTCAAGTTGCAGAAGCCTGCCATGGACACCTGGCTACCTAACTCTCTGTGCCCCATTCCTACACACACACTCCCTCCAGCCGCTAGTGCCAAATTCCAATCTCTGTTATGTCGCTGGCTGCTGTGCCAGGTGTTCTGGAAAAGAGTCTTGGGTCCCTGTAACATGGATTCCCATGGGGTTGTTCTTTGGCAACCGCCTTGCCTGTAGACCCTGCTTTCCGGAACACTTCAAAGAAGAAAGTTCCAAGTAGGTATTGTATGGAAGTCAGACTGTTCCTTACACCAAAGCCTGTGTAACATCCAGAAGCAAACGGAAATACTAAGGATGGACATTTCCAGCCGCTCTAAGATGTTACGTAAATATAGTTGTTCCCAAACAATTTTTCTACACAAAATTTTGAGCAGAAAACCTAGTCACAATTAGCCAAAAGAGAGCCGAAAGCACATGGAAGAAAAGGTGTGTATTCAAAGACTAAATAAAGTGTGAAGGAGTGAGAAGGGTAGAACCTATAGATGTTACTTGGAATTGGCAAGAAAGTAGATGTAAAAATGAAGTTTATTAGGAATTCATAGAAAACTAGAAATCAAGTTTGATTCAGGCTGATAAGCTGAGTGCAGAGCTTGCTGAAGTGCCAGTAGTTTAATGTGTTAAAGCCCTAGAACAGTGTCAGGTTCATAAAAAGTGTTCAAAGAATATTACCTAATAATATTATTGTTTAATTACTTGATAGTTTAAAACATGTGTTGTAGATAAGAGTACAATTTTGTTAAGAGAAATAACATTAAAAAAATCTGTCAGTAGAAAGAAGTTTGGTTAACAATCGGCAAACTTGTCAACCAGCTTCAGTCAAAGCTCAAATTAATAATTAACATCCCCAGGGCTTCCCTGGTGGCGCAGTGGTTGAGAGTCCGCCTGCCGATGCAGGGGACACGGGTTCGTGCCCCGGTCCGGGAGGATCCCACATGCCGCAGAGCAGCTGGGCCCGTGAGCCATGGCCGCTGAGCCTGCGCGTCCGGAGCCTGTGCTCTGCAACGGGAGAGGCCACAACAGTGAGAGGCCCGTGTACCGCAAAAAAAAAAAAAAAATAATTAACATGCCCATTGTTTGAAAATCCAGATAACTGGGTAACTCAAAGAGAGAAGTCACAAGGGATGGCAACAGATTAAGCAGTGAGAACCCGTAAATGGGACTCTTGCTTTAATTTTTCTGTCTGGGCAGAAAAAAAAAGAAACAAGCTGCCACCATATTGTTAGTTTTTGTTTAGCTGCCAACATACCATAGTTTTAGTTTCAGTTAGAAGTTGATGCCGATAGAAGCAGAGACGCCTCATTTTGCTCCATATAGTAATAAGGTGAGGAGCCAGGAAGGGAGTAAGAGCCTCTGTTTACCTTAGCTTAGTGCCTAATAGTCTAACTGAAAACAAGCTGTGTTCATGGTGAAAGGTCTGATGTTCATCTCAACTTTCACCTAGTGAAGCCAAGGATAGAGGAAAGAACCTTCCGGAAGAAATTTCCATATTGGTGCTACCCTAATGCTGAGGGCATGCCTGCATATCTGAGCAGAGGTGATGTGGACAGAACTCTTGTTCCTGTTTTGAGCATAGCTCCTTTTGTTTGATTTAATTACTGTTCCCTTTGATAGACCCATTTTCTTATAGCTAAATTGTTTTCTCTAAAACGTGACATGAAAATCTCAATTCAAGGAGCAAGTTAAGTACCCATCACCCAAGGAAACCACCAGTAACGTTTTTTCCAGATGCTCTCTATGTATATACATTCAAAATACACACACACATATACATATGTATATGTGTATATAATTATAAATCTCTATTTTAAAGTGATTCTTGCTCTGTGCATAGCAATGTATCTTAGCTAGCCTTCTATACCAGTGAATATAAGCCTACAGTTAATGTTAGAGTGTCCCACTGGATGGATGTGTCATGATTCATTTAACCAGTCCCTAATGATGGGCATTTGAATGCCCACTATAAAGACTGAGTGACACCTAGTGGAATCCAGAGAAGTTTCTCTAGGCATGTGTTTTTCAGTCCTACCAAACACTAACACGATGAACACAGAGAGAGCAAACTCATCTCTGAAGATGGAGAGACTTTAACTGAAAGGGGAGAGTTCCTCTTTGGAGTCACAGGCCTATGGGCCTTTAAGACTGAAAAAGCAATACCAAGTTTTAAGGGACGCTCTAACCTTGAATGAGTTAAAAATAAAAGTTCATCTTTAACCATCAAGAACCTAGCAGAATATTTTTTTAACTTTTTAACCTCAACTTCTAGTAAGAAATTTTACATCATAACCCATTACACATCTACATATATAACTGAAACAAGCACATCAAGAAATGGTCTTGGGCTTCCCTGGTGGCGCAGTGGTTGAGAGTCCGCCTGCTGATGCAGGGGACAGGGGTTCGTGCCCCGATCCGGGAGGATCCCACATGCCGCGGAGCAGCTAGGCCCGTGAGCCATGGCCGCTGAGCCTGCGCATCCGGAGCCTGTGCTCCGCAACGGGAGAGGCCACAACAGTGAGAGGCCCGCGTACCGCGAAAAAAAAAAGAAATGGTCTTTTTCCTTGTTCCATGCAATGCCCTCTGATGTTTTCTAGTTCATTTTTTAAACACTAATTACAGTCCACTAAATAGATTTTCCAACCTGCAGCTTGAAAAGCATAGTCCTAAAGGACATAGTTTATTCAGAGCTACCTCATTATTTTAAAAGCATGAGACGTACACATAAGATCAATATTGGTAACTGTGTAATCTTGAACTGATTTTCTGTTTTATTCTTCTTGCTTCATAGCTAGAAACACTGTGCCATTCTCTACATGGAATAAATGATACTAGACCATAGTAATTCATCTGTTACAAAAGTGTCAGAAATGGGCTACCTATGTTCAGATACAGTTAAGAATGCCCTCACTACTTGTTAATGAGTATTTAAACAAGATTTCTTCTTTTTGTGGCTGAATGATATTCCATTGTATGTATTTTTACCACGTTTTCTTTATACATTCATCCATCAATGCACACTTGGGTTGTTTCCATACCTTGGCTACTGTAAATTATGCTGCACGACCATGGGGGTGCGTGTATCTTTTTGAGTCACTGTTTTTATTTTCTTTGAATAAATACCCAGAAGTGGAATTGCTGGGTCCTATGGCAGTTCTACTTTTAATTTTTGAGGAGCCTCCACAGTGGCTGCATCAATTTACAATCCCACCAACAGTGCCTATTTGCCCCCATTGTACAGTCAAGGAAACCCAGGGTAAGTGGCAGAGCAGGGACTCAGATGCAGACCTGGAGATTCCAGGTGGACCCCTACTTACCCCTTGGACAGGTGTGAGGATCCACTCTCCAGTGAGGGCAGTGGAGAATTCGGTGTGGGATGCAAAGCCTGCAGACCGACATCCCCTCCCTAAGGCGGGAGGAGGGGAGCTGCAAGGCAGACGTGTGTCCAACTCCTTTGCAGCCGCCCCGGAGGGAGGGCCAGCGAGGCCAAGGAGGCTGAAGGCGCTTCCCAAGTGGAAGCCGGCAAGCGGCTGGAGGAGCTGCGCCGCCGCCGCGGGGAAACTGAAAGCGAGGAGTTCGAGAAGCTCAAGCAGAAGCAGCAGGAGGCGGCCTTGGAGCTGGAGGAGCTGAAGAAGAAGAGGGAGGAGCGAAGGAAGGTCCTGGAGGAGGAGGGGCAGAGGAGGAAGCAGGAGGAAGCCGAGCGGAGAGTCAGAGAGGAGGTAAGGCGGGTGCGGCGCGGCCCATCAGGCGTCTGAAGTGACCCGGGTCCCTGAGGACGCGTCTCTGGTGACCCTTCCAGCCCCGCAAATAGTTTCTTCCCAGGTGAACTGCTGCTGCTCTTTTGCACATGAATTCTTACAAATACATTTGAAGATTAATCAGCTTGCTGTGTGCTAGGCATGGTTCTAAAACTTTTATCCACATTAGTTTATGAAATTCTAAGAACTCTCTGATACGGGTCATCTTCTCATCCCCATTTTACAGATCAGGAAACTGAGGCACAGAGAGGTTTTTGTAATTTCCCGCAGGTCCCACTTTGTCTTAATCCATGACCCTGTAATGTCCCTCAATAAAGAACAGTTAGCAGAGAAGGATGAAAAAGTCTGCAGATTGGTTACAAGAACCGAGTCACATGATCATGATAGTTGTTTTTTTGATATTTGAAGAGGTTTTATAGAGAAGGTTCTCAAAAATAGTTTTTGGGGTGTTTTAAGTGGAAGAGTCAGTAACTAGATTTTCACAGGCAGTGACAGTATTGTTCGTTACTGTATACCCAGGACCCAGCCCAGCACCAGGCATGTAGCAGCAACCCCGTAATTATGAACAGATGAATTTGCCCCATCTTTTTAAACAGAACTGAAAACAGATAAAGTTACAAGAAGGCAAATTTTGAAAACTGAACAAGCGCTTAACCAACTACTGTAAGCATTGCTACAGTTTACAAGGTGCATTTTTTCCTTTCATCCTGAGGTACATTATTCTCATTTTATAGACAAAAAAGTGGGAATCAAATAGTTTGAGTAACCTGTGTGAAGTTACTTGACTAATAAGTGATAGAATTGGTACTGAGACCCAGCTTCTCCAACTCAGCCTAGAGCTTTTCCCACAAATCTTTGGAGACAGTGATCTCCCATCATTAAAAAATGTGTAAAAAGGCTTTCCCTGGTGGCGCAGTGGTTGAGAGTCCGCCTGCCGATGCAGGGGACACGGGTTCGTGCCCCGGTCTGGGAAGATCCCACATGCCGCGGAGTGGCTGGGCCCATGAGCCATGGCCTCTGAACCTGCACGTCCGGAGCCTGTGCTCCACAACGGGAGAGGCCACAACAGTGGGAGGCCCGCGTACCGCAAAAAAAATAAATAAATAAAAATATGTAAAAAGACTTTAGATGACTTTCCGACATGGATCCTATACAAACATTCCCTGAACTGTGGAAAGTTTGGATAAATTATTTCAAGGTCTCTTTCAACTCCAGCTCTTAATGAGCCAATGATCTTTGGTTAGGAAGTAATTGGGATGATAGAGCTTTAGAATCAGGCACTCTGCCACTGGCAAGCTGGGACCTTGGGAGAGTCACTGGACTACTCTGAGACCTCTTTTCCTTGACTGTGAAATATCTACTTTCAGGATTGTGGCGATGATTAAATCATTGTATTCACGGTGCCTTGTACATAATAGGCACTCAGGAAGTCATACTTATCATTATTGTTATTATTGTTATCTAGAGGAGCAGAATATCAATGAAAGCAGAAGAGAAACGTGAACTCTGAGGAGTGGATTGGACCTAGGAGATGATTTGGTCTAACCTCCTACCAAGCACAGTGTCTTAGTTCTGGCTGCTGTAACAAACCGCCATAGACTGGGTGGCTGATAAGCAATAGAAATTTATTTCTCATAGTTGTGAGGCTAGGAAGTCCAAGATCAAAGTCCAGCAAATTCTCTGTCTAGTGAGACCTCACTTCCCAGTTCACAGACGGCAGTCTTCTCACTGTGTCCTCACAGAGCAGAAGGGGTAAGAGAGCTCCCTGGGCCTCTTTCGCAAGGGCACTATCCATTCATAAAGGTTCACTCTCGTGATCTAATCACCTCCCCAAAGCCCCGCCTCCTAATACCATCATTGGGGGGGGGGTTAGGATTTCAACATATGGATTTTGGACGGACACAAATATTCAGTCCACAACACACAGGATCTTTCTGCAACATCCTCTGGGAGATGAACATCCAGTCCCTGCTTGAGAACATCCAGTTTGAAAACTACAAAGACTACATAAATCTCTCAAAAAATTGTTCATAGAGGTTATACAGCTTGATGAGAAGACAGGGGAGAGTATTTTAGGCCAGGAGTGAAGGCACAGAGGGGTTAATGAGACAGATTGTAAACATCTGTGATTTCACCACTAGGGTGCAATATCTACACCATTTCAGGTTTGTCAAACCATCTAAAATAATCTACTCAGCTGAGGTGTGGACAACCATGAAATCATCTCTTGTACAATTTCGTAAATATAGTAACATACATTTATATAACTTTGCACATAAATCATCTCATTTGTCTTCGCAACTCTCCTAGGAAGCAGGTGGAAGGGATACTTACTTTACAGGCACAAAGTGGAAGGTCAGTCTTAGATGACTTGACAGGATGATGTCAATGATGATGGTCATTCTGAGCACTAGTCTAAGCATTTTACATGGGCTTTCTCATTTCGTCCTTGTTAAAGCCCTAGTCAGTGGATATTATTATTATCCCCATTTTACAGATGAGGAAACCTAGGCACAGAGCAGGTAAGTAACATGGCCAAGGTCACACAGTTGAGAAGGGGCAGCCCAGAGTGCTTGTCGACAGTTAGACTCACAAGCTCAGGCTTAACCTCAGGTGCCACCCTTGAGGAAGGGATAGCATCCTTTCTAGAACCTGGGTCTTTTTCCTCTGGGACTATGCTTTCCCCTACAGCACTCTTTCCTTTTGGCTTG
>NW_006793703.1:1685938-1697874 GCF_000442215.2 Lipotes vexillifer
CTGATATTGACGTCCTTGTTATTTGTTCTTTCTCTCTTAGGAAGAGAAGAGGAGGCTAAAGGAAGAGATTGAAAGGCGAAGGGCAGAAGCTGCTGAGAAACGCCAAAAGATGCCAGAAGATGGCTTATCAGACGACAAGAAGCCCTTCAAGTGTTTCACTCCTAAAGGTTCATCTCTCAAGGTACTTTTTCCCCAGAAAACCTTCTTATAATATGCCTATTAAAATATAATAGAAATTTGATTTTAGCCCCTGGTTTAGTTATTGATTATTCGAAGTTTTGCTTCATTTATCTTTTTGCTCCTTCTTTCAGCAATTTCACAGCTTCTTTTTGTTTTCAAGATATGGAAAGGAGAGAAATAAAGTGGAGAAATTTTTGTCTGTTGTTTATTAGATCTTTGGTATACATTAAAAAGACCTTTGGTGGGCTTCCCTGGTGGCACAGTGGTTGAGGGTCCGCCTGCCGGTGCAGGGGACGCGGGTTCGTGCCCCGGTCCGGGAAGATCCCCCATGCCGCGGAGCGGCTGGGCCCGTGAGCCATGGCTGCTGAGCCTGCGCGTCCGGAGCCTGTGCTCTGCAACAGGAGAGGCCACGGCAGTGAGAGACCCGCGCACCGCAAAAATCCCCAGCACTGGTCCCCGCCTTTCTGGGCCTCGGTGACCCGCTTTCTGTAGGACTGCCTTAGGTTTGCTTGTGCAAAAGAAGTCAGAGTTTTCCTGAGATGAAGCCAGACTCTGGCTCCCCTGAGCAGCTGGTGCCATGAACCTGAAAGCTTCCATCTCCAAGGAAAATCTTTTTTTTTTTTCTTTTTTTCTTTTTGGTAACATCTACTTCCCGAGATGCAAACCTGCCCAGTGGACGGGAGCGGCCCCTCTCCGTGGTGATTTGACGGTGTGTGTTTAGTGGGTGCCCTGGAAGCAGCACCCTAAAATCTCTCCACTTACAGTGTTATTTCTTCTGACTCCCAGGTCAGCCTGCATCTCAAAAAACACTCTTTCCCATGCCCTCCACATGCCTTATTACTTTGAGCAAATAAAAATGGAAACATTTAAACTTTATGAAGTGGGCAAATATATTTTAAAGGTTTAAGCTGCTTTTCATGCTAAT
Organism: Lipotes vexillifer; assembly: GCF_000442215.2. Taxonomy (NCBI): domain Eukaryota; kingdom Metazoa; phylum Chordata; class Mammalia; order Artiodactyla; family Lipotidae; genus Lipotes; species Lipotes vexillifer. The sequence continues at coordinate 1,687,044 of NW_006793703.1, forward strand.
GTTCATTTTTTTCCTTTGTCATTATTAAAAGCAGCACAGCTGGAATTGTTACATGTCAAATTTTAAAGCTGTTATCATGGGAGGAGATAAAATGTGACTCTGATAGGCTCCTTTGCCAGGATGAGTTTGGTCTGACTACTGCCTTCATAGAGCACAATTCCTAGTGACTTGGAAGTGCTGCTGAAAGAAAAGAGAATGAGCAGGAAGGAGCCAACTCAGGGAGATGATGGGATGGTGCCACGGAGGAACAAGAACGCAGACTCAAAAACACGTTTTTGCTTATACAGTTAGCATGTTTTGAGTACCTGACACAGTGAAAATACTCAACAAGTATTTATTGAATGAATGTATGAATGAATGAATCTTCAGGGATTGGAACTTTGAGCAGTTTTTATTTTATCCTCATTTTCCATCAACCTAGCTAGGTTACAAAGCACTGACAACAGGTAAAGCCAGTATAGAATCATAGCCAGGCTCCAGCTGGTTAATGTGTGCATGTGTGTATCTGTCATTGTGTGTGAGGTCTAATGTCCACACTAAAATGATCAAAAGCCAGTTACTTATGTTTTACAGTTATTACCTGTTTCACATGAAAAACAGTATGTTTTATACTTAGATATCTTCACTTAGTCTTTAGAATGGTCTGGGTCCCAGTCCACCATAGTTCTAACTCCTCCCAAATAAACTCCTTATACTTGAACCCTCGTCTTAAGAGCGGCTTCAGGGGGAATCCAAACTAAACCACAGGGGCATTTTCTTATTTAATGTTTGATATTTATAACAAATCTAATGTGCGCTATGTGCTATGAAGGCGAGAAACACAAAGCGAGGTCACTGCCCCTAGGGCACTAATATAATTGACTGCCTCAGGAGAATTCAAGAATTACAGAGGTAATGAAGTGCAGACTACCAGCTCAGTGAGGTCTCTAAGTGGGGCACAAGGAGGAGAGAGAGGCTTTGTTGAGTAGGTGAGCCTCATGTATGGATCTGAAATTTGAATTTCGTAAAATCTTCCTATGTCACAAAATATTCTTTTCATTTTTTTCCAACCATTTAACAATGGAAAATGTTCTTAGCTTTTGGGTGGGTGGAGGACATGGGCAAATGGGCCATAGTTTGCATACGCCTACTGTTGGAGAAAGAGCTGAAAGGCAAACCCTGCTCAGTTCAGACCATCTCTGTGCAGGCACCAGGTCCCTCCTCAGTCTGGGTCCTTTTATTCCTGGCTCATCAATAATTAAAGAAAACCATGTTCTCTCTCTTTCAACCTTCCTTCAAATGCCACTCAAGCTAAGCTTTCCTTGAACTGTCTTGGGAACATGAGGAAAGTAGTAGGTCATCTAGACTTCGAATTTGTACTCTTTTTTTTCCCGAAGAAACTGCAACCCATCCTCCTCCAAACATCTCTCTACCTAGTTTCCAACTTAACTTCTCTAGTGTTTCCATCAACCAGACTCCTGGGTTCCCAGAAAGCCATTTGGCTACTCACTCTGGTAGAGAGGCACGTGTGAGCAATCAAAGTTGATATGTAAAACAGAAAAAACACATTTTTAATTTCTGTGTAACAGAGACATGCTTTCAAGAACAGACAGTCTAGTGCTTTTCTCCATAGTATGTGCCTTGAAGAACCTGCTGTGGCTCTTGTTTTAGAACTTAATTTCATGTCCTTCAGTTGAATTCCTGCAACTATTGATACTCTTGGCCCTGCAACTTTTATAAATGGTCACAAGCTAACATTGTCAAGTGCCAGTGGGATGAGAAACATTTGATATTTGACCTCAAGATATTATCAACTGGTGTATTTTGTTAATTTCTCATGACTTAACATTCCTTGTCTGAGAAGCTCAGAACCTGGTTTCTCATAGTTAAATTATGCTAGCAGTGAATGATTTTTCTTACATAAGACATGCAAAGAATAAGTTTTAAGTAAATTAAATTCAGAATTTTGTTTTTATTGTTATTGTTTTCATATACTGGAGTGTGGAGTAAGGAGAGCGCCAGTTTTCTGAAATGTGTGGGGTTTTCCGCTGAGTTTTATAGGGACAACACTGCCACCTCTTGGTCTTCAGAAGAACCAATTTCCCCCTTTAAACTCCGTATGCAGGAGATTTAATTTACAAATTTAGTACAAATTGTTACATTACCCAGAGTCACTAAGGGCAAGAATTTTCCAACAAGAGTACATCAGTAATGGATGGTAAATCCTGATAAAATGTGATAATGAAGTCAAGCTGTATTGAATATTGTAGATACAAAAGGAGAAGGTAGAGTCTGAGAGCCTCTGTAATGTGAATAAATGTGATGGCCAAGGTTAAGAAGATGATCCCCGAGTCAGAACGATGCTAGAGGTGCTACAAAGAACAAGTCTCATCTCTGCCTCCCCTCTCCACTGGCCTTCCCCCACGCTGAACGGTTCTCCATTATTCAGTCCCACCACTCTACATGCCTCTTGGTTCCCCAAATCTTTGTGTATGTGTTTGCTCTGCTAGAAATGTCCTCTCCCCTCTAACTCATGCACTCCCACCCTCACTTTCATGAACTCATTTATAAAGCTGTGTAAACTATAAACTACAAATCTCAGCTCAAATACCAGAACATCTGGAAAGCCTTCTCGAACTCCCCCATTTTCTTATCTTTAATATGGTACCTACCACTGAATTTAAAATTTTTCATTTATGTGTTCTACTAGTCTCCCCTACTGACTCCTTAAAGAATTAGAACCCTGTCTTATACATCGTTGGGTGTTCAACTTTATATAATAGGTACTCACATATAATTTATTGGTTGGTTGGTTGTTTGACTGACAGGTTGGCAGGGTTAAATCAAGATGGATAGATGGGTGAATAATATTAAAAGTGCCAGTGTATTGTGTGGTTCTAATGTGTTTTACCTCATTCAACTGGGAACTTTTTCTCCAGAAATGCACTTCTAAGTTTATGTTAAAATCAGAAAAATAAGATTTAAGACCCTTTACATCTCATAAACTCAGGGATACCTATAGCATTCTTTTGCATAAAGTTTTATGTTTAATGAGTTTGATTTTATCTTTGTAAGAAATCATTGGAAAGGATGAAGTGCCCTAACTAACATCTTTAAAAGTATTATTCGACTGATATTAGGAGTGAAACATGTTTTCCAAAAAGCTTAAGGGTATTTATTAATAATCCATGAGCCCCAGGCCAACAGTCCAGAAAAAGCCATGACATCTTAAAGATTTTAGGGGACGGTCAACCACACCAGCCTAGGGTAACTGTAGCCTAGTAGATTCCTTGGCTGCCCTGAACAGGGCAGAAAATGGACCTGTGTGCTTTGCACATACAGTCATATGCAAAGAAGCTTTTACTATTTGCTGATGATAGGTGATGCGTGGCAGAGGATATTTCTAGCCTGGAGTTGGGTATCATGAGGAGTCAACAGATATTTGCTGACTTATAAAGAACATCTGGATTTGAGTGATGCAGTTTCAGTAAAATATAATGTTTGATTTAGCAGCTTTAGTTGTAGCAAAATTTCTGGCTTTTAAAAAAAGAATTTATTAAAAATGACTAAACTGCCCATCGGTGTATATCCATAGCGGTTTCTCTGGGCTTATTTCCTTATTTCCCACTTGGACTAATAGGGCCTTCATGAGAGGCCTCAGCATTCCTGATGAGCTGTGCCCCAGTTTCACTCATCCCCACGCCCATCTCCTATATTCAGGGCAAATTAAGTTCAGCAATAGGTTTGACAGCTATCAAATTAGAAAATCAGGCTAAGCAGTAAGTGAATAGTTTACAGTTCCTGGTTATCTTTCTTATATATATAAATATCAAATTGTTATGTTGTATACCTAAAACTAATGTAATGTAATATGTCATTTATACCTCAATAAAAAATAATGGAAAAAAATTTAAAGTACATCAGAAAGCAAAAAAAAATTGTTTTAGTCTTGAAATGTAATTATTTTGCCCTTGATTTATATTATTTCAGAGGCATTTTAATTCCACTTTGTCTCCAGAACTTCATATTTCTCTATCTTCTGCCAGTCCTACCTTCGTCTCCCAAACCCCGTTATCAAATACCTTGTACGTAGTTTTCCTCTCTAGCAGAGGTGCTGTGCACAGCACCCTCATACTCTTTGACACTCTGAAAATATTAACTGGTTTTATTTTTTTCCAATTCCTAGATAGAAGAGCGAGCAGAATTTTTGAATAAATCTGTGCAGAAAAGGTAATATGGTTGATTGTTGAATTGAGAATCATCAGCCATTATATGTATGGAAAAATTCTCTCATTTTTGTGTATGTATGTGTGTGTTTATTTACTTAGCAGTGGTGTTAAATCAACTCACCAAGCAGCAGTAGTCTCCAAGATTGACAGCAGACTGGAGCAATACACCAGTGCAATTGAGGTGAGAGATGTCCTCAGAGTTATGGTCAAACAAATCAACTCTGATTATATAAATAATCATAGAAACACTTAGGACAATAATCAAGTCCACTGGTGTTAGAATGTTAATGATGTTTTATAACTAGTTAGAGAGAAAACAATAATAAAGACACATTATAGAAGAGTTTTAAATAAATTATTGTTTATTACTTTCCACCTGTATTCTTTACTGAAGGTGTTACTTTTTTTAATGAATGAGTTTATTGTTATCTAAATATATTATTTATGTGTTCACAAGTATATCTTCAATATTCTTAATTCCTTATAAAAGGTGTTCCCATATATAGTTTTAAACAGGCCCCTTACAACCATGATTAGTCCTCTTTTATCTATAAGAACTTTTATTATCAAATAAATTGGTAGTATAAATTAATATAAAGATGATAGCCAGCTGGAATTTAATGAATTTCAAATTGTTTTATATATGAAGGATCATAGTTTTATGCTTCTGTCTAATCCAACATTTTTTCCACCCAGTTGACCTAGGGGTGTTACTCTATTCAGAAATAATGTACTATATTTCCAAGTACAAAACACTAAGAGGGTAGAGTGCCATTGATCAAGATGTGATCCTGGTTTTTTTCTCCTTTGTGTAGACTTTAGTCAGTGGTTTTAGTTGCCTGCTATGATGAAATTGGATCAGTTTGATTTGATATCTCCTCTCCTTTGTACTGCAGAGTGGAGATACCTATAAAATAGTTCATAACAAATGATAAGAGGGAATAAGAAAGAGAGAGGTCTGGATGATTTATCAAGTGAATAATCAAGTCTTAACATTCAAGAGGAGATTTTCAGAAGATTAAATGGCCACTAAATTATAAGACAAATTGCAGATAGTTATTTTCTGTGGTTGAATTGATCACAGCTCTAACAGGGTTAATGAAGCCAAAACTGTGGCTTCAGGCTTCACATAGTCCAGCAATGGTGCCACTCACCCGGGCTGCCCACCTTGATGACACATGCCACAGGCCCCAAAGCAGGACCAGGAGAGAAGCTGCATGATTTGGGGTACGCCCATCACTACTGCTGGAAAAGTATCTTGAATGCACACCTTTCTTTTTACACCCGTTCGTTCCTCCTTCCAGTCTCCATGCAGTGGTCTCTCAGTCTTTCAGTCTTTTAGCACACCCCCATCTCTGGTCCTTGGCATGTACTGTTAGCTCTGTGTGGATCGGTGTTTTCTCCTTCGTTCACCAGCCTCTTTCAAGTCTTCCATCAGATCTGGGTCTGAATGTCACATCCTCAGAGTAGCCTTCTTTGCCCCCCTAAACTAAGTACCATTGTCCTATCATGTGCTCTCTTGGCGTGCTTACGGCACCACACTCATCTTTCACAGCACTCACTGCAATATGTATATTGCAACTGTAATAGTGTATAACTAATTACTGTCTCTCCTATTAATGTCAGTCCACTGCGGCTTACAGAGTGGACTGTCTTGCGTACCCCCGCGTCCCCGAGCCTAGCACAGTGCCCTGCACACAGCAGGCACTCAGGCAGTGTCTGTTGTAGCAACGAAGTAGCATATCACCGTAGGAAGGAAGGAATGGAGTGACTCCCAATGAAGAGCATATTTCACTTTCGAAAGATCCTCTGAAGTAGATGTAATGGTTTATTTGGAGGTAGAGATGTCATCAGAATGTACTTTCACAACAGAAATTATGACTCTCATCCTTGGTGAAGGCATTCACACAGTGAATTTGTTAAGTGATAGTGTTGGAGAAGACAAGCTTACTATAGTTTGACGAGCGCAAACTTACCAGCACCAATCCTAAAAGTAATTCACATACTTCAGGGAACAAAAACTGCAAAACCTACGAAGCCAGCAGCCTCGGACCTTCCTGTTCCTGCCGAAGGTGTCCGCAACATCAAGAGCATGTGGGAGAAAGGCAATGTGTTCTCATCACCCACTGCATCAGGCACGCCAAATAAGGTGAGCAGAGGATTGCCGTCTTTTAATTTTGGAGGTTGGGTTTTTCTCTTTTCTTTTTCTTTTTTTTTTTTTTTTTAGGAATCACTTAGTCAATTACAAAAGCAGTGAAAAAGCTATAATTCTTACTTACTTTTGCAATGACCAAAAAGCAAGCTCAGGAAGAATGTGTTCCTGAGGCTAATAGACTGTGCACTGTGTTCTGGCCACAGGCCTCTAAATACGGCATCCAGAGTTAATCACTGACCTTGGGGTTGGGGGTAGGAGAAGTGCAGGGGGAAGAACACCAGATAACATACTCTTTAAATATCAGGTTTAAGGTTTATTTTTGTCAAAATATTCAATATAATGATCAATAATTGATCAGTGTTATGTGAAATAATACTGGATAATATTTTGAGGTTGCTTTGAAATTTTCTTTCCAGGTAGGTTTTTTTTTCTTTAATATTAGATGCTTGGCCTTTTGTAGGAAACAGCTGGCTTAAAGGTGGGGGTCTCCAGCCGCATCAATGAATGGCTAACCAAAACCCCAGATGGAAACAAGTCACCTGCTCCCAAACCTTCTGTAAGTAGCTCCAGGTTCTTCTGAATTTGTCTCATAGCTCAGCTTCCAGCAACAGAAGAAAACAGGCTGTTGGTCTATTTGCCTGGGAAAAACAAGGCCGTGACTGCTGAATAACAAACAAGGAGGGCTTCAGATTGAGGGAGAACAGTCCCGAGCACTATAATTACCCAGAAGGTAAAATGGGACCATCACCTCTCCGCCCAGAACGTTGAGGCAGTTCAAATTTACACTCTTAACTGGTCTGCATGTTTAGCTTCTATTCTATAAATTACAGATAGGAATTTGAAAATGAAAATGTCAAATTATCTTGGCCATTTCTCTGTCAAGAGCACCCCTAGACTTATTCCCAAAAGAATGTGTATGTTGGCTATTTGAACCCATGTTTTCTAATTTGCCTAATTTCTGTAACTTAACACAAAAATACAGTTACTGGGTAGTTGTTGAAATAATTGCTGTAATTTTCTTATCAACACCTCCAAAGGAAAGCCATTTAAAAAAAAACAACCGTAAAAGTAGAAACTATAAAAACTGGTTATGAATGTTATTTTTGGAAATTTAAAATTTTCTTATTAAGTGTGGCTATCTTACTATAAAAATATTCTTTTAACCTTTTCATTGAATGTATTTGGTCATTGCCTTGCATTTATCGTTATATTAAAAAACCTTATTAAGCTCCCTACTGTATACTGGTGAACTTTCTCTGTTAAGTTGGCTTTGTTGGTGCCCAACCTTTGTTGGTGCCCAATGCAGCAAAGGCTCAACTGTCACAACCGCCCCATTCCAGAGGTAGAAGAAAAGCTTTCCAAATCCTAGGCCTCTGTCTGCACTGTTGAGCATTTAGTTGCATCTCTTTGCTCTATATTTAATCTCCAAATTCACTAAAGTTTTATCACTTTTCCAATTTAAAAAGAAAAGAATGGAAATATTTCCATACTTTTCTTGGGTACAATTCCTTGTAGTCAATTAATATTCAGCTTGAGATTCTCTGCATACGGGCCTCACAAGAGGTATAAAACTAATGTAAACCCAATTTACAATTGGATAGTCTTAATATATTGAAAAGAACATCTTTTTCCTCTCCCAGTAGATATAGGAAAGGGGCCCTATAAAAGGAGACAGTCGAGGTGAGCGATCATACCCACAAGGTATGTGATCTTTAGTGCCTCAAGTTTCCCCAACACCCCAGGTGACATAAAGAGTGGAAATTATTTTTTAAATGGCAGTTTATATAAAGTTTTGTGGTTCCAGATCAGTGATTATTAACCTTTTTGAATTATGGACGCCTTTGAAAACCTAATGAAATGTAAAGACCCTCTCCCCGAAAACACTGCATATAATACAAGTTCAGCAAGTTCGTGGACACACTGAAGGTTTCTCATGACAGCAAAGATAAAGAGAAAAGGGAATATGTTTTTCTTCTTTGATGAGTATGGTACATTGCTAAAGGAGATGGTCACTTTTACACATGTATTTGCAACCTGTTTCATTTCTATCCCAGATTATACTCATGTATTTGGTTCAGGACTTGACCCATACTCTTCTATCAACACTTCAACCGATAAGCCTATCATCTATGTCACCCTAATGGGAGGGTTAAAAAGATTCAATACAGTTATTATTACAATAGGTATAAATGAGTCAAGGTTTCCACAGAAAGCCCCATTTTCTGGAGTTATTGACAGCCTCCTAAAAATGGCAAGACAAAAAGGCATTACAGAGAAATTACAAAATCATTGCCTGCTTTATCTAGTATTTAGTAAGTAATTTGCTAGACAGTCTACTAGAGGATAGAGGAGAAAAGGCAAGAAGAATGTGGCAAGTAGTATACATCATAATGATCTCTTTTTCCCCATGTCCCATTGGATTTGGTAGATTAGTGTGGCTTCCTGAATAAAGGCCAGGTTGAAACAAAGCAATGTGTAATTGATGTTGTAAATAAAGGGCAGTTTGAGTAGATCGTACTTAATATATAACTTTGAGCTTTGTGCACATCCCAAGAGTAGTAGGCCCAGCAATGTGCCACGTCATGAATAGCAATATGGCAGTCTCTTTGGGGAAAGATATAACTTGGAATTTAGTAAGGCAGGAGGGTAACTCACAGGCACTACGGATCCAGCAGAAAAGAAATGAAAATGCCCAAACTGCTGGGAAGTGCTGGACGGATCCTGAAGATGCATAAAACTTGACAGGCAAAAGGTTAAGTCCCGGAAGGCAGCTTAGAAAGACAGGTCAAGCAAAGAATTTTGTCTAGGTCTTGTCTGGGGGGGAGGGTCTCACACTGGCGGCCTGCAGCTAAGATCTGTGTAGTCAGGGCCACTGTGCTTTATATTCCTTTTTTTTTTTGCGGTTTGCAGACCTCTCACTGGCCTCTCCTGTCGCGGAGCACAGGCTCTGGACGCACAGGCCCAGCGGCCATGGCCCACGGGTCCAGCCGCTCCGCGGCATGCAGGATCCTCCGGGACCGGGGCACGAACCCGCGTCCCCTGCATCGGCAGGCGGACTCCCAGCCACTGCGCCACCAGGGAAGCCCTATATTCCTTCTTTTAAGTTATAATTTGAACATGTTTTTAAGGTGCGGAGGCATGCCTTCTTTAACTTGTTGATTCCTTCTTTAAATTTTCTTACACCAGCCTCTTCAGGCATGTGTTTCCAGCCTGGCCCTTCGTGGCAGGCCTGTGAGTTTGACACCCTTGGGATTCTGGTCAGACTGACCCTGAACCCAGGATGTTAGAGGATTACCTAAAGACAGCAGCAAATAGGAGGCTCCCAAATGCTCCCTTCTAACTTGGGACCAGAGGTGATTTATTCTCAACCCCTTGTTTATGTTCCTTGGCGTGTATGGGTGAAAGGGAAAACCTGGGTTTGTGTTTGCAGATGTATGGCATGTGGCCATTAAGGAAAAATCAGAGGGAAATTCTTTTACCAAGATAGTGCTCACCCAGTGAAACCTCAGGAACCAGGAAAAGAGTAAATCCATGGGATTAGTGTCCAGTTCTAAAGTTCACTGAAGAGAAAAACCATCCTCTGCTGCTAGTTCTGCATTAGTTTTCATATAATTAAAAGTGCTCAAAAGCTTGTCAAATCAATATTATTTGGGTCTCTGAAAACTAGTAACTTATTTAAACATTGATCTACACCTGATTCTTTACTGGGACGTCTATTGCTATTTGTGGGTAGAATTTATAGGACTTCAGTGTAACTTTGTAACTGGAAGGCAGTTCTAAGTATGTCTGTTGTATCTGGTTAGTCTGTTCTTTGTGTCTAAACTACATGTTATATACAGCAATTAAAATGCTAATTTGTCTTTCTTTTTGTTTAAAAAAAACCCAACATTGTCTTTCTCAGCTGAATTTTCTTCTTCATTCTTTGATCTCTGGTTGACTGGAAACCTGCTTCCCTGCCTTCATTTCTCCCTCTTCTGGAGTGGGTCTTTCTCTAAAATGTAGGCTGGTCAGGTAATTTCATTTATATTTCCCATTTGAGTTAAAATGCCAATTTACTACTCAGATGTTAATATTTTCTTAAAATGGACTCTTTAACTCTTTAAGTGATCTCAAATGATTCATAGGTAGGATTCAAGGAAAATACAATTCATTTTCTTTAGTAGAAGGGTATTCATGTGAAAGAAAAATATTTTTCTTATATGAATCAAATAAATAAAGTAGTAATAGCCACCTTCCAGAGCTTCCATTAGCATGTTCCTAATTATAGTTTCCAAATTTTTAAAACAGTCTTCCAGACAATTTGGCAGCTTCTACTTACATTGGCGTATGTAGTGGAATTCTTCAGAAACAATCTGATTTGTTGCTTACTGGTTCCAAGTTAAATAGGTGTAACTCTCTAATAGAATATCAGGAATCCATGTCGCAGTGAAGATCCAGAAATTCAGTAAGATTAAGGCAAATCTGAACC
>NW_006793703.1:1697918-1707048 GCF_000442215.2 Lipotes vexillifer
GAACCGCTTCACATGGCAATGTTTTTAACCAGTGCATTTCTAATGTTGCAATCTCAATAGTATCTACTAAAAAAAATACATGTCCATTTAGACCGGTGTCCATGGATAAATGTAGTTGCTATTAGCTTTGCCTTCCTAATGAGAAAAGGGTTTGCCAAAATCAACATTACTATTTCAGTAAAACACATTTATTGTCTACAGACTACCTTTGCCAAGTATTCATATAAGCAAACGCTGGAAGGAGAGTAAATGGAAACAGAAATTTGGATCCTTATCCAAACCAAGTTAATTATGAGGTAGTAAATAAAGATTCAAAGATATATAGCTGTCATCGATCATATTTTAGTGTTTTCTTCCCAAGACCTTTACGTGTTCTCATATATGTCATCAACTGTCACTTTCTCTTATGGGTACACTTTGTAGTAAATGTTTAATTTCACGGGGCTAGGTGCTCCTGATACACTTCTGAATTACCCCTTGCTCCTCAGAAAGCGCAAAATGATTTTAATCTGAGGAAAGTGCAATTAGACAAATGTCTTAGATTGGGCTGCCCAGAAACAAACCCTAAAATAGTGGTTCGTGTGCAAGTAGTTTACTTGAGACATGAAGAAAACACTACAGGAAGTGAGGCAGGAAAAGAAGTCAGCCAATAAAGAATGTTTATTAAGCAAGTCACTACGTGGGCCGTTAAACATAATCCTGCTGGGAAAGCCTGAAAGCTACCACAAAACACATGCTTCCGAGTTATCCTACCTGAGGCGTGAGCGAGTCTGAGAAATATTCTTGCACCAAATCTCATGGGTGAGTGGCTGAAGACTGCTCCTGGGGGTGTTAACTCTCTGGATGTCCAGCCTGCCTCCCGGGAGCAAAGTGGGCATCTGCAGCCAGAGGAAGTCCTCATGCAAAGAGATGCAGTGTTGGCCATTGGAAGTCCAGCTGGTACACATTAAAGTCATAAGGGCTGGGGGCCATGGGCAAGGCACCAAAGAAAAGTTAATTGGCAAGGGGTGAGGTCCTTATCCAACCCCCTCAAAATTATTTAAAACTAACCTATGCTCAATTCACTTCTAAGGACATAGAAAGTTAAAAATTGGCTATCTCATTTTAAATATGCTTATATTCCAATTTTACTGGTCAATAAACAGTTAAGTCCTTGGTGAATGACAGCACCTAAATGCCCGATAGTTTCAGCCCATTCTCATTCTCGTGTCACAGCATAGGTCAGGGTCCGTATAAAAACAAACAACAGCTAACGATCCTTTTGATTCAACCCATTTCAGATGACTAGGATAAAGTGTATTACACAAATAAACAAACAACAGATGTGGTGATTTATTTAGACCTGGCCAGAAAATATGAAGAGTCACCCGTCAATTTTTTCTGCTTTCTCTTCATTAGGATTTGAGGCCAGGAGATGTATCTGGCAAGCGGAACCTCTGGGAAAAGCAATCTGTGGACAAGGTCACTTCCCCCACTAAGGTAATCTACCGGAAGGTTTGTTTTCCACAGGTTTCCTGCTGTATCCTGCAGTATGCTGTCCCAGGGTCAAAAAAGAAATAATGCCAATCCACAGAGTCTTGTCTGGGTAACCATCAGTTTCTAAAGACTTGTGTGTATGGTACCGTGAAAGGCAATGTCACGGAGCCTTCAGCATGGTAGGTTTGTCAGTCATACAATGTAAATAGTCTAGATCCGTGGGATGGCTCCCAGTAAGACGTTCTAGAAACACCACAGTGGTAGGGGTGTTGAAAACAGAAGGCTGTGTGGTATAACCATGGTCTACATTTCCTTACAAGGTCCAGGCTTGGAAATCAGAATTTGCAGATCGCCTAGGAAAGAATGTCTGTCTCCTCGAGGAGTTTCAAAGCTGCTTTCTGGAACCATTCTAAGGGGTTACATTGGCAGCAGCCTAGGACTCAAGGCTGATACGGCAAAAAAATTGAAATAATATTCAAAAGTTAGCAAAATTTGCTACCCTATGAAAACTAATGGCTAAGAATGCTTGGATTTCTCTTTCTTTGGCCTTCTGCTCATCCTTCACAAAGTGGCCTGTGGTCAATATCTAAATGATGCACGAACTAAAAATAGGACCCCTTGAATTACAAGGAGCTAATTCAACTCCTAATTCCCCATTCAAGTAATAATTCCAGTCTCCTCCCTCGGTAGAGGGAAAATTGAACAGAGAAAAATCAGAGAGCAACAATAAGTAAGATGAGAATAGACTGCTTATGGGCTGATGTAGAACTCTATACCCAGAAGCACTTTTTAAGCAAACTCAGGACTGAAGAACATCTCAAAGGCAACTGAAGAATCTCTACAACTCACCGAAGGGAGAGAATTGCTTCCTTTTTTCCTACTTTCTACCACGTGCTGATAAGTCTGGTGCAGCTTCCTGAGTGTGTTACATCTTCTCTATTAGTTAAGTTTTCTAAATAACTGCTAAATATTCAAAGTACCAGTAATAATTTTCACCATTACAAACCACTAAAATGTAATGAGCATCCACTATATGCCTTCTCAACCTACATTATCTCATTTGACTCTCCAATCACCATTATTATTACCCCCATTTAGAGTTAAGGAGAATGAGGCACAGAGAGATTAAGTACGTTTCTCAAAGTCACACAGCAAATAAGGAGCAAAGCCTGGATTAAACTCAGGCAATCTGTTCTGAGCCTGCATTCTTAACCATTATACATGCTGCTTTGTTTTAGGATTGCATATTCTGCAGAAAATGTTAAGTTCTAAAGTTCCTTGTACAATTTTCTTCTGGTGGAATGGAGGGGAATCATTTTTTAGGTTTTTTTTTTTAAACAAAGAATGAACTTTTGTTGGCCTAAGCCATTATGACCCTTCTCGAAATGACCTTTCAGAAATGACAATCTAAATGTTTATATAGTCTCCTTTCTGAGTAGGGAGTGTCGGCTGTCCATAGGCCATCACCACAGGTTTAATAGATCCCCTCTGGACAACATTCCTCTGAACCAGGGTTCTAGGAAGTAGAGTAAAGATATGATCTGGAATGGTAGGTCTCAGAGAACACCACTCACATACAACATGAATGGTACTCGCTGGAATTATGCAATAATGTGTGTGGTACAAGGTGGGACAGTGACAGGGTGAGACTTCATACACATACATACTGCCCCCTCCTCCTCGGTCTATACCACAAAACTCTTTCTACAGTAATAATAATAACATAACCAGCAGGCCCAGAGCTGAGTTTGTGAGGCGGCAAAGTAGGTAGCTCCTTTGGTCCAAAATGTCAAATTCATTAGTATCACGCAGTAATCCCTTTGAAGTGAAACTATACAACACATTTGAAATTGCAGATTCATAACACTTTTAACATTTGTGAATACCTCAGCAAGAATTTTTAGCAGCTAGCTGAGGGAAAGAAATGGTGTACAATAAGACCATTGGTCAGATAAGTTTCAAGGGTAGGAGCATAAGCATAGGAGGTAGGAAATGAAAAAATAGGAGAACACTAAAGATAAGCATAGTCCAGTTTACTATCATGCCTTGATGTGGCTGAGACAGCCATTCAGTCATGCGTGCCTGTCCTGGAACACACATTAGAGAGTCCTGGCCCTTGTAGTAAGTGGTGTTTAAAAAAAACCTCCTTGACCCTGAATGCCATGAGCAAGGCTCAAGATCAAGATATGAAAAGGGGAATATAAAGAAGAAAGAAAGAGGAAAGCAAAAAAACCAACAGAAGAAAGGATAGACTGAAAGAAGAGGAGCATATTTGAATAGAATGCCAAAAATAATCCTCCCTTTCATAGACATTTACTCCTGCCATATTATCATTCTTTTTTTTTTTTTTTTTTTTTTTTTTTTAATTCTGACACAAAATGTCTGGCTGAAACACCATGGCCTGACGACTTAAAGCTCTCTTCTCTTAGCAGGTTTGAGACAGTTCAAGAAAGAACCCAAAGTAGCCGCTCAAGATGCCGGACCAGCTCAGTTGAAGAGGGCTAATTTGCTCTGTTTTATATTTATGTTGATTTACTAAATTGGGTTCATTTCCTTTTGTTTTGTTTTTCATTATCCCAGTAAACCCATGTATATTATCACTATATTTAATAATCACGGTCTAGAGATGTTCATGGTAAAAGTATTGCCTTTGCACAGGAGCCTGTTTCTAAAGAAACCCATGCTGTGAAATAGAGACTTTTCTACTGATCATCATAACTCTGTGTCTGAACAGTGATATCAACCACATCGGAAGTCAACAAAAGGAGATTCAAGTTGAAAATTGCCTGAGGAATGTGTGCAGTATCCAGAAAAATGAACCATAGTGTTTTGTTTTTTGTTTTTTAAATACAGAAATCATGTTGTTTCTGCACTTTAGAATAAAGCATGGAAGAAATTATCTTAGTAGGCAATTATAACACTTGGTGAAAGTAACCCATTTCAGATTTTAGATACTACAATAATGATTGTCTTTAAAAAAAAAAAAAGATGTACTGTTAAGGTATTACTTTTTTCATGCTGATGAATATCTAAATTGGATTTTGATGTTAGCTGACAGTGGTACTGATTTCTTTAGGTTGGTTGCTTTGTGGATTTCTTTGGTAGTGATAGTGAACCACATTTTAGATGATGTGATCATGTATGTATGTGCATACACATATACAAACACACTAATGGTAGAAAGCTTTTTTATGTGCTAGGCTATTATATTTAGCAGTATGTCCCTGTAACTAGCCAATATCACTGCTTTTTAAAAATTAAAAATCACAATATTATATTAATATTTCATATTTGCCAATAGAAACATGGCAGAATAGGTATCGTTATGTTTCCAATGCCCAATAACCTATAAGAAAGAGATTAGAAGTGTCAAAATGAATTGACATTTTCTATAAAGCATAGTATTTAGTTTATAATTAAAAGCAGTCTTGAAGTCCAGTGTGAATTGTACTAAATCTCAAAGCTTGCTCCAAACTTCATTCTTAAGAATCAAGTTCACAATCGGTTGGCTTAGATGATGTCTGAGGTCTCTTCCTTCTCTAAAATTTAAAGACGAGAATTTTAGTGACAAAGTTGTACAGATTGGAATTCCATGAATAGGTGTACTATGACCAGCTTTGGCTAATCTCTGGAAGCAGAAAATTAAGCAAAAGCCAATATTTAGGAGTCATGACAGTACTTCCATCTTTAACATACTGAAACATCTTTTTAGTTAAACTTTTCTACCTTTATTAGTCATTGGCACTTGCCATAAGTTGATAATGTGTTGAACTTTCAAAAAAATATATGTAATTTTTATTAGTTTTACCTTTTTCCCTAAGAGTCTATCAACTCGTCATTTGTACACACACAATCCAGGTATCAGATCTTATTTTAGCTAATAAGCGTTCATCTATTCTTCACAATAGATGATAAAAGAGTACTCCAGTGTCTTGGCAATATGTTCTAGCATAGAGATATACATATAGTGTAGTTCTATAAACGTATACCTCATGACTTACCAAAATTGTCTTAGTCTCAATTCCTACCACAATGAGGGAGCCTCCCAAATGACTCTTTTCTAATCCACAGTGTTCCCCTGGGAGAGCTAGCCAGGGTAGGGCTGGCATGAGGAGTGACCAGTGCCTTCCAAAGTCCATTTTCCTCATAAATCAGTAGAGTTGTTGAATCCTCTAGCTTTTAGCACATCTGGGCCAAAGAAAGTAAAGCCAGCAATATTGCATAAGTCACCCATCCATGACAGAGTAGACATGAGTCTATGATAAGATGAACTAGAATTCACACGCAGTGCCTGAGTTGGCATTGACTCCCAGCATTCGAGTGAAATGGATCAAAGTTTGAATTAAGGCCTATGGCGAGATAACATTTCTTTGTTGTACTTTTGAATAAGAGCTTCTCCTAATCACTATTATATTTTTTCTTCTAGAAAGTCTAAATTTAAGAAGAGAATATATCGATCGATCCTGACTTTTATTCCAATATTTGGATGGAATAAGTTTTAGGGTAGAATTTTGTTCAGTTTGGATTTAATTTCTTGAAAAATTCCTTGTTTACTTGTTTGATTACAATTCTCTCTGTTATCTTTTTAAGAAGTAAAACTGCAAGGTGACTAGCATGTTCTGTGAATCTGCCATTCCTAAAAATTTTATAAACACGATATTTTTCACGGATAATTGATCGCTGCAATAAATATATATTGTGAAAATGCATCCACAATAAATGGAATTCCTCCAAATGTCTTTGCCTCACTTACTTTTGTGTACTATATTGATTACAAGAGTTCTATCTGATGTAATAAAGATGATGGTATAGCAAAATGCATACTTCAGATTGAGTCTTGGTTTCATTCTTTAAAGAGGAAAGCCACTTCATATTTTTAAATACTGATTACAGGCAATTTTTCAACAAAATATTAAAAATTGCTCTGGTAGGGACTTCCCTGGTGGCGCAGTGGTTAAGAATCTGCCTGCCAATGCAGGGGACACGGGTTCGAGCCCTGGTCCGGGAAGATCCCACATGCCACGAGGTAACTAAGCCCGTGTGCCACAGCTACTGAGTCTGCGCTCTAGAGCCCACGAGCCACAACTACTGAGCCCATGCGCCACAACTACTGAAGCCTACGCGCCTAGAGCCCGTGCTCCACAGCAAGAGAAGCCACCACAATGAGAAGCCCGTGCACCACAACGAAGAGTAGCCCCCGCTTGCCGCAACTAGAGAAAGCCCGCGCACAGCAGCGAAGACCCAATGCAACCAAAAATAAATAAATAAAATAAATAAATTTATTTTTTAAAAAATTGATCTGGTAGAGACAACTGACCAAACATATATAGAAAAGATTGAAAAGAGGGATTGAAAACCTTCTTCAAAAAAAACATTATCAAATGTTCCTTCATCCTTCTCATTCCCAGTGTAGTCACGTGTCACCCCTCTGGCACCTACGGTGGCAGTACTGTTTTCCCAAAGGCATTGTCTTTTACAATAGAAATACCCATTTAATATATACTGTTTGTTTGTAGAATACTTACTATTTGCAAGGCACTGGCGATTACCTTTAAATCCAAAGACATTTTTTCATAGTAATTTTTAAAAAATATTTATTTATTTGGCTACGCCAGGTTTTAGATGCAGCATGTGGGATCTTTAGTTGCGGCATGCCGGCTCTTTTACTTACAGCATGCGGGCTCTTAGTTGAGGCATGCGGGATCTAGTTCCCTGACCAGGCATCAAACCCGGTCCCCCTGCACTGGGAGTGTGGAGTGTTAACCACTAGACCACCAGGGAAGTCCCAGTAATTTTATATATTTATGTAGCACTACTTGAAATCTGAGGCTTTTCTCACAAAGCTTTTAAATTGTGAGTCAGGAGGCCCTGAACAGTCCCCTAAATCCTGTTCATAAGATTGACGAGTTAACAAAATTACGGTAACTTAAAAAATACTTCCGTAAGATGTTATGGAAAAACCCGAACGAACTTTTTGGCCAATCCTATAATTAATACTTTTGACTTCTACATTCTCACAAGAAGGGGTCTGAGTTTAGACAATGTTAGCATCAAAGTCAATCACAAAATTAAGTAATGAAAATAATACAATCTGTAGTACTAATACCAAACTGGTAGGATTAGGGCTGGATGAACATTAATCTTGTGCATCTTCAGGGTTTGAGCTCAAGGATGTTACGGTCTTCTGTGTGATGTAGAAACTGGTCTGTATTGTAGGGTTTTTTTCTACTCTTGCTTGCAGGTGTGCTCCAAATGGAAGGATGGTTAAGAAATGAAAATCTCATGACCCTAAATATGTGTTCTTCCACAGGAGTGAGGAGATGGCCTAACAAGGTCTTTATCTGAGTGCTGTGTCTATTTGTATTCAAGCTTATTAATCATGTTGTCCAAACATTCTATATCATTACTGGATTTTTTTTGTTCCTTTGTTCTAGCTGTTACTGAATTGGAAATGTGAAAATCTCCCTCTATAATTATGGATTTGTCTATTTCTCCTTGTAATTCTGTTAAATTTGCTTTCATATTTAAAGTCATGTTTTTGGTGCATACACAAATCTAGAATCATTTTATCTTCCAAGTGAATTGAATATTTTTAATATTATGAAGTGACCCGCTATTTGTAACAAAGATTTTTGCCTTAAAGTTAATTTTTTTGTTCTTAACATTGCTACCATGGCTTTCTTTTGGTTAGCACTTGTATGATATAACTTTACTTTCCCCTTTTACTTTCAATCTGTGTGTGTGTGTGTGTGTATTTGTATATATGATATAACTTTCTCCACCCCTTCACTTCCAACCTTTGTATATCTTTAGTTTTAGATGCATGTCCATTTAGACTAGAGTCCAGGGATAAATGCAATGGCTATTAGCTTTGCCTTCCTAATGAGAAAAGTGTTTGCCAAAATCAACATTACTATTTCAGTAAAACATTTATTTTCTACAAACTACCTTTGCCAAGTACTAACAGAAGCAAATGCTGGAAGAAAAGTAAATGGAAACAGAAATTTGGATCCTTATCCAAACCAAATTAATTATGAGGTAGTAAATAAAGAATCAAAGATTCTAACCTCTGTTCCCCATAATTCCTCACAAGAGATTGCTATTTCCTAGGAGCATTCCTCGAAGACAGCCCCTTGTCAGGGGGTAGGTTGGGGCCACCATGCTCCTCTTGAAGCACACGGACAAGGACCAATAACAGCCCTGGAGACCAACGATGCAGACTGCAATCTGGCCCAGTTAAGGAGATATCTGCCCTTTTCCCCCCAGCCCTTACTCCTCCTAACACAACAAGGAACTAGCACTCAGAAGAAATAGGGGATGAATGTAAATAGCAAAACACCAATTTCCCTCCCACTTCCTCAGTCACCAGAGCTAGGGACAGATCTAGGGGGTAACGAGGAGGAGGGCATTGAATCGAGTTTGAAATTGAAGTTTAAAGTGTACTTAATACCAAATACCAGAACGAAATCTTAAATACCAAAATGAAAGGAAGTGGCTGAAAAGTTGTGGGATCTGGCCAACACGTCCTTAATGAGAAGGGAGATTTCACCATTGCACAGTTCAGGTGCACTTACTGGTGGCAGTGGGGGGGGGGGGGGGCCATTTCATGCTTTTTATCAAGAAACTTCACCCTGAGCCTGGGGGCCAACTTTCT
>NW_006793703.1:1707138-1770854 GCF_000442215.2 Lipotes vexillifer
CAGGTGGGCTTTCTGGGGGGGGTGGGGGGGGGGGGTGCCATTTCATGCTTTTTATCATGAAAACTTCACCCGAGCCTGGGAGCCAACTTTCTCTTTTGAGGTGATTTATCCTATCTGTTCATTGTTGAACAGACTGGGGGCATTCTTCCTACCTCATTTCCAAGTGTTCAGAAGAATAATACTTCACTATAGTCCCCAAATTTAGACATAGTACATAAACTAACAGGGTAAATATTCTACCAATGATAGAGGGATCAGGAAAGACTTCACTAAGGGGATGGCCTTTGAGCTAAGTCTTGGTTAGTTGACTGGCTGGGACAGATCTTAAGATCTGGAAACTGTTGGAGTGGTTTGGCCCTACACTGGAACATCCTAGACCCTGATAGTCTGAGGAAGGCCTGACAGGTACTAGATGACCCCAGAGCTCCCAGGATCCAGTATGGCTTCCTCAGCCAAATTATGACGAGGCCTCTACAGCCACATAACCACTAACTTCTGTGATGTCATAAATAACTTTGACTTCCCTAGTCACCTCATATGCTCATGTAAGCCTCTGCTCAACAAATTCAAAATGATATAATCACACAAAATAAATCACATTCCTAACACAATTTACATTTGGCCATGTTGCTAACATGACCTTTTTCCTCCTGATTCCCACACCAATAATTGTGCCTTTTGGAGTACTGTTTTGGTTTTTCTTTTCCTCTTTTCTTACTCTTACTATGTTGCCTTTTATACTGCAGGCTTAGAGGTGATGAATGCATCAAAAAATTGGAGGAGGAAAGGTTGCTGCACAGGCAAAGCTGCCTTCCCAGGAAGCAGAAGCTGGCTCCATGAGGAGTATGTCCCATAACCTTCTCTGATAAGATCACAGAAAAGGAGAACAAACACTCAGACTGACATCAAAGTCCTTGGTTGAAGTTTACTGCAGGTCTTCCTTCCACTTGCACTTAAAGGCAAAGAATTTATTTCCACTGTATTCTACAGTCTAGAATAGGAGAGTAAGTTTAAAAAAAAAAAAAAAAGAGTTAAAAAGGAACAGGTGCTTAAGAAAATCATTTTAAATTTATCTGGGGAAGAAAGAGGTCCTAATGAAATCTCTTTTCTTAAAATGTACTGACTCCAGCTAAGCTTCAAATAAACAGTACTGCCTAGTATAATTCATAACATGATTTTCTCTCAGAGCCTTTGTACTTGCTGTTTCCCCTGCCTGCCAAGGTCTTCCCCTAGGCATCCACGTGGCTCATCCCTTTACTTGCTTCAGGTCTCTGCTCAAAAGCCTGGTCAGAGAGACTTTCCTGGACGCTCCATCAAGAGAGCCACCCCTACCAAGGCCCACCCACTATAGCACTCCCTGTGCTCTTTATTTCTCCCTTATTTCTCGCCACAGCAATTTTCATCACCTGAGTGCTTCTTTCAAGTATTGGTCTTTCTTCTCTCAGTAGTAGATAACCTCCACAAGGAATGTCCATTTTATTACACTGGGAACAGTCCCTGGCAATTAGTAGGCATTGAATAAATATTTGTTGAATTAATGAAAGAATGAATAAATACAATTTTCAAAGGTTTTTTTGAATTCCTATTTTTATTATGCACTAAAATAATTTTTCTCTGTAGGATTACTTGAAATATGATCATGTAAATATTTGGACTAAAAATCTTGAGATTTAAGTCCCAGCTCTGCCATTAATTTCTTGTGTAACCTGGTTAGATCATTTCTTGGAGTTTCACCTTGTGTGTCTCATACTATGGCTTGCAATCATGACTCTAAAATCCAACAGAAAAATAGATTCCATATATAAAAATTCTCTATGCATGTCACCTTTAGTAACATATGTATTACAAGGTACAATTATAAAGGGTAATTAATTTTCAAGAAAGTGTGATCTAATACCTGCTCTATTTCTTTTTCTGGAAGGTCCAATCTTCTAAATCACTGACCTCAAAGAACATGTTATTTTTCAGAAACTAACAAAATTTAAGCGGAGGCTATTAACCTCATGTTTAAGCTATTGTTTTGCCCTTTATTTTACTTTTCCATTATCTCCATTTCTACAGTATTACAAATCTCATGACACATAATGCCTCGTGCAGGCACCAAACATTTAAAGACTTTTATTTTTAGCTCTACTTGGAAAAGTATTCCAAATAAATTATCCACTAAGCTACAGACCAGGGGGAAATCAAGATGGGATGTACAGGAATAATGGCTAAATCTGTTATGGAAAGATCATATTTAATTAGATGAGACAATACACGTAAAGTGATTTGCATAGTGTCCCCGAAGATGTGCTTGATACGTTAGCTAACGATTATCATACTTAAAGAATCTCTGAGCTGATAAGAATCTTGCAAGCTCACCCAAGAAAATCTATGACTCTTCCATCAAATATTTAAAAAGTCTCTTTTTCCGAATCCAATAAAGATCATTAGTCACACAACTGTGCAAAACGCAACTCGGTGTGGATACAACTAAAGATCAACAAAGCAAAAGTCTTAACCAGTCTGCTCTAGTGTCTGCTCGAAGAAGGGACAGACATGGCAAACAACCGATGTGCAGAACCGTAGGGACAAATAGCTGCCCTGCCTCCACCCCTAAAATTTCCCGCCAGCCCCCTGCTCTCTACCTTCCCGCCCCTCGGGATGCCCTTTGACGCCCACTCCTCTGCTGCTAGTTCGCTACATCCTCCGGGCTTTCCCTTTCCTTCAGCCGAAATCCCGCGTAGCTGACCAGCCTGAGGTCTCGCGAGGTTGAGACCGTTGCCCTGGTAACGAGCGCGGCGCTACGTGATGAAGGGCGTGGCTGCGGCTGCTAAACGGCAGCAGCAGCGTTCCTTCCAGTCGTTGGGCTGTAGGTGTTACTGGCAGAACGGCTGCTCCCGGCGCACGGAAGGGACTACTGGCCTGACCGTGGGACTCGAGGCGAGGGTGAGGAGGCCGAGGCGGGACAGTGAAGTGCCGAGAGGGAAAGTCCCTGCGCGAAACGAGCGCGCCCAGAAAAGGCGCCCCTCCCTCCACTGCAGTGTCGCCGAGTGTGGGAGGAAAACTTCGCCACTAGGAATTGTGGCTTCATTGTCCTTCCCGCCGAGAAGGGAAATCATCGTTCCTGCCCCGAGACTGCCGCGGCGCTGCTGGGCGAGGCCGCGCCCGCTGTGGCCTCTCTCGCTTCTGACGTGGAAGGTACGCACGGAGCGCTTATTGGATCCACCTGTGTGTGTGCCTCTCCTGAAGCTCAGGTTTTACTCCGCAGCAGGTCAGCACGTTGGTGCGCCTCATACACTCATGTAAGGAAACAGAATCAAGATTTATGCCAGTCCAGTTTTCCAAATTCGGAGTTGTAATCCCCAGACGGAAACTTCAGTCTCTTACTACTGAAGGTCTGTGTCTCTATTCCTGTCTTACCCCTAGGTTCTTCATGACACTTTTTTTCCCTTAAATTCCATATATATGTGTTAGCATACGGTACTTGTCTTTCTCTTTCTGACTTACTTCACTCTGTATGACAGACTCTAGGTCTATCCACCTCACTACAAATAACGCAATTTCATTTTCTTTTTATGTCTGAGTAATATTCCATTGTATATATGTGCCACATCTTCTTTATCCATTCATCCGATGATGGGCACTTAGGTTGTTTCCATCTCCGGGCTATTGTAAATAGAGCTGCAATGAACATTTTGGTACATGACTCTTTTTGAATTATGGTTTTCTCAGGGTATATGCCCAGTAGTGGGATTGCTGGGTCATATGGTAGTTCTATTTGTAGTTTTTTAAGGCACCTCCATACTGTTCTCCATAGTGCTGAACCTCCAGCATTTATTGTTTCTAGATTTTTTGATGATGGCCATTCTGACTGGTGTGAGATGATATCTCATTGTAGTTTTGATTTGCATTTCTCTAATGATTAATGATGTTGAGCATTCTTTCATGTGTTTGTTGGCAGTCTGTATATCTTCTTTGGAGAAATGTCTATTTAGGTCTTCTGCCCATTTTTGGATTGGGTTGTTTGTTTTTCTGTTATTGAGCTGCATGAGCTGCTTGTAAATTTTGGAGATTAATCCTTTGTCAGTTGCTTCATTTGCAAATATTTTCTCCCATTCTGAGGGTTATCTTTTGGTCTTGTTTATGGTTTCCTTTGCTGTGCAAAAGCTTTGTAGTTTCATTAGGTCCCATTTGTTTATCTTTGTTTTTATTTCCATTTCTCTAGGAGGTGGGTTAAAAAGGATTTTGCTGTGATTTATGTCTGCCTGTGTTTTCCTCTAAGAGTTTGACAGTTTCAGGCCTTACATTTAGGTCTTTAATGCATTTTGAGCTTATTTTTGTGTATGGTATTAGGGAGTGTTCTAATCTCATACTTTTACATGTACCTGTCCAGTTTTCCCAGCCCCACTTATTGAAGAGGCTGTCCTTTCTCCACTGTACATTCCAGCCTCCTTTATCAAAGATAAGGTGACCATATGTGCATGGGTTTATCTCTGGGCTTTCTATCCTGTTCCATTGATCTATCTTTCTGTTTTTGTGCCAGTACCATACTGTCTTGATTACTGTAGCTTTGTAGTATAGTCTGAAGCCAAGGAGCCTGATTCCTCCAGCTCTGTTTTTCGTTCTCAAGATTGCTTTGGGTTTGGGGTCTTTGGTGTTTCCATACAAATTGTGAAATTTTTTGTTGTAGTTCTGTGAAAAATGGCATTGGTAGTTTGATAGGGATTGCACTGAATGTGTAGATTGCTTTGGGTAGTAGAGTCATTTTCACAATGTTGATTCTTCCAATCCAAGAACATGGTGTATCTCTCCATCTATTTGTATCATCTTTAATTTCTTTCATCAGTGTCTTATAACTTTCTGCATACCTGTATGCAGAAAATCTCCTTAGGTAGGTTTATTCCTAGATATTTTATTCTTTTTGTTGCAGTGGTAAATGGGAGTGTTTTCCTCATTTCACTTTCAGATTTTTCATCATTAGTGTATAGGAATGCAAGACATTTCTGTACATTAATTTTGTATCCTGCTACTTTGCCAAATTCATTGATAGCTCTAGTAGTTTTCTGGAGACATACTTAGGATCCTCTATGTAGAGTATCAGGTCATCTGCAAACAGTGACAGCTTTACTTCTTCTTTTCCAATTTGGATTCCTTTTATTTCCTTTTCTTCTCTGATTGCTGTGGCTAAAACTTCCAAAACTATGTTGAATAAGATTGGTGAGAGTGGGCAACCTTGTCTTGTTCCTGATCTTAGTGGAAATGGTTTCAGTTTTTCACCATTGAGGACTATGTTGGCTGTGGGTTTGTCATATATGGCCTTTATTATGTTGAAGAAAGTTCCCTCTATGCCTACTTTCTGCAGGGTTTTTATCATAAATGGGTGTTGAATTTTGTCAAAAGCTTTCTCTGCATCTATTGAGATGATCATATGGTTTTTCTCCTTCAATTTGTTAATATGGTTAATCACATTGATAGATTTGCGTATATTGAAGAATCCTTGCATTCCTGGAATAAACCCCACTTGATCATGGTGTATGATCCTTTTAATGTGCTGTTGGATTCTGTTTGCTAGTATTTTGTTGAGGATTTTTGCATCTATGTTCATCAGTGATATTGGCCTGTAGTTTTCTTTCTTTGTGACATCCTTGTCTGGTTTTGGTATCAGGGTGATGGTGGCCTCGTAGAATGAGTTTGGGAGTGTTCCTCCCTCTGCTATATTTTGGAAGAGTTTGAGAAGGATAGGTGTTAGCTCTTCTCTAAATGTTTGATAGAATTCGCCTGTGAAGCCATCTGGTCCTGGGCTTTTGTTTGTTGGAAGATTTTTAATCACAGTGTCAATTTCAGTGCTTGTGATTGGTCTGTTCATATTTTCTGTTTCTTCCTGATTCAGTCTTGGCAGGTTGTGCATTTCTAAGAATTTGTCCATTTCTTCCAGGTTGTCCATTTTATTGGCATAGAGTTGCTTGTAGTGATCACTCGTGATCTTTTGTATTTCTGCAGTGTCAGTTGTTCCTTCTCCTTTTTCATTTCTAATTCTATTGATTTAGGTCTTCTCCTTTTTTTTCTTGATGAGTCTGGCTAATGGTTTATCAATTTTGTTTATCTTCTGAAAGAACCAGCTTTTAGTTTTATTGATCTCTGCTATCATTTCCTTCATTTCTTTTTCATTTATTTCTAATCTGATCTTTATGATTGCTTTCCTTCTGCTAACTTCGGGGTTTTTTTGTTCTTCTTTCTCTAATTGCTTTAGGCGCAAGTTTAGGCTGTTTATTCGAGATGTTTCCTGTTTCTTAAGGTAGGATTGTATTTCTATAAACTTCCCTCTTAGAACTGCTTTTGCTGCATCACATAGGTTTTGGGTTGTCGTGTCTCCATTGTCATTTGTTTCTAGGTATTTTTTTATTTCCTCTTTGATTTCTTCAGTGATCACTTCATTATTAAGTAGTGTATTGTTTAGCTTCCATGTGTTTGTATTTTTTACAGATCTTTTCCTGTAATTGATGTCTAGTCCTATAGGGTTGTGGTCGGAAAAGATACTTGATAGAATTTCAGTTTTCTTAAATTTACCAAGGCTTGATTTGTGACCCAAGATATGATCTATCATGGAGAGTGTTCCATGAGCACTTGAGAAAAATGTGTATTCTGTTGTTTTTGGATGGAATGTCGTATAAATATCAATTAAGTCCATCTTGTTTAATGTATCATTTAAAGCTTGTGTTTCCTTATTTATTTTCAATTTGGATGATCTGTCTATTGGTGAAAGTGGGGTGTGCTAAAGTCCCCTACTATGAATGTATTACTTTCGATTTCCCCTTTTATGGCTGGTAGTATTTGCTTTATGTATTGAGGTGCTCCTATGTTGGGTGCATAAATATTTACAATTGTTATATCTTCCTCTTGGATCGATCCCTTGATCATTATGTAGTCTCCTTCTTTGTCTCTTCTAATAGTCTTTATTTTAAAGTCTGTTTTGTCTGATATGAGAATTGCTACTCCAGCCTTCTTTTGGTTTCCATTTGCATGGAATATCTTTTTCCATCCCCTCACTTTCAGTCTGTGTGTGTCTCTAGGTCTGAAGTGGGTCTCTTGTAGACAGCATTATATGGGTCTTGTTTTTGTGTCCATTCATCCAGTCTGTGTCTTTTGGTGGGAGCATTTAATTCATTTACATTTAAGGTAATTACCGATATGTATGTTCCTATTCCCATTTTCTTAATTGTTTTGGGTTCGTTATTGTAGGTCTTTTCCTTCTCTTGTGTTTCTTGCCTAGAGAAGATCCTTTAGCATTTGTTGTAAAGCTGGTTTGGTGGTGCTGAACTCTCTCAGCTTTTGCTTGTCTGTAAAGGTTTTAATTTCTCCATCAAATCTGAATGAGATCCTTGGTGGGTAGAGTAATCTTGGTTGCAGGTTTTTCTCCTTCATCACTTTAATTATGTCCTGCTAGTCCCTTCTGTCTTGCAGAGTGTCTGCTGAAAGATCAGTTGTTAACCTTATGGGGATTCCCTTGTGTGTTATTTGTTGTTTTTCCCTTGCTGCTTTTAATATGTTTTCTTTGTATTTAATTTGACAGTTTGGTTAATATGTGTCTTGGCGTGTTTCTCCTTCGATTTATCCTGTATGGGACTCTGTGTGCTTCCTGGACTTGATTAACTATTTCCTTTCCCATATTAGGGAAGTTTTCAACTATAATCTCTTCAAATATTTTCTCAGTCCCTTTCCTTTGCTCTTCTTCTTCTGGAACCCCTATAATTCGAATGTTGGTGCATTTAATGTTGTCCCAGAGTTCCCTGAGACTGTCCTCAGTTCTTTTCATTCTTTTTGCTTTATTTTGCTCTGCAGTAGTTATTGCCACTATTTTATCTTCCAGGTCACTTATCCGTTCTTCTGCCTCAGTTATTCTGCTATTGATCCCTTCTAGATTATTTTTAATTTCATTTATTGTGGTGTTCATCGTTGCTTGTTTCATCTTTAGTTCCTCTAAATCCTTGTTAAATGTTTCTTGCATTTTGTCCATTCTATTTCCAAGATTTTGGATCATCTTTACTATCATTATTCTGAATTCTTTTTCAGGTAGACTGCCTATTTCCTCTTCATTTGTTAGGTCTGGTGGGTTTTTATCTTGCTCCTTCATCTGCTGTGTGTTTTTCTGTCTTCTCATTTTGCTTAACTTACTGTGTTTGGGGTCTCCTTTTCGCAGGCTGCAGGTTTGTAGTTCCTGTTGTTTTTGGTGTCTGTCCCCAGTGGCTAAAGTTGGTTCAGTGGGTTGTGTAGGCTTCCTGGTGGAGGGGACTAGTGCCTGTGTTCTGGTGGATGAGGCTGGATCTTGTCTTTCTGGTTGGCAGGTCCACGTCTGGTGGTGTGTTTTGGGGTATCTGTGGACTTATTATGATTTTATGCAGCCTCTCTGCTAATGGGTGGGGTTGTGTTGCTGTCTTGCTAGTTGTTTGGCATAGGGTGTCCAGCACTGTAGCTTGCTGGTCGTTGAGTGAAGCTGGGTGTTGATGTTGAGACGGAGATCTCTGGGAGATTTTCGCCGTTTTATATTACGTGGAGCTGGGAGGTCTCTTGTGGACCAGTGTCCTGAAGTTGGCTCTCCCACCTCAGAGGCACAGCACTGACTCTTGGCTGCAGCACCAAGAACCTTTCATCCACAGGGCTCAGAATAAGAGGGAGAAAAAGTAGAAAGAAAGAAAGAAAGGAAGGAAGGGAGGGAGGGAGGGAGGAGGGAAGGAAGGAAGGAAGGAAGGGGATAAAAGAAAATAAAGTAAGATAAAATAAAAGTTATTAAAGTAAAAAATAATTATTAAGAAAAAAAACAACGGACGGATAGAACCCTAGGACAAATGGTGAAAGCAAAGCTATAGAGACAAAATCTCACACAGAAGCAAACACATACACACTTACAAAAAGAGGAAAAGTAAAAAATAATAAAACTTGCTCTCAAAGTCCCCCTCTTCTATTTGGGGTGATTTGTTGTCTATTCAGGTATTCCACAGATGCAGGGTACATCAAGTTGATTGTGGAGATTTAATCCGCTGCTCCTGAAGCTGCTGGGAGAGATTTCCCTTTCTTTTCTTTGTTGCACAGCTCCCGGGGTTCATCTTTGGATTTGGCCCCGCCTCTGTGTGTAGGTTGTGGGAGGGCATCTGTTCTTTGCTCAGACAAGATGGGGTTGAAGGAGCAGCTGATTCGGGGCCTCTGGCTCACTCAGGCCTGGGGGAGGGAGGGGCACGATGCTGGGTGAGCCTGCGGCGGCAGAGGCCAGCAAGACGTTGCACCAGCCTGAGGTGCGCCGTGCGTTCTCCCAGGGATGTTGTCCCTGGATCCCAGGACCCTGGCAGTGGCGGGCTGCACAGCCTCCCTGGAAGGGAGGTGTGGATAGTGACCTGTGCTCGCACACAGGCTTCTTGGTGGCAGCAGCAGCAGCCTTAGCATCTTGTGCCCGTCTCTGGGGTCCGCGCTCTTAGCCACGGCCCGCACCCATCTCTGGAGCTCCTTTAAGCAGCGCTCTTAATCCCCTCCAGGTACGTGGGGAGTTTCTTGCCTTTTGGGAGGCCTGAGGTCTTCTGCCAGCCTTCAGTAGGTGTTCTGTAGGAGTTGTTCCACGTGTAGATGTATTTCTGATGTATCTGTGGGGAGGAAGGTGATCTCCGCGTCTTACTCTTCCGCCATCTTCCCCCTCTCCTACTCCCTAGGTGCTTTTTTTAAGCAATGCTTTGATTTATTCAAGCACACTTTCCAGTATGCTTACCTTGTTATGACTTGTCTCCTCTCATATGATTAGTATTTGCTAATAGATTATAGGAAATTGTTATAATACTTGAGGAGGGTGACCGGCGGTGTGTGCGTGCTTCATGGTCTTAATCAATTAAGCGCTCTATTCTTAACTTACTACTAAATCCTCCTTTGGTTTTTAGTTTTCATAAACTAAAACTAAAATGTGGTGAAAATATATTCTTGAAGTAGAAAATGTAGCCCATTTCTTCCCATCCCATAGGTTACACCTTGACCTAACGTGTTTATGTATAATAATTATGCTTACTTTTACTCCTTTTTAGCGTTTGTTGAAGATGGTGGTATATAGACTCAATTAGCAAGAGTTGGTGAGGTTTATCGGGGTTTATCGATTATAGAACAGGCTCCTCTAGAGGGGTGTGAAGGACCTCCAAGTCCTTTGAGTTTTAAGCTGCTGCTAGTAGTACTCTGAAGAATAATTTTGTAATTATTTGGGTTTAGGGCTAAGCATAGTGGGGTATCTAATCCCAGTTTGGGTCAGGAAATACTAAAGTCACTTTCATAGTCTACTTTTATTTTAGTTAGGGCTTTTTATGACTTAATTAAAAGTTTATTTTATGTAACTCTTTAACACGCTTTACACCATATTTTTATTAATTTGGGTTAATCGTATGACTGAGGTGGCTGGCACGAAATTTACCAACCCTTGTTGGTATAACTTAGTCGAACTTTTGTTTATGGCTTAATTTTTATCACTGCTGCTTCCCGTGTGGATGTGGTTAAGCAAGGCACTATGAGCTGCTAATGTTAATGTGCTTGATGCCTTCTCCTTTTAATCTTAATGATTTAGAGGGCATTCTCACTGGGGTGTGGATGCTTACATGTGTAGTTTTATTAAAAACTAATAGAGGGCTTCCCTGGTGGCGCAGTGGTTGAGAGTCCGCCTGCTGATGCAGGGGACACGGGTTCGTGCCCCGGTCCGGGAAGATCCCACAAGCCGCCGAGCGGCTGGGCCCGTGAGCCATGGCCGCTGGGCCTGCGCGTCCGGAGCCTGTGCTCCGCAACGTGAGAGGCCACAACAGTGAGAGGCCCGCATAAAGAAAAAAAAAAAAAAAAACTAATAGAAAGGCTGGGACCAAACCTATGTGTTTGTGGAGTTAGTAAACTCATCTAGGCATGTTCAGGGCCTTGCTTTAAGGTTTTAAGCTACATTAACAAGTTGTTTTCACATATTGAAGTAACATGTATATAGTTGTTTTATGTGATTTATGTTAGATTTAGTGTTAAAATTTTGATGAAAATGGTCGGTAGATCTAGGGACATGTCTGTCTATATAAATGGTGAATAAGTAGTTTATTGGTATGATTGGGGTTTATTTCCTAGGTCTGTCTAATCTTGGGCATTAAGTTGTCCATGTTATTGCATAGATGGCTAAGTTCTACGTACTTACGTGTTTTTGCCTTGTTTTGGGGGCTTGACAGGGCATTATAGGGATGCAGAGCATGGGATTTAGTGGGGGGTAAAGGGGGTTTGTTAAACAGGTCCTTTACCTGTTCATATGCATATGTGCGTACACGTATGTGTGTCTGCAATTATCCTTATGTCCTGTAACCACTGACTGAATAACACCTTACGGTTGATGATGTTGGTAAATAATATTCAATTAAAGTCCAGCTACAATTTATTTGACTGTGTTAAGGCCTCAGACGGCCATAGCTGAGTCATAGCATCCCTTAAAAATTAAAAAATACCGAATGCATGAAATCACAGTTATGTGTGAGCATGGGCTGATTAGTCATTAGTCCATCAAGATGTCTTATTTAAGAGGAAGGAGTGAGTGATTTTAGGTGAGATGGTCCTGAAGTAAGAACCAGATGTCTGATAAAGTTCATTAACAGAAACTCCCACAAATTATGGGCCCAGAGCAAGAAGAGGGACACCTCTTTCAATTTATTTCAAAGTAAATTGTAGACATTGTTACATTTCTCCTCTAAAGTTCAGTCTTCGTTTGTGATTCTTCTTCTATTTTGAGGTAAATTCTACATTAAATGAAATGCACAAATCTAAGTGTATCAGTCAATGAATTTTAGCAAATGCATACATCTGTGTGATCCAAACCCCTACCACAATATACATTATCATTATAATCACTCAGAAAACTTAAATACTTAGGTGTAAATTTCACAAAACAACTACAAGACTTGAATGCTTAAAACTACACAATGCTAATGAAAGGAATCAAAGAAGATCTAAATAAATCAAGAAATATGCCATGTTCATTGATTGGAAAACTCAATCTAGTAAAGGTGTCAGTTCTTCCCAAATTGATATGCGGGTTCCAGGCAATTCCTATCAAGACTTTTTTTTTAAGATATAGACACATTTACATGGAAAGGTAAAATGACTAGAATAGCTAAAATAATTTTGAAAAGAAGCATAAAGTGGGAGCATTAAGCTTATCTGATTTCAAGAACTTTTATATAGCTACAGTGGTCAAGGCCCTGCGGTATTAGTGGAGGGATATATACATAGATAAGTGGAACAGAATAGAGAGCCGAAAAGCAGAGCCACACAAATATGCCCAGGTAATTTTTGACAAAAGTGCAAAAGCAATTCAATGGCAGAAAGTGCCAATCCTCTCCCTGGGATTCGACCTCCGAAGCCCGAGCCTCAGCTCCCAGCTGCCCCCCAGTCCCAGCAGGGGAGCAGACAAGCCTCTCGGGCTGGTGAGTGCCGGTCGGCACCGACCCTCTGTGCGGGAATCTCTCCGCTTTGCCCTCCGCACCGCTGTCGCTGCGCTCCCCTCCGCGGCTCCGAAGCTTCCCCCTCCGGCACCCGCAGTCTCCGCCCGCGAAGGGGCTTCCTAGTGTGTGGAAGTCTTTCCTCCTTCACATCTCCCTCCCACTGGTACAGGTCCCGTCAGTATTCTTTTGTCTCCCTTTTTCCTTTTTTCTTTTACCCTCCCCAGGTATGTGGGGAGTTTCTTGCCTTTTGGGAGGTCTGAGGTCTTCTGCCAGCATTCAGGAGGTGTTCTGTAGGAGCTGTTCCACATGTAGATGTATTTCTGATGTATTTGTGGGGAGGAAGGTGATCTCCACGTCTTACTCTTCCGCCATCTTTAAGCTCCCCCAGGAACACCTTTTATAATCAATGCCCAAAGAATTTCTATTAAGAAAATACTGTTGTTACAGGCAGTTGTCATCAGGGTTTCTGAAGTAGTCTCAAAGTTTACAGGGATAGCAAATCATACTCCATTTGTATACAGACATTAGGTTAATTCCTCTGTGAGCCAAATAGGCTCCTCTTGCTTTTAAGAGAGAGAGAAGAAAATGAAATAACCTTGTAACCTAAGTAAGAAAAGTTATCCTCAAACAAATTGTACAAAGATATAAAATGAGATGGCTGTACTCCTTTTTTTTTTTTTTTTTTTTAAAGGGGAAAGATGTAGTGCTAGGAGTGGAAACAGATGCTTTTGTATCTGGGAGGAAAAAAGGGCTGTGGAGGCCAAGTTGAGGAAAGTATTTCTTTTTTTTTTTCATTAATTTATTATTTATTTTTGGCTGCATTGGGTCTTTGTTGCGGTGCACGGGCTTCTCATTGCCATGGCCTCTCCTGTGGAGCACGGGCTGTAGGCGTGCAGGCTTCAGTAGTTGTGGCTTGCAGGCCCAGTTGCTCCACGGCCTGTGGGATCCTCCCAGACCAGGGGTCACACCCATGTCCCCTGCATTGGCAGGCGAGTTCTTAACCACTCTGCAACCAGAGAAGCCCCGCTGAACTCTTTTAAAGGGCAGATATATAGCTTTATATATCAAGATGTTAAAAAAAAAAAAAAGGCAAATAGCTGAAATTCCCAAAAATTTCAGAACACATGCTATATTATCAGTTAATGATTAATTTTGGTTTGAGTTGATTAAGTTTTCAACTAATGAGAATCTCACTTTTAAATTTTAGTTTGCTTTATTGTTTATTGTCAGTTTATTTGGTTGTGTGTTGTTCAGTTAATGCTACAATGTACACTGATGCATCTTTGCATCAATATTCTAGTCCATGCTTTTTCTGTAGCTAGACTTGACCCCTATTCATTGTGTCAAACACACTTCTGTTGCTAAAGCAGTTGTACGTATTATCCCCAAAACATGTTTGTCCAGTGATACTGGTTTCTCATCACCAAGTTCTTTTGTTTATTGTTTCAGTGAATACATTTGGGATCATAGAGGCTGGCTTCCTCTGTTGGAGCATATTTATTCCCAGAGCCAAGCATAGTCTGACACATAACAGCCAATAATAAAAGAGAAGTAGGAGAATGAGTCATCACCAATTCTTGTCCACTAAAAAGTGGGAAAAATGAGGGTAGTTGGGCCATAAAGTCATTTTTTTCCACTCAGATAGATCATGGTAAAAAATTTGGTCCTAAAAATAACGAAGAGGGCTTCCCTCGTGGTGCAGTGGTTGAGGGTCCGCCTGCCGATGCAGGGGACATGGGTTCGTGCCCCAGTCTGGGAAGATCCCACATGCTGCAGAGCTGCTGGGCCCGTGAGCCATGGCCGCTGAGCCTGTGTGTCCAGAGCCTGTGCTCCGCAACGGGAGAGGCCACAACAGTGAGAGGCCCGCGTACCACAAAAAAAAATAAATAAATAACGAAGAGTACGAAAGCTGGTATAGATAAGGAAAAAGTTGGGGCTCCAAGGATAGCCTTCCTCTGGAGAGACAAAAGAAACTTGAACCATGTGTATAAGCTTAGGGGACAACCATTATCAAGCAAGAGGCTGAAGATGCAGGGAAAGGGAGAATAAAACGTGGGGCAAGATTCCCAGAGGTAGGTTAGAAAGGCATCAAGCACCCAGGAGAAATGAAACTTTAGTATAAAATCTATGATGACACAAAATAATCATGAACTATATAATAACTTAGAACCAAGGTGCAAATGAAATGTTATGGGTTTGTTAAAGTGTGACCATGCTCATTGTTACCTTCAATGAACCCCTGGTAAAATCCAGCTTTGCATAAAACACTAAATTTGAGCCTAGATTTACCAATGAATAATTTGAAAATATACAATAAAATTTTCCTCTTTTCTTTTGAAGTCATATTCAATTAATGTTTTCTCTTTTTCCTTTTTTATTTTTTAACATCTTTATTGGAGTATAATTGCTTTACAATGGTGTGTTAGTTTCTGCTGTATAACAAGGTGAATCAGCTATACATATAAATATATTCCCATTTTTCCTCCCTCTTGCGTCTCCCTCCCAGCCTTCCTATCCCACGCTCTAGGTGGACACAAAGCACCAAGCTGATCTCCCTGTGCTATATGGCTGCTTCGCACTAGCTATTTTACATTTGGTAGTGTATATCCATGCCACTCTCTCACTTCATCTCAGCATACCTTTCACCCTCCCCGTGTTCTCAAGTCCATTCTCTACGTCTGCATCTTTATTCCTGTCCTGCCCTCAGTTCTTCAGAACCACTTTTTTTTTTAATATTCCATATATATGTGTTAGCATATGGTATTTGTTTTTTTCTTTCTGACTTACTTCACTCTGTATGACAGTCTCTAGGTCCATCTACCTCACTACAAATAACTTAATTTCGTTTCTTTTTATGGCTGAGTAATATTCCATTGTATATATATACCATATCTTCTTTATCCATTCATCTGTTGATGGACACTTAGGTGGCTTCCATGTCCTGGCTATTGTAAATAGTGGTGCCATGAACATTTGGTACATGACTCTTTTTGAATTACAGTTTTCTCAGGGTATATGCCCAGTAGTGGGATTCCAGGGTCGTATGGTAGTTCTATTTTTAGTTTTTTAAGGAAGCTCCATACTGTTCTCCATAGTGGCTGTATCAATTTAAATTCCCACCAACAGTGCAAGAGGGTTCCATTTTCTCCACACCCTCCCCAGCATTTATTGTTTGTTGCTGTTTTGATGATGGCCATTCTGACACGTGTGAGGTGATACCTCATTGTAGTTCTGATTTGCATTTCTCTGATGATTAGTGATGTGGAGCATCCTTTCATGTGTTTGTTGGCAATCTGTATATCTTTGTTGGAAAAATGTCCATTTAGGTCTACTGCCCATTTTTAGATTGGGTTGTTTGCTTTTTTGATATTGAGCTGCATGACCTGCTTGTATATTTTGGAAATTAATTCTTTATCAGTTGCTTCGTTTGCAAATATTTTCTCCCATTCTGAGGTTTGTCTTTACGTCTTGTTTATGGTTTCCTTTGCTGTGCAAAAGCTTTTAAGTTTCATTACGTCCCATTTGTTTATTTTTTTTATTTCCATTTCTCTAGGAGGTGGGTCAAAAAGAATCTTGCTGTGATTTATTTCATAGAGTGTTCAGCCTGTGTTTTCCTCTAAGAGTTTGATAGTGTCTGGCCTTACATTTAGCTCTTTAATTTTGACTTTATTTTTGTGTATGGTGTTAGGGGATGTTCTAATTTCATTCTTTTACATGTAGCTGTCCAGTTTTCCCAGCACCACTTATTGAAGAGGCTGTCTTTTCTCCATTGTATACTCCTGTCTCCTTTATCAAAGATAAGGTGACCATATGTGTGTGGGTTTATCTCTGGGCTTTCTATCCTGTTCCATTGATCTATATTTCTGTTTTTGTGCCAGTACCATACTGTCTTGATCACTGTAGCTTTGTAGTATAGTCTGAAGTCAGGGAGCCTGATTCCTCCAGCTCCGTTTTTCTTTCTTAAGATTGCTTTGGCTATTCGGGGTCTTTGGTGTTTCCATACAAATTGTGAAATTTTTTGTTGTAGTTCTGTGAAAAATGGCATTGGTAGTTTGATAGGGATTGCACTGAATGTGTAGATTGCTTTGGATAGTATAGTCATTTTCACAATGTTGATTCTTCCAATCCAAGAACATGGTATATCTCTCCATCTGTCTGTATCATCTTTAATTTCTTTCATCACTGTCTTATAGTTTTCTGCATAGCGGTCCTTTGTCTCCTTAGGTTGGTTTATTCCTAGGTATTTTACTCTTTTTCTTGCAATGGTAAATGGGAGTGTTTCCTTAATTTCTCTTTCAGATTTTTCATCATTAGTGTACAGGAATGCAAGAGATTTCTGTGCATTAATTTTGTATCCTGCTACTTTACCAAATTCATTGACAGCTCTAGTAGTTTTCTGGAGGCATATTTAGGATTCTCTATGTAGAGTATCATGTCATCTGCAAACAGTGACAGCTTTACTTCTTCTTTTCCAATTTGGATTCCTTTATTTCTTTTTCTTCTCTGATTGCTGTGGCTAAAACTTCCAAAACTATGTTGAATAATAGTGGTGAGAGTGGGCAACCTTGTCTTGTTCCTGATCTTAGTGGAAATGCTTTCAGTTTTTCACCATTGAGGATGATGTTGGCTGTGGGTTTGTCATATATGGCCTTTATTATGTTGGGGAAAGTTCCCTCTATGCCTGCTTTCTGGAGGATTTTATCATAAATGGGTGTTGAATTTTGTCAAAAGCTTTCTCTGCATCTGTTGAGATGATCATGTTTTTTCTCTTTCAGTTTTTTAATATGGTGTATCACATTGATTGATTTGCATATATTGAAGAATCCTTGCATTCCTGGGATAAACCCCACTAGATCATGGTGTATGATCCTTTTAATGTGCTGTTGGATTCTGTTTGCTAGTATTTTTTTTGTTTTTTTTTTGTTGTTGTTGTTTTTGTTTTTTTTTTGCTGTATGCAGGCCTCTCACTGTTGTGGCCTCTCCCATTGCGGAGCACAGGCTCCGACGCGCAGGCTCAGCGGCCATGGCTCACGGGCCCAGCCGCTCCGCGGCATGTGGGATCTTCCCGGACCGGGGCACGAACCCGTGTCCCGTGCATCGGCAGGCGGACTCTCAACCACTGCGCCACCTGGGAAGCCCTGTTTGCTAGTATTTTGTTGAGGATTTTTGCATCTATGTTCATCAGTGATATTGACCTGTAGTTTTCTTTCTTTGTGACATCCTTGTCTGGTTTTGGTATCAAGGTGATGGTGGCCTCGTAGAATGAGTTTGGGAGTGTTCCTCCCTCTGCTATATTTTGGAAGAGTTTGAGAAGAATAGGTGTTAGCTCTTCTCTAAATGTTTGATAGAATTCGCCTGTGAAGCCATCTGGTCCTGGGCTTTTGTTTGTTGGAAGATTTTTAATCACAGTTTCAATTTCAGTGCTTCTGATTGGTCTGTTCATATTTTCTATTTCTTCCTCGTTCAGTCTCAGAAGGTTGTGCTTTTCTAAGAATTTGTCTATTTCTTCCAGGTTTTTCATTTTATTGGCATACAGTTGCTTGTAGTAATCTCTCATGATCTTTCGTATTTCTACAGTGTCAATTGTTACTTCTCCTTTTTCATTTCTAATTCTATTGATTTAGGTCTTCTCCTTTTTTTTCTTGATGAGTCTGGCTAATGGTTTATCAATTTTGTTTATCTTCTCAAAGAACCAGCTTTTAGTTTTATTGATCTTTGCTATTGTTTCCTTCATTTCTTTTTCATTTATTTCTGATCTGATTTTTATGATTTCTTTCCTTCTGCTAACTCTGGGGTTTTTTTGTTCTTCTTTCTCTAATTGCTTGAGGTGCAAGGTTAGGTTGTTTATTCGAGATGTTTCCTGCTTCTTAAGGTGGGCTTGTATTGCTATAAACTTCCCTCTTAGAACTGCTTTTGCTGCATCCCATAGGTTTTGGGTCGTTGTATCTCCATTGTCATTTGTTTCTAGGTATTTTTTGACTTCCTCTTTTATTTCTTCAGTGATCTCTTGGTTATTTAGTAGTGTATTGTTTAGCCCCCATATGTTTGTATTTTTTGCAGATTTTTTTCTGTAATTGATATCTAGTCTCATAGCATTGTGGTCGGAAAAGATACTTGATACAATTTCAATATTCTTAAATTTACCAAGGCTGAATTTGTGACCCAAGATATGATCTTTCCTAGGGAAAGTTCCATGAGCACTTGAGAGGAAATTTTATCCTGTTGTTTTGGGATGGAATGTCCTATATATACCACTTAAGTCCATCTTGTTTAATATGTCATTTAAAGCTTGTGTTTCCTTATTTATTTTCATTTTGGATGTTCTGTCCATCGGTCAAAGTGGGGTGTTAAAGTCCCCTACTATGAATGTGTTACTGTCAATTTCCCCTTTTATGGCTGGTAGTATTTGCCTTATGTCCTGAAGTGCTCCTATATTTGGTGCATAAATATTTATAATTGTTATATCTTCTTCTTGGACTGATCCCTTGATCATTATGTAGTGTCCTTCTTTGTCTCTTGTAATAGTCTTTATTTTAATGTCTATTTTGTCTGATATGAGAATTGCTACTCCAGCTTTCTTTTGATTTCCATTTGCATGGAATATCTTTTTCCATCCCCTCACTTTCAGTCTGTATGTGTCCCTAGGTCTGAAGTGGGTCTCTTGTAGACAGCGTATATATGGGTCTTGTTTTTGTATCCATTCAGCACCTGTGTCTTTTGGTTGGAGCATTTAGTCCATTTACATTTAAGGTAATTATCGATATGTATGTTCCTATTATCATTTTCTTACTTGTTTTGGGTTTGTTTTTGTAGGTTTTTTCCTTCTCTTGTGTTCCTGCTTAGAGAAGTTCCTTTAGCATTCGTTGTAAAGCTGATTTCTTGGTGCTGAATTCTCTTAAAGAGCTTTTGCTTTTCTGTAAAGTTTTTTAAAATTTATTTTTGGCTGCGTTAGGTCTCCATTGCTATACACAGGCTATCTCTAGTTGTGGCGAGCTGGGGCTACTCTTTGTCGTGGTGCACGGGCTTCTTATTGCAGTGGCTTCTCTTGTTTCAGAGTATGGGCTCTAGTTGTGTGGGTTTCCCTAGTTGTGGCTCACGGGCTCAAGAGCACAGGCTCAATAGTTGTGGCGCATGGGCTTAGTTGCTCTGTGGCATGTGGGATCTTCCTGGACCAGGGCTCGAACCCATGTGTCCTGCATTGGCAGGTGGATTCTTATCCACTGCGCCAGCAGGGAAGACCTCTGTAAAGGTTTTAATTTCTCCGTCAAATGTGAATGAGATCCTTGCTGGGTAGAGTATTCTTGTTTGTAGATTTTTCTGTTTCATCACTTTAAATATGTCCTGCCACTCCCTTCTGGCTTGCAGAGTCGGCTGAAAGATCAGCTGTTAACCTTATGGGGATTCCCTTGTATGTTATTTGTTGCTTTTTGCTTGCTGCTTTTAATATTTTTTCTTTGTATTTAATTTTTGATAGTTTGATTAATATGTGTTTTGGCATGTTTCTCCTTGGATTTATCCTCTGTGGGACTCTCTGCACTTCCTGGAGTTGATTATTTCCTTTCCCACATTATGGAAGTTTTGAACTATAATCTCTTCAAATATTTTCTTCATTTTTTTTTCTTTTCTGGGACCCCTATAATTTGAAGGTTCATGCATTTAATGTTGTCCCAGAGGTCTCTGAGACTGTCCTCAATTCTTTTCATTCTTTTTTCTTTATTCTGCTCTGCAGTAGTTATTTCCACTGTTTTATCTTCCAGGTGACTTATCCATTCTTCTGCCTCAGTTATTCTGCTATTGATTCATTCTAGAGAATTTTTAATATCATTTATTGTGTTGTTCATCATTGTTTGTTTGCTCTTTAGTTCTTTTAGTTCCTTGTTAAACATTTCTTGTATTTTCTCCATTCTATTTCCAAGATTTTGCATCATCTTTACTATCATTACTCTGAATTCTTTTTCCAGTAGGCTGCCTATTTCCTCTTCATTTGTTTGGTCTGGTGGGTTTTTGCCTTGCTCCTTCATCTGCTGTGTGTTTCTCTGTCTTCTCATTTTGCTTAACTTACTGTGTTTGGGGTCTTCTTTTCGCAGGCTGCAGGTTCCTAGTTCCCATTGTTTTTGGTTTCTAACCCCAGTGGGTAAGGTTGGTTCAGTGGGTTGTGTAGGTTTTGTGGTAGAGGGGACTGGTGCCTGTGTTCTGGTGGATAAGGCTGGATCTTACCTGTCTGGTGGGCAGGACCACGTCTGGTCGTGTGCTTTAGGGTGTCTGTGAACTTATTATGATTTTATGCAGCCTCTCTGCTAATGCGTGGGTTTGTGTTCCTGTCTTGCTAGTTGTTTGGCATGGGGTGTCCAGCACTGTAGCTTGCTGGTCGTTGAGTGGAGCAGGGTCTTTGTGTTGAGATGGAGATCTCTGGGAGAGCTTTCACCATTTGATATTATGTGGGGCAGGGAGGTCTCTGGTAGACCAGTATCCTGAACTCAGCTCAGGTCTGACACCCAGCCAGAGCACCAAGACTTTGTCAGTCACTCGGCTCAGATGAAAAGGGAGGAAAGGGAGGGAAAAAAAAAAGAAAGATAGAAAGTAAAACAAAATAAAGTTACTAAAATAAAAAATAAATATTAAAAACAAAAGTAATAAAAATAAAGAAGGGAGCAAGCAAACTGAAAAACAAATCCACCCATGATAACAAGTGCTAAAAACTACCAAGAAAAAAAAAACAGACAACCCTAGGACAAATGGTAAAAGCAAAGCTATACAGACAAAATCACACAAAGAAGCATACACAGTCACAAAGAGGAAAAAAAAAAATATATATATATATATATATATATAAATTTAAAAAAAGGAAAAGTGTAACCAAATCAATAAACAAATCTATCAACGACAATAAGCTCTAAATATTAAACTAAGATAAACATAAAACCAGAAACAAATTAGATGCAGAAAGCAAACCCCAAGTCTACCATTCCTCCCAAAGTTCACTGCCTCAATTTTGGGATGATTTGTTTTCTATTCAGGTATTCCACAGATGCAGGGTACCTCAAGTTGATTGTGGAGATTTTATCCACTGCTCCTGAGGCTGCTGGGAGAGATTCCCCTTTCTCTTCTTTGTTCACACAGCTCCTGGGGTTCCGCTTTGGATTTGGCCCCACCTCTGTGTGTAGGTCGCCTGAGGGCATCTTTTCCCGCTCAGACAGGACAGGGTTTAAGTAGCAGCTGATTAGGGGCCTCTGGCTCACTCAGGCCAGGGGGCAGGGAGAGGTTTGGAATATGGGGCGAGCCTGCGACAGCAGAGGCCAGCATGACGTTTTAAGAGGCTGAGGTGCGCCGTGTGTTCTCTTGGGGAAGTTGCCCCTGGATCACAGGACCCTGGCAGTGGCAGGCTGCACAGGCTCCCGGAAGGGCTGTGTGGATAGTGACCTGTGCTTGCACACAGGCTTCTTGGTGGCTGCAGCAGCAGCCTTAGCGTCTCATGCCCGTCTCTGGGGTCCGTGCTGATAGCCGCGGCTCGCGCCCATCTCCGGAGCTCCTTTAAGCGGCGCTCTTAATCCCCTCTCCTCACGCACCAGGAAACAAAGAGGCAAGAAAAAGTCTCTTGCCTCTTCAGCAGCTCCAGAGCTTTTCCCAGACTCCCTCCTGGCTAGCTGTGGTGCACTAGCCCACACCCTTACAGGCTGTGTTCATGCAGCCAACCCCAATCCTCTCCCTTGGATCTGACATCCTAAGCCCGAGCCTCAGCTCCAAGCCCCCGAGCAGACAAGCGCCTCAGGCTGGTGAGTGCCGGTCGGCACCGATCCTCTGTGTGGGAATCTGTCCGCTTTGCCCTCCGCACCCCTGTTGCTGCGCTCTCCTCCGTGGCTCTGAAGCTTCCCCCCCACCACCCCCATCTCCACCAGTTAAGGGCTTCCTAGTGTGTGGAAACCTTTTCTCCTTCACAGCTCCCTCCCAGAGGTGCAGGTCCCATCCCTATTTTTTGTCTCTCGTTTTTCTTTTGCCCTACTCAGGTACATGGGGAGTTTCTTGCCTTTTGGGAGGTCTGAGGTCTTCTGCCAGCTTTCAGTCGGTGTTCTGTAGGAGTTGTTCCACATGTAGATTTATTTGTGGGGAGGAAGATGATCTCCACATCTTACTCCTCCGCCATCTTGAAGGTCCCTCTGTTTTCTCTTTTTCTCCAGATTGCACCCCTTCTAATCCTGAGTGAATGTACATCCCAACTGGCCTGGAGATAGAACCCCTTTATCCAAGCTCCAAGGAGGATCCTATGGTTTACCTAGTTGAAGATGGTGGGTACATGAGACATGTTGCTATAAAAAATAACTTGGGGGCTTCCCTGGTGGCGCAGTGGTTGAGAGTTGGCCTGCCGATGCAGAGGACGCGGGTTCTTGCCCCGGTCTGGGAGGATCCCACGTGCCGCGGAGCGGCTGGGCCGGTGAGCCATGGCCACTGAGCCTGCGCGTCCGGAGCCTGTGCTCCACAGCGGGAGAGGCCACAACAGTGAGAGGCCCGCATACCGCAAAAAAAAATAAAAATAAAAAAATAACTTGGTTCCTGGGCTAATCTCTTAGTTATATTTGTTCTGCTGTTTATAGTGGAAATTGTAAATTAACAGGAAGTTCCTGACTCCACAAACATGTCTGGTTACATATTAATCCAAATGTTGATTCAGGGCTTCCTTGGTGGCGCAGTGGTTGAGAGTCCGCCTGCCGATGCAGAGGACGCGGGTTCTTGCCCCGGTCTGGGAGGATCCCACATGCTGCGGAGCGGCTGGGCCCGTAAGCCATGGCCACTGAGCCTGCGCATCCGGAGCCTGTACTCCGCAACGGGAGAGGCCACGACAGTGAGAGGCCCGCGTACCACAAAAAAAAAAAATGTTGATTCAGTGCTAATTATGTTCTCGAAGGT
Organism: Lipotes vexillifer; assembly: GCF_000442215.2. Lineage (NCBI taxonomy): Eukaryota > Metazoa > Chordata > Mammalia > Artiodactyla > Lipotidae > Lipotes > Lipotes vexillifer. The sequence goes on from NW_006793703.1 coordinate 1,730,505, forward strand.
GCATATTGCAGCTTATTCATACTTACTTTAAGATAAAGCATCATGTTGACCATGAGAATGAAGAGTCTTATTGCGATGGAATTAAGCTTCGCATCAGTTTTCAAAGATAAATCCAGTGGAGTGCTCTGCAACTATCATTCCCTTTCCATCTATAGGTCATTTTCATGCAGTCTTTCAGGTGATTTATTTTCATATTATGCGTTTGATGCATTTCTTGGGACTGCATTCTTGAAAAGAGGAAAATATCGTACACTGCAAATAACATCTAAGATTACATCTCAGGAAAGTGTTCTTAACACTCAGGATTAATAATTGCATCTTGAGAGCTCTGGTAATGCAGAATCTCTGCTTCATGATAGAGTATGCTCATAATCAAACATAGAAGTCTCAACCTATATTTTAAACTGTGCTGCTCCTGAAGCACCAATGTAAGGAAGTATGGGACACCTGTACAGTTTCACCATCACATCTTATGGAAAAACTGGAATGAACTTTTTGGCCAACCCAATTATCTTAGACTATATATTAAAGATGACTTCCAGGAAGCAAATGTATTTTATTTAAAGAGCTGGCAAAACAGAAATTCACGGGAATTCCTTCTTATACAGTAAGCAATTACAGAAATCATATACTCATGCATTTTTAAGCAACTGGGGTGAGAAAAGCACCTCTGATTTTTTTTTTTTTTTGCAGTAGGCGGGCCTCTCACCGTTGTGGCCCCTCCCACCGTGGAGCACAGGCTCCGGACGCGCAGGCCCAGCGGCCATGGCCCACGGACCCAGCCGCTCCACGGCATGTGGGATCCTCCCGGACTGGGGCACGAACCCGCGCCCCCTGCATCGGCAGGCGGACTCCCAACCACTGCACCACCAGGGAAGCCCCGCACCTCTGATTTTTTATATTTGATTTCACATATTTACACAGCTAATGTACCTCATAACTTTCACGCATAAATGAGATCTAATATGAAATTAAAGTAGTTGAGGTGAGTCGGTCAAGGTCTTGTCAGGAAGTGGATGGCTTACATAGAGTAATTTAAGAAACTTTAATGAAAGGGTAACTTACAAAAGGGTGGACAGAATTAAAGGAGACTAATAAGGGATGGTGAAGCAACATAGAATTGTCAATAGAGCAGAACCATTATTCCTCCTAGGCCTGAAGGGGTAAGAGAACAGAGTGGTTTCCAAACCTGTAGCTGTAGGAGAAGGAAGTCCCCAAACAACTGAGTATATAGAATTCTGGGTTTACATTTTTTTCTTTTAAATATTTTTCTTTCTTTAAAGATATTGTTCCACTGTCTCATGACATCTGTTCTCTTTAGTAAAAAGTCAGCCATAATTTATATCATTGTTCCTTATATGTGATGTCTTTTTCTGTTTGGCTGTTTTCAGCAATTTGACTGTGACCTGCCTAGATTTGGTTATCTTTATATTTATCCGGCTTGGAGTTTGCTGAACCTCTTAGATCCATAATTTAATAGGATTCGTTTTTTTCCAAATTTGAGAAATTTTCAGCCATTATTTCTTTACATATTTTCTCCATAATATTCTTTCTCTTCTGTCCTTTGGAATCCCAACTCCAATTCCATATGGTAGATTTCTAGCTATCTCCCACATGTCACTGGGTCTTTGTTCTTTTTTTCTCCTCTGGCCTTGTGTTTGGATAATTATATTCATTTGTTTTTAAGTTCACTGAGTCTTACCTTTGCAATATTCAGTTTCTCTTAAGCCCATCTGGTAAATCTTTCATTTTCATTATTGTACTTTTTATTTCTAGAATTTTCATTTCATTTTTATAGTTAACATTTCTTCTTTTTTTGAATTACTTGATCTGTTTATTCACTGTCTCTATCTTTTCCTTTAAGTATTTTAACATATATTCAAAGTCCTTCTCTGTTAATCGTACCATCTGAGTTATCTTTGGGTCTGTTAAATATTTATTGGATCACATTTCCTTCTTCTCTGTGTGCTTCATAATTTTTTTTTATCATATGTGGGAAATTGTGAAAGATATGTTGTAGGAGTTTGTATTATGTTATTTTTAAAAATTATGCTGAATTTTTTTCTGGTAAATTGCAGCTAAATTGCTGGCAAATCATTTTGCTTCCTTTGGGATTGGTTTATTTTTTAATAAAAGCAGGTCTGTTTTCATTTTGTCCTTAGTCCTAGGTCATGGCCCTTACTCCTGAATGTGGTTCTTACGCCTAATATACACCCTTTCTAGAGTCACAATTGAATGCCTGAGGTGCTCAGTGAAGTCCTTGTATTCTGGATAGGTTGAATTTCAATATATCCTAGAATGTTTATCCTCTGGTATCTCAGTCCCACAGTAGCACTCTGTCCTATCTTCCCTAGTCTTATTCTGTGCTTGTAGAGCCAAACCTTCAGCCAAGGACTGGGGAACCACTATGTAGACTATTGAAGCCCTCCCTCTACGTAGCGTTCTTCTCTCTGGTACCCAGGGTACCAATTTCAGCAGCCCCAGGCAACAATCTTGCCTCCTCAGCTCAACATGACTGTTATGCTATCCTTAAGTGCCATCTTCCTAAGAGGTAAAAAGTACCCCCAGGAAGAAAACAAGAATTAAACGTGGGCTTATTTCATGTATTTACCTTCTTTCAAGAACCATATGTAGTTCTGGTATTCGTGTTGTCCAAATGCATGAAAACAGTTAATTCATATTTTTTGTCCAGTTTTATAGTTATTTACAGTGAAAAGATGACTTCAGGACCAATTACTTCATTATAACCAGAAGTAGAGTAAGTTTTTTACTGTGAGAAATATATGAATTTATTTCAGGCATTGCTTTTCTAGTCTAAATACTTAGACTTATTTCAACATAAACCTATATGCTAGTGTCAAATTATGTTAAAATTTATAATCCTCAGTGACACTTCAGTTATACTGTAGTTCCAAACTCTATGCAGAATAGCCTGTATACTTTAGCTATGGCTTGATATCTTTATGGTTTCTCATCAGCCTACAAAGAGCCTTGTTTTGTGTATTCCCAAGTTGGGGGCAACCGAACACCCTTGAAGCAGCCTGTGAATAACTGTGATGAAACTTTGATGTTTGAAGCAAGGTTTGAGAGTGGTAATCTACAGAAGGTAGTCAAAGTGTAGGTTTTAATTATTTTTATTTGAGGAGGTAGACTATCAACTATTTATTATTTCCTGTATTAGATACATTAGTTTTAGTATCCATTAATGAACTATAATTCCTTGAAGTATAGATGCTACTTAGAGATTATTTTAAGGGGGTAGGTATGGTAGGTTCTGGATTCAAACAATTTTGAGAACTATGAATTAAAGTTAAACAGGTTTCTGTAATGTACATTTTCAGTATGCCAATATGAATTGTCACACACACACACACATACACACCGCTTCTCAAACTTTTTAATGGAGTAGTTCTTCAGATGAGTGTTCTGTAAAACATGCTTGGAAACATGCCTGCAATCCAAGGATTTTTTTTTTTAATTTTTTATGAAAAATTTTAAACATACACTTAAGTGTAGTTCTACATTAACTATTATATACCCATCACCTAGATTCAGTGGCTCTCAAGGTTTTACAACATTCATTTCCTAGTTCACTGTTTATAACTACACACACAAACACATATACACACACAATAAGTGCATAATGCTGATAGAATAGGAAGTACTTGGTAAAAAAAAGTCACAACTAACCAGGTAAAATTGTTAGATATATAAGTAATATACTAATGAAATTATTTTTGCCTTTAAGTATCTTCAATGATTAAGTATGGGGGATGCAACCAGTTATGAAATACAGTTCCTGTCCTCTGAGTTTACAGTTTTATAATCCATATGCTCATAGTAATTTATATAGGTTTTTGACCTTTCTTAGTAATAGGTATTTCAGATTCCTAGAGCTAGAATCTAATATAAAACAGAAATATATATCTGAAGTAAAAAGAGAAACATTGGACTTGAATTCTTAAAAACTTAAGAACTCTTTAGTCACTTCTTTTATAGGAAACATAACTGGGTTGACATATATAATTTTTGTCAAATGCCCATTTTTTTTATGTGCTCTCTCGAATTACAAAGGAATAAAAAGACTTTAGAATTCACATAGAAGCAGTTTTGCATCCAATAAAAGAGAAAGCTTCAAAACTTTAATTGTTTGCAATTACTTGCTTATTTGACATTGCCTAAATAAACGTTTCCCAAATAAAAAGCTTTCTGTGAATAGGTAGTTTATTATTTGTATATTTATTATTACTTTTATTATTTAATTTAAACTTGAAGGTCATTTTTACGTTTTTATGTGCTTTTTTTCCCTTCCTTTTTTTGTGTCTTAGGGCAGAATATGAATACCAGATGACTGTGTGCCCTGACCCATTCACAAATAAACACACCAAGTGGTACTACTTCCAAGTCACTAATACCCAAGCAGGAACAGTCTACAGATTCACTATTATCCATTTCACCAAGCCTGCTAGTCTTTATAATCGGGTATGCACCCACTGTTTTATTCTGAAAACGAGGCCAACGCTCATAATATTGGCTGGCAGAGAATAGGAGACCAAATGAAATATTATAGAAGCAACCAGGGGCAAGACGGGTGCCATTATTTCTCTTACATGGACATTTCAATTTCCACACAATAAAGATACCTGCTACTTTGCTCACTGCTATCCATACACTTACACAAACCTGCAAGAATACCTTTCTAGCATCAATAATGACCCAGTACAGTCGAAGCTTTGTAAAATACGTGTCTTGTGCCACACAATTACTAGGAACATGGTGTATGTTTTAACGATTACTACCCCTTTGAAGAACAGTGAGTCAAGAAAGCGAAAGGCCATGATTTTGACTGCAAGGGTACATCCAGGAGAAACCACAGCTCTTGGATCATGAAGGGCTTCCTAGATTATATTTTAGGAGACTCAAGTGATGCACAGTTGCTCCGGGACACTTTCATCTTCAAGGTGGTACTCATGCTGAATCCAGGTGGTGTGATTGTGGGAAGTTATCGGTGTTCCTTAGCTGGATGGGATTTAAACCTTAACTATACATCTCATCTGAAGAAATCATTTCCTTCTGTTTGGTATACCCAGAACATGATCCGTAGGTAAAATAAGCATCAAATTACCCTATGCTTATTTAGTAAACTTGGTAGTAAGAATTTTGCTCCCACAATCCCACTCATTTTACTCTAGATTTTCTTAAGATAGTTTAACTATAGCTACTTAATTTTTTTCCTCATTCTTCCCAACTCTGCTTCTGTACCTTTCTGGCATTATGCCACTACATTCACTAGCTTTCTTTTAAGTAATGAAATAGACTCTAGAACATTTTAATGGCTTAGTGAAAATGTATAGTTACATTTGCTTATCCTAAAATTTGGTTTCTTTCTAAAGTTAATGGTAGCACTGATGTTTATTTTGGGATCCTTGAATCCCTTATATGTGAAAATTAATTACATCTACAGAGCCTTCTGGCACTATGTTGACCATACATTGCTCTATGATGAGTCTTTTGATGATAGGTTACATACTTATTTAAACTTTCATGAACAGTCTTATTTGCCCCTGGAAAAAATGAACAGCTTTAAATTTTCTAAAGAATCAGAACAGTAAAATGCACATAGTATTTAAAGCTTTGTTGAATTACTGGGTGAATTCTTTAATAGATTCAAGTAATAACAATCAGGAATAGGCATTGCTAGAGTAGAAAGATTTATTGGAGTCAAAGAATACCCAAATCCTCTTTAACCTTTTTGGTTAAGAATGTGGAGACTAGAGTGAAAACATATCAGATTGGAATCCCTGCTATATCATTTGCTAACTGTGTGATCTTGAGCAATTTAAAAACAAACCCAAACCTCAGTTTTCTCATCTATAAAGTGGGAATAATAATGCTTACCTCACGGACAAGAGGATTAAATGAGAATATTACTACTAAAGTGCCCAGAATAAAGTGCCCAATATTACTGAAACATTGGAAGCTCTAAATGTATTCAGTGTTTCCACAAATGTAAAAAGAAAAAAAGTTAATGAATTAGATATAGATGTAATAACTCTTCGTAAACTATTTAGGATTGTTCAAATGTTACAGTAATAAGTACTATTATAGAGAGTGTTTATATCCTCATCCAGCTCTGTCATCAGGGCTCCTAGTAAAAGCATAAGAGCCCTGTTTCAAGGAGGAGGACCTCAAAGATACCTCCAGTCCCTCAGAGGAGCTGACAGGCTTCAGGAGCACCCAGCATGGCTCTAGTTACTTAGTTCAGCCTCAACTTTCATGTTAATCCTTTTATCTTTATAGACACATGGGGAGTGAAGTGCAGATCCCTACAAAAATGAGTAAAAACCTCTTGTTTTATACCCCTCACAAATGTGGACTTCAGGATTCTCTGAAATTATTTGGGAAATATTTAAGTCATAAAGAGTAACCCATAACTTATTTTCCTGGGGATGGCACACAGTGAAAAGAGAGCTGAGTAAATGCAATGTGGTATCCTAGATTGGATTCTGGGACAGAAAAAGGACATTATTGGGAAAACTAGTGAAATCCAAATAAGGCTGGGAGTTTAATAGTAATGTACCAACGTTGGTTCCTTAGTTTTTGACAATGTGCCATGGTTATGTAATATGTTAACATTAGGGGAAACTGGATGAGGGGTAGATATATGGAAACTCTCTCTACTATTTTGCCAGTTTTGTGTAAATCTAAAGTTATTCCAAAATTTAAAGTTTATTTATTTTTTAATAGAAAGGGAGCTGATGGGATGCCCATTAGAGTATTTATAATGTCTACTTAATGCTCTTTGACATTAAGGGTGCCTGGCCCAACACAAGATGGATTACAGGCCAAGGCCCTTTGGCTTGTCTCTGTGGAAGATATTTTATATGTCTTTGTTCTTCTTAAAAACTGCCTCATAAGAAGGTTAAGGCAGGAATCTATTCAATAAGTTTCAGAAAGACTTCCAAGAAAGACTTCTAAGAAAGAGAACTACTTTAATGCAATTAGTTAATCATAGGCAGATAAATGGAATAAAAGTCAGTCACATACGTGTGGAAAGGTGAGAGGCTGTAAGTATGTCTAAAACGAAATATATTTAAAGTATTTGAGAATAATAGAGAGTAGCTTTTAATATAGGATACTTAGTGTAAGGTACTTAGAATATCTTAACTGTGGCTAAGAAAGAAATCCCAACTGTTTCTAAAGTGATTTAAATTAGTATTAAGATGAGAGACCCTATTATGCTGTTTGACTTCAAAAGTAGTAACATTTCTTTGGGATTTAATTACTTAGAGGTTTCTTTTGACTCACTTATAAGAAACCAAATGTTCATTAAAACTGGGGAAATGGTTTAAAAATGTACAGCATATCTTATTTAAGGAGCTAACTTGATAGTCTTACTTTATAATCTAGTCCTTTTCCTAAAAACTTGTAATGATCATTTGGTGACTTTATGTCAATTTTATCTTATCAGTTAGAATTTACTGGTCATCAAATGAAAAAGGGCAATAAATTAATACATGTAACAGACTTCAGCTTGGGATTTCACTATAGTTTAAATAAGTATTGTTTTGGATAGAAGCTACACTTTGAATATTTAGATTTTAGGATTTAATATTTTGTTATAAAAGTATTACATTTCATGTTACTATAAATTATTAACATTTGGTATTTATTCTTCCAGATATAACAAACAGTATATGTAATTTTAGTTATTTAAGTAATATAATAATGCTATATGAAGTTTGGAAATATGACATGAAAATAAAGGCAAAAATGTCGGTAATCCTACCACCTTAACACCACCACTTTTTCACCTTTTGAAAGCCTCTCTACTAGTTATTTTCATCAACCAGTTTGGGGGACTTATTTTTTATTACTTTAATATTCATTGAATGCCTAAATTATGCAGGCTAAGAATTGTGCTCTTGAGAAATGATTTCTTTAAATTATTTATTAGAAATTTACCAGAAAAACAATCAATTCAAACTTTGGTACTATTTTTCTCAAAATGATATTTACTCACCACATTACTCAAAGGTTAAATATTAATTGGCTTCAGCACTAAGTCATCAGGCACTCAATTTTTAACACATATTTTGGTACTTGTGTGCATAGCACTGTTTTAGATGTTTTGAAGCATTCCCTATCCATATTTGATTAAATATCAAAAATATGAAAACTTACCTAGGCAAGTGCCAAGTAAACGTACAACATTAAGTGCTACAGGAGTTCAAAAACGAAAAGTCTGTGGGCTTGACTAGTCAGAGGAAGTGAGACGTGAGGTTGGTGTTGAGGGATAAGGGGTAGTATTTGCATTTACAAAGATGAAGAAAGAAGATACTTCAGTCAGAAAGAATCTGTGTGAGAGCTAAAAGGCAGAGATAAGAGTGAGCTGTTTTCTGTGTACAACAAAAAAAAAACAATCAAAAAAGCAGAGAGATCCTCTTGGAGAAAGTCTTGGGAGTAAGGTAAAAATTTTGTCCTTATACTGGAAGGCTAAAACATTCATATTTTATATACAATTAATAGGAACTTATTGTAGGTGTTTAAAAAATTATATGTTAATAATCATAAGAGGTAAGAAAAGAAACTGAAAACTAGGATATAAGAAATTCTGTTTATTTGGATATTAGACTTGTTAATCCATAATTACAGCCATAGAAGAAAAATGCTGCAGAGGTAAAATGTATTAACTTGTTCTTTTTCTTCTTCCTAGATTGATGGAGAAACGAGAGGTTATTTTGTATTGTGACCTTCATGGCCATAGTAAGAAAGAGAACATCTTCATGTATGGCTGTGATGATAGTGACAGATGTAAAGCATTATACTTACAGCAACGAATCTTTCCACTTAGGCCGAGCAAAAATTGTCCGGATAAGGTAAGCACCTTTAATATTTTGACTTTTCCTTTACTACATGTTGCCCATGCAAGACAGCAAAATGGATAATTTTAGTCAGTAAACTGCTTTTTCATTTAGTTATTCTGATTGGTTTATACAATTGACCATAAGAAAGCAACTGTGTGAAATGTTTAATGACCAGTAATTTGAGATATGAAAAAAAATGCCCAATATCCTACCACCATACTTAACGATAAAAGACTGATTGTTTTCCTCCTGAGGTCAGGAACAAGGCAAGGATATCCACTTTTACCCCTGCAATTCAGCCTTATACTGGAGGTTCTAACAAGTGCAATAAGGGAAGAAAAAGAAATAAAAGGCAGACAGATTGGAAAGGCAGGCGTGATTGTGTTCATAGAAAACCCATAAATTGCAATCCACAAAAACTCCTAGAACTAATAACTGAGTTTAGCAGTGTCATAGGATACAGGTCGACCCACAAAAACCAACTGCCGTTCTATATACTCACAGTGAACAACTGGAAACCAAAGTTTAAAAGAATATCATTTACCATCACTCCAAAATAAGTGAAATACTTGTGACTGCAAAGGGATGGCACAAGGGAGTTTTTAAGAGGTGATGGAATTGTCCTATATCCTGACTTGTGGTAGTGTTTACACAAACCTATACATGTGTTAAAATTCACAGCATGGAACACAAAGTAAATTTTTAAATTGTAATTAAATTACAGAAACTCATTGTAGATACTGATGTTATAACAGTCCTTGAGGGCGACTTTCAAATTATCTTTCATGTGATAATAAAGCATCTTATTCGATTCTGAAAATCTACAACATTGATCTTCATTCCTAAACATGTTTAGGCTCCTTCCTATAGCCTTTTAAAGTCAACACTATCAAGAATTCATCAGCTGGTTTTGAATGCATGTGTTATATATAGATAAAAAATAAAATTTATTTCAGAATTTAAGTCTGTAATTCTCAGAAATGTAAATATGTCATCCTTAAAATGAGTTATTTTCATTGGTCAGGATATAAAAGCTCCCAAAGCTTTAGAGAGAATTATTGCTTTTGCACAACTACTTTTTCATTTCCAACCTTACTTCCTATGAAAGACATTGTGATTAGAAAAGCAATGGGTCTCATTTTTATTTGCATCTTTTCAGTTTTCATTCTCAGCTTGCAAGTTTAATATTCAGAAGAGCAAAGAGGCAATAGGAAGGGTGGTAATGTGGAAAATGGGAATCAGGAACAGCTTTACCATAGAGGCCACTTTTTGTGGATCTACTCTGGGTGAGATCGAGTGTCCTCATTCATGACTGTCAGAGCTTTAAACCAGAGACATTTTTAATGTAAGATTAATAGTGTAGGCAACTGGATAGTGAGCACTTTCTTCCTGCTTAGATACATACTGATATCTAATCAATTCTATAGATAGGATGAATAAACAAAGACTCCCACTATATATCTCTATCATCATTTTCCTTTGTTTAGAAAAGGAAGTTTTAGCACATACATAGAATACCTAATTGGTTGTTTCATGAACTAATCTTTAATTGCTTGTTTTGGGTTTTCATTTTTGTTTTAGAAGGGGTTCCTACAGATGACTCTAATGATTTCAAGAAAAAGCAATGCTCATAATTAAAATATCAGGATAGAAATATCTTTAGTAGAGTTGCCATTTTTAAGGCAAACTTAGACTGGGCTTTGTTTTTGTTTTTTGTCAATTTGTATTTTAATTGGTTCCTTGAACTAAAAAGTGTGCCCTAGTTCCATTTAAGAAAGCTTTTAGTCACACTGAACATTATCCTTAGAATGCCCCATATTAAGGTAGTTGTCACATTATTAGAAAATGTATCAACTCAAAGGAAAGTGCTGGAAATCCACACTTGTAACTTCTGGCTAGTTTTTAAAGCACCTTGAAATTCTTATAACACTATTAATGATGATGAAAACATTAAAATATTTACCCAGGTTTTTCTCTAAGTGATAACTAGGGTGCTTATAACTGGTAACCAAGTATTCTATAACTTTCTTACTGAATTTTCTTCTGCTTTGCAACACAGACTAATCTGTATTAAGTCACCTTTGGTCCAGGTGGTGGAGAAGGAATAAGTGAAAGCAATAAGCTGTTAAATGACCTGTCCCAGTGTAGAAAATCCAAAGGACAGAATATGGAATCATTATCAGATGTTTTATTTACACTTTTTTGGGCAACTTAGGCCTACCTGCTAAGAAAATATGTTTAATTCACCTTCAAGGGTGGCTAAACTTATTGATGTTTTAGGTAATAAAAGAGGCACTCATTTCAACACAAAAGATTTGGAGTCGATGGGGTATCATTTTTGTGATTCTCTCTTGGACTACTGTGATCCAGACCGAACCAAGGTAAGTAAAGTCCATTTGATGATACATCAGACTCCAGTCTCTCAGATAACATAACCTGCCTATGGGCCTACAGCAGTTTGTTCCTTTTAATATCCTAACAGTGTTCAGTGTTTTTTGTACTTGATGTTCCAGGTATCTATAAATACTCAGTTTAATTAGGAAATAGTTATTTTATAAGTAACTCATCTATTATTTTCCCCTAGTATTATCAGTGCCTGAAAGAATTAGAAGAAATGGAAAAACATATAAACTTGGAAGAAGTCCTTGATGATGCAGGTACTTCTCTGAAAGAAATTACATTGGATCTAGAGTCTAGGTAAGTCAGGATGGTGGTAGTAATGTAATTTGCTGTGCTGTTCTACTGATACTATGCTCTTTATAATAACACGAGGATATAATTTTCAGTCTGTACTGAAAATCCTGGCTATAGGTGGAGGAAAATCTTTCCCATGCACATTACTTTAGCCAGACCTCATCAAGACTTCATTTATTCATTTATTTAGATGATATTAATTGAGCACCCACTATGTACTGTATATGAAAGACATATTCAAATTGTTTTTAATGCTGTCATTACCCACAGAGAACTGACACACTTATAGAGATGCCATATAAATAATCTAAGTTAGTGAATAATAAGTGCAAAATTTAATGCCAAGGGAATGTTATTGGAAGAAGGAAGGTGCTAATTTTAGTGCAGTTCCTATAGGAAAAGCAGAACAAATGTTTGATTCTTCCCCTTTATTTATAAATTTTCAGACTTTGAGTTAGTGCCCCTGTATTGTTTGCAGATAGAGAGTATCATTTTGAACTCATAGATTTGTTTATATTTGATGTGTTCCAATCAATTTCAGTCATCATTCTTCTAATACTCTTATAATGCCTAGAACTACCAAACATCTATACCACCTTTGTAAACATTCTTCTTATAATTAGAACTATTTCTACCATTGCAATAAAATAAAGTAAAAGTAACAGTTGAAATCTTAAAATACCACCAAAACTTTCTGTAAATTAAAATAATTTATTATTTTTTGTAGTAGCCATGGCTCTGACAGTTCAGAATCCAATGACTCTCAGACTGATCTTCTCAAGTTAAGTTCTCAGGTACGATTGAAAATTTCTGCCTATGATATGGATATGCCAAATAAGTACTCTTCTTATTATGACTGACAATCAGGCAAAAAAAAGGTTGCAGTTGTATAATTATTGTATATCATAATTGTTATTTTCTTACTATGTACCATATCCTTAAATCATAGAATATTCTAACCATAGGGTTTTTTAATACTCTTGCTTATTGATGAGAACAGTTAAGATCCAGAGAGATTAAATTACATTTCAAAAGCCACACCACTTGTTAATGAGAGTTGGTAGCATAACATACATCACCTGACTGCTAGTCTTATATTTATTCATTCATTCATTCATTCATTTAACAACTACATACTGAGCTCCAACTATGTGCTTGGGAATAGAGCACTGAACAAAACAAGACAAAAATCCCTCCCTCTGTAACTTATATTCTAGTTGGTAAGTAAAATATATGATGTGTTAGATGATCAGAAGTGCCCAAGGAGGAGATCAGAGCAGGAGGACTAGGGAGTTCAGGTGGTATTAGTACTGAATGTGCCCCCGCCCCAACCCTGACCTCCAGCGTGATGGTGTTAGGAGGTGACCAAGACAAGCTAAGACAGTACTCTACTGGTATATGTTAGAAAATGCTGATATTGCCATGAAAGGACTTCTGCAGGTGATTGTGGAGAGAGCTCAGAAAGAAAGGAAGAGAGTGGGAGAGTAAGTGTCCATCTTTTTAGACAGTACATAAGTAATCATGTACAGATAAGGTCTCAGAAACGAAGAACACGTTACTGGACAATGGACAAAAAGCAGTCCTTGCTATAAAATGATAAAGAACTTGGCTGAATTGTGTTTGTGTTCTAGTGTTTTGTGCAAGGTAGAACTTGTGAGTGATAAAATTGTATATTTAGCTGAGGAGATATCTAAGCAAAGTGTTGAAGGACTGGCTTGGTTCCTCCTGACTGCATACAGTTAAATGCAAGAGATAAATGAACTGAAGAAGGAATTGTTAAGCAAAAAGGACCCAGAACATTGAAGTTTGGAAAATTCTCAGCCCATCCATAATCCAAAGAATGAGAATGTGTGTTCAGAATAGAACAGTTAAGTGTGTGAAGGACCAACCATTTGATAAGATGAGTGTGGGTATGAACCTTGGAACTAATCAGCCACCCCAGCAGGAAAACTGCCAGTTTGAACTGAAGGGGAGAGCCACAATTTTTAAATATTACACTCCATTTATAGTTATTATAAAATATTGGCTATATTCCCCATGTTGTACAATTATCCTTGTAGCTTATTTTATACATAATAGTTTGTACCTCTTAATTCCCCACCCCTGTATTGCCCCTCCCCGCTTCCCTCTGGTAACCACTAGTTCTCTACATCTGTGAGCATGCTTCTTTTTTGTTATATTCACTAGTTTGTTGTATTTTTTAGATTTCACATATAAGTGATATCATTCAGTATTTGTTTTTCTGACATTTCACTTATCATAATACCCTTCAAGTCCATCCATGTTGCTGCAAATGGCAAAATTTCATTCTTTTTTTTGGCTGAGTAGTATTCCATTGTGTGTGTGTGTATGTATATGTATACACACACACACACATACATACACATCATCTTTATCCATTCATCTGTTAACGAACACTTCCTTAGGACACTTCTTAGGTTGCTTCCATATCTTGGTAATTGTAAATAATGCTGCTGTGAACATTGGGATGGATGTATCTTTTCAAATGAGGGGTCTTGTTTTTTTCAGATATATACCCAGGAGTGGAATTGCTGGGTCATATGGTAGTTCTATTTTTGAGAAACCTCCATACTGTTTTCCATAGTGGATCCACCAATTTACATTCTCACCAATAGTGTATGAGGGTTCCATTTTCTCCACGTTCTCGCCGTCATTTGTTATTCGTGTTTTTTTTTTCTTGCGGTATGCGGGCCTCTCACTGTTGTGGCCTCTCCCATTGCGGAGTGCAGGCTCAGCGGCCATGGCTCACGGGCCTAGCCGCTCCGCGGCATGTGGGATCTTCCCGGACTGGGGCATGAACTCGTGTCGCCTGCATCAGCAGGCGGACTCTCAACCACTGCGCCACCAGGGAATCCCTATTCGTGTTCTTTTTGATGATAGCCATTCTGACAGGTGTGAGGTGATATCTCATTGTGGTTTTGATTTGCATTTTCCTAATGATTAGCAGTGTTGAGCATCTTTTCATGTACCTGTTGGCCATCTGCATTTTCTCTTTGGAAAAATGTCTCTTCAGTTCTTCTGCCCATTTTTTAATTGGGTTGTTTGGATTTTTGTTTGCTTGTTTGTTCTTTTTCTTTCTTTCTTTCTTTTTTGGTTGTGTGGCATGTGGGATCTTAGTTCCCTGACCAGGGATCCAACCCATGCCCCCTGTGGTAGAAGTGTGGAGTCTTAACCACTGGGCCACCAGGGAAGTCCTGGGTTGTTTGCTTTTTTGATGTTGAGTCATATGAGTGGTTTATATATGTTGGATGTTAACCCCTTATCAGTCATATCATTTGCAAGTATTTTCTCCCATTCAGTAGGCTTTTTGTTTTGTTTATGGTTTCCTTTGCTGTGCAAAAGATTTTAAGTTTAAATAGGTCCCATTTGTTTATTTTTGCTTTTATTTCCTTTGCTTTAAGAGATAGATCCAAAAAATACTGCTACAATTCATGTCAGTGTTCTGCCTATGTTTTCCTCTAGGAGTTTTATGGTTTCCAGTCTTACATTTAGGTCTCCAATCCATTTTGACTTTATTTTTGTATATGGTATTAGTGAATGTTCTAATTTCATTCTTTTACATGTAGCTGTACAGTTTTCCCACCTCCACTTGGTGAAGAGATTCTTTTCTCCATTGTATATTCTTGCCTCCTTTGTCGTAGATTAATTGAGCATAAGTGTGTAGGTTTATTTCTGGGCTCTCTATTCTGTTCCATTGATGTTTGTGTTTATTTTTGTGCTAGTACCACACTGTTTTGATTAATGTGGCTTTGTAGTATAGTCTGAAGTCAGGGAGTGTGATTCCTCCAGCTCTGTTCTTCTTTCTCAAGATTGTTTTGGCTATTGGGTTTTTCATGTTTCCATACAAATTTGTAAAATATTTGTTCTAGTTCTGTGAAAAATGCCATTGGTACTTTGATAGGGATTGCATTGAATCTGTAGATTGCCTTGGGTACATTTTAACAATATTAATTCTTCTAATCTAAGAACACAGTATATCTTTCCATCTGTTTGTGTCATGAAGACAAATTTTAAAAAGCCCTGAAGGTGACTAAGAGATCATTAGGGCCATTAACACTAGGTTTTAACAGGGCAGACGGCTTCCAATAGAGGCCATGGAGGTGAGCCGCCTGGAGCTGTGCACTGTGGTGTGGGCAGAGTCCAGACAGAGAGCCAGGCATGAGTAGCACCCTGCCAAGCTGTTGGCGTGCTCTTGCCACCCTAGTGGCTCCAGAAGGCAGAGCACTGGGGCAAGAGGATTATTCTTGACCATTAAGATCTCATTGAATCTGCTTTACTAGGTTTTGAGCTTGCTTGGGACCCATCCCCCCATCCTTCTTTCCTTTTTCTCCCTTTTGCAATGGGAATGTCTTATCCTATGCCTGTCCCACAGTTGTATTTTGGAAGCACATAACTTGATTGGTTTCATGGGTTTACAACTGGACAGGAAGTTTACCTCAGGATGAATCATATTTTGAGTCTCATCCATATCTGATTTAGATGTTATTGAGATAAGACTTTGGAGTTTAGAGTTGATGCTGGAATTAGTTAAGATGTTAGGGGTAGTTGGGATGGGATGAATGAATTTTGCATGTGAGAATGACATGAATCTGAGGGGATTAGAGGTGGAATGCTATGGTCTAGATAATTTCTGTCCCCCAAAAGTCTTATGTTGAAATTATAATGCCCCATATTATGGTACAGGAAGGTGGGGCCTTTGGGAGGTGATTATGTCATGAGGGCAGAGCCCTCTGAATGGGATTAGTGCCTTATAAAAGAGGCTCCAGAGAGATCCCTAGCCCCTTCTGCCTTGTGAGGATACAACAAGCAGTCTACAACCCAAAAGAAAGCTCTCATCTGACCATACTGGCACCCTCATCTCAACCTTCCAGCCTGCAGAACTATGAGAAATAAATGTCCCTTATTTATTAGCCACACAGTTGGAGGTATTTTGTTATAGCAGGTGAATGGACCAAGACAGATGTTGTATTCATTTTCTATTGCTGAGTAACTAATTACCCCAAATCTTTGCAGCTTTAAACAACAAACATTTATTATCACATAGTTCCTGTGGGTCCAGAATCCAGGAGTGGCTTACCTAGGTTCCTTTATCTAAAGGTCTCTGAAAAGACTGCAGTGAAGGTAGCCTTATCTCAGAAGCAGAATCCCATTACTTTTGCCATATACCATTCAGTAGAAGTAAGTCACTAGGTTTAGCCCAGTGACCTAGGATTACAGAAGGGTATGAATACTAAAAGATGGGGATCATCAGAGGTCATCTTAGAGACTGTCTACCACAGATGTAAAACCCATTACTTTGATTTGACCTTTGCCTCAAGGCTATGTTGAAGCCAACCTACAAATTCTAGAATTTGGGGCTCTCTGTTTTCCCTCTCAATTCAGTTTTTTTTATCCACATTTTTTGAGCTGATTTCTTTCTTGTAGCACACCTTATCAAATAAAGCTAGCAACACTAACTCATAAACTTTGGGCCTCAAAATCTCTTTGCCCAATGACTCAGTTCTGTTAGGTATATTTTCTGTCTTTCACACTGTCACAGAAGATAGTTTTACTAAATGTATCACCTCTACATAACTTGTGTCACTATTTTTCTAGGTTCCTATAACCACCTGTTGTTATTCAGTCACAAAGCCAATGATTGCCACATAATTTAGGTTTTTATTAGGACAGCATTCTATTTCTAGGTATCAGTTTCAACACTATTCATATTTTATTCATTAAAACAAAATTCTCAGAATCTCAGTAGCTTAAAATAGCAAATACCTATTTTCCTGTTCATGGATCATCTATGGCTCTACTGGGCTAATAGGGGATCAGTTGAACTTATATCCAGACTGTGGGTTGTTTCAGATCTATTCTACGTTTCTTCCTCCCCCCACCCCAAGACCAGCAGCCAGTTTGGGTACGTTCTGCTCATGGTAAATCACAAGAGTTCAGGAGGGCAAAGCCAAACCATGAAAGTATGTTTAAAATCCCTGTTTCTCATTCCACTGGCTAAATCAAGTCATATATCCAAATCTAACATCAATGGAATAGGAAGGGTGAAAATTTGGGAACAATCCAGGGGGATCTATTCCCGGGGTAGGTGCTAGAAGTGCAAAACCATGAGAAAGGAGCATGTCTGTCATCTTCTAGGAAGACCAAGGAGGCTAATTTGGGTAGAGAAGACTGAAAAAGGAGAACAGTGATAAGAGATAAAGTGAGATAGGTGTTGGAAGTTGAGGGGGATTAATCATGTAAAACCTGGCATAGGACTTCACTTTTTACTCTAAGTGAGTCTGGAGAGTTTTGGTCAGAGGAGTGACATGATGTGCTTTAAGTGCCAGCAGGGTCACTTTGGCTGTTGTTTTGAGAGTAAAATGATGAACCACAAGGGGACACCATTTAAGGGGCTACTGCAGTTATCCAGGCAAGAAAAAGTGGTGGCTGGACCAAGGTGGTAGCCATAGAGAGGATGAGAAGTGATCAGATTTTAGATACATCTGACAGAGTCTAAAGAATTTGCTGATGGCTTGGGTGTGAGTTTGAACAGTAAAAAGGAGAGCTAGAGGTCTCCAGAATTCCAGGCCTGAGCAACTGAAGGTGGAGCTTCCACTTACTGACATGGGGACTATTTTCTTCTCTTCCTACTAAATCATGTTCTGAAGGTATGTATCAGGACTCCATCCATTGCAAGGAACAAAAAACTCTTCAAAAAAAAATGGCTTAGCTGGGCCTCCCTGGTGGCGCAGTGGTTGAGAGTCCGCCTGCCGATGCAGGGGACACGGCTTCATGCCCCGGTCCGGGAAGATCCCACATGCCGCGGAGCGGCTGGGCCCGTGAGCCATGGCCGCTGAGCCTGCGCGTCCGGAGCCTGTGCTCTGCAACGGGGAGAGGCCACAAGAGAGCCCCGCAAACACAAAAAAAAAAAAAAAAAAAAAAAAGGCTTAGCTAAAAGGGGAATTGGTTGGCTTAGTAAGGGAAAAAGTCTAGGGACAAGACTGGCTTTAGCCATGGCTTAAATAAGGGGCTCAAAGGATATCACTAGGATTCAAATTTTTTTCCCCATTTTAGTGTCATTTCTGCCTCTTCTGGGTTGGTTCCATTCTCAGACTCTCCTCTCTTGGTGGCGAAATGGAATCCCAGCCTTACATTCTCACAACTGTAAGTCTGGTAGATACCCTCTTTTCCAGTAGCCCCCTCAAAAACATAGAGTTTGATTCTTTTATTGTAGTAAAAATACATATAACATTTACCATCTTAGCCATTTTTAAGTGTACACTTCAGTGGTATTAAGTACATTCACATTGTTGTACAACCATCACCACCATCCCATAACTCTTGTCATCTTCAAAAACTGAAACTCTATACCCATTAATAACTCCCCATTCTCTGCTCCCCCAGCCCTTGGAAACCACTGTATACTTTCTTTCTTCATGATTTTGACTACACTAAGTACCTCATATAAGTAGAATCATACAGTATTTGTCTTTTTGTGATTGGTTTATTTCATCTAGCATAATGTCCTCAAGGTTCATCCATGTTGTAGCATATTTCAGAATTTCTTTATGAGGCTGAATAATATTCTATTGTATGTTTATACCACATTTTGCTAATCCATTCTTCCATCAATGGACACCAGGGTTGCTTCCACATTTTAGCTATTGTGAATAATGCTGCTATGTACATGATTGTACAGATGTCTCTTCAAGACATTGCTTTTCATTCTCTTGGTTATATACCCTAAAATGAAATTGCTGGATCATATGGTAATTCTACTTTTAAGTTTTTGAGGAACCTCCATACTGTTTTTCATAGCAGCTGTACCATTTTACATTCCCATCAACAGTGCACACAGGCTCTGATTTTTCTACATGCTTGACAGCACTTGTTATTTTCTGGGTTTTTTTTTTTTTTTTTTTTTTTTTAAATAATGGCCATTCTAACAGGTGTGAGGTGATATCTCACTGTGGCTTTGATTTGTATTTCCCTAATGATTAGTGATATTGAGCATCTATTTTATATGCCTATTGGCCATTCATATATTTTCTTTGGAGAAATGTCTATTCAAGTTCTTGGCCCATATCTGAATTGGTTTGTTTATTTTTTGTTGGTGTTGAGTTTTAGGAGTTCTTTATATATTCTGGACGTTAATCCCTTATCAGGTATGTGATTTGCAAACATTTCTCCCATTCTGTATTTTGCCTTTTTACTCTCTGAATAGTGCCTGTGATGCACAAAATTTTTTAAATTTTCATTAAGTTCAGTTTGTCTATTTTTATCTTTTTTAAACCTGTGCCTTCAGTGTCATATCCAGTATATCATTGACAAATCCAGTGTCATGAAGCTTTTGCTCTATGTTTTCTTCTAAGATATTTATTGTTTTAAGTATTACATTTAGGCCCTTGATCAATTTTGAGTTAATTTTTGTATAAGGTGCTAGGTAAGGGTCCAACTTCATTCTTTTGCAAATCGATATCCAGTTTTCCCAGCACCATTTGATGAAAGACTGTTCTTTCCCTGTTGAATATTTTAGCACCCTTATCAAAAATCACTTGACCATATATGCAAAGATTTATTCATGGGCTCTCTATTCTAGTCCATTAGTCTATATGTCTCTCTTCATACCAGTACCACATTGTCTCAATTACTGTAGAAATGTAGTAAGTTTTGAAATCAGGAAGTGTGAACACTCTAATTTCCTTCTCCCCTTTCAAGATTATTTTGGCATTCAGAGTCCCTTGAGATTCCGTATAAATTTTAGAATGAATTTTTCTATTTCTGTAAAAAATATCATGGGGATTTTGCTAGGGATTGCATTGAATCCATAGATTGCTTTGGGAAGTACTGGCATTTTAATAATATTAATAAGTCTTATAATCCATGAACAAGGGATGTGTTTATATTTATTTATGTCTTCTTTAATTTTTTTCAGCAATGTTTTGTAGTTTCCGTTATACAATTCTTTCACCTCCTTGGTTAAGTTAATTCCTAACTATTCTATTCTTTTTGATGTTCTTGTACATGGAATTATTTTTGTAATTTCTTATCTTTCATTATTTGTTTATAGAAATGCAACTGTTTTTTGTGTGTTGAGTTTGTATCCTGATACTTTGCTGAATTAATGTATCAGTTCAAACAGGTTTTTTGTGGACTCCAGGGTTTTTAAATATATCATCTGCAAACAGAGATCATTTTACTTCTCCTTTCCAATTTGGATGCCTTTTATTTCTTCTTCTTGCTTAATTGCTAGGGCTTGAACTTCCAATACTATGTTGAATGGAAGTGGTGAAAGCAGACATCCTAGCCTTGTTCCTGATCTTAGAGGAGGTGCTTTTTGGTCTTTCACCATTGAGTGTGATGTTTGCTGTAGGTTTTTTTATAGATGGCTTTTATTATGGTGAGGTAGTTTCCTTCTATGCCTAGTTAGTTGAGTTTTTTTAAATCATGAAAGGGTGCTGAGTTTTGTCAGATGCCTTTTCTGCAACAATTCAGATGGTCATGTGTTTTTTTCCCTTTATTCTATTGATTTGGTGTATTACATTGATCAATTTTCATATAGTTTTAAAACTAACCTTGCATTCCAGATATAAATCCTATTTGGTCATGGTGTAAATCCTTTTAATATGCTGCTGAATTTGGTTTGCTATTATTTTGTTGAGGATTTTTGCATCAGTGTTCATAAGGGATATTGGTCTACAGTTTTCTTGTAGTGTCTTTGTCTGGCTTTGGTATCACAGTAATGCTGGCCTTACAGAGTGAGTTAGGAAATGTTCCTTCCTCTTCAGTTTTTTGGAAAAGTTTGAGAAAGATCAGCATTAGTTCTTTAAATATTTGGTAGAATTCACCCAAGAAACTGTCAGGTCCAGGGCTTTATTTGTGGTTGGGAGAATTTTGATTACTGATTCAATCTCCTCAACTAGTTATAGGTCTACTCATATTTTCTATTTCTTCATGAGATAGTCTTGGTAAGTTCTGGGTTTCTAGTAATTTGTCCATTTCATCTAGGTTATCTAATTTGTTGGCATACACTTGTTTGCAATACTCTTATAATCCTTTTTATTTCTGTAGAATTGGTAGTAATATCTCTACTTTCATTTCTGATTTTAGTAATTTAACTTTTTTTCTTAGTCCATTTAGCTAAAGGTTTGTCAATTTTGTTGATCTTTTCAAAGAATCCACTTTCGGTTTCATTGATTTTCTCTAGTTTTTCTATTTCATTTATCTCTGCTCTAATCCTTATTACTTCCTTCCTCTTCTGTCTGTGGATTTAATTTTTTTCTTCTTTTTCTAGTTCCTTAAGTTTAAAGTTAGGTTACTGACTTGAGATCTTTCATTTTTGAATGTGTTTATAGTTATAAATTTCCCCCTTAGCACTAATTTCACTGTGCCCCATAAATTTTGCTCTGTTGTGTTTTCATTTTCATTCAACTCTCTTAAGTATTTCCTAGTTTCTCTTGTGACTTCTTTGATTCATTGATTGTTTAAAAGTGTGTGTTTAATTTCCACAAAGTTTTGAACATTTTAGTTTTCCTTTTATTTCGAACTTCATCCCATTGTGGTAAGAAAAGATACTTTGTATGATATCTATCTTTTAAAATCTATTAAAACTTAATTGGTGGTCAAACATATGTTCTGTCCTGGAAAATGTCCTATATATGCACTTGAGAAGAATGTGTATTCTATCGTTGTTGGGTACAGTGTTCTGTATATGTCTGTTAAGTTTTGATGGCTCATTGTGTTAAGTCCTTTTTCCTTATATATCTTCTGTCTGACTGGTCTCCCTATCGTAAGTGGGGTATTGAAGTCTCCTACTACATTGTAGAACTGTCTATTTCTCCCTTCAATCCTGTCAGTTTTTGCTTCATACATTTTGATGGTCTGTCATTAGGTATGTAAATGTTTATAATTGTTATGTCTTCTTGCTGTATTGAATCTTTTATTAACATATCCTTTTTAAAGTAGTTTCTAGTAACATTTTTAAATTTAAAGTCTATTTTGTCTAATAGAGCCACTTTGGTTACTATTTGCATAGAATATCTCTTTCCTTCCTTTCACTTTCAACCAGTTTGTGTCTTTGGATCTCAGTGAGTCTTTTATAGACTGAATATAGTTGGAACATGTGTTTTTATCCATTCTGACAGTCTCTGTCTTCTGATTGGAGAGTTTAATCCATTTACAATGAAAATAATTACTGATAAAAAGAGACTTCTGTCACTGTGCTGTTTTCTATATGCCTTATAGTATTTTTGTCTGTCATTTCCTGCACTCCTGTCTTCTTTTGTGTTTAGTTGATTTTTTGTGGTGAAATGTTTAAATTCCTTTCTTACTTTTGTGTACATTCTATAG
This sequence comes from Lipotes vexillifer, assembly GCF_000442215.2. Classification (NCBI taxonomy): domain Eukaryota; kingdom Metazoa; phylum Chordata; class Mammalia; order Artiodactyla; family Lipotidae; genus Lipotes; species Lipotes vexillifer. Next base: position 1,753,415 of record NW_006793703.1, read on the forward strand.
GTCTTTTCTTTGTTGTCACCATGGGGATTACATTTAATATCCTGAAGTTCTAACACTGTAATTTGAATTTACACCAGCTTAACTTCAAAACATACAAAAACTCTGTTCCTTTACAGCTGCACTCCCAGGCTTTCAGTTGTATATGTCACCAAATTACATAGTTATATGTTGTGTGCCCCAAAACATAAACTGATAATTCTTTAAGTGTATTAGTCTCTTAAATTATGTAATAAATAAGGTTTAGAGTTATAGACCAAAGTGACAGTAGTCTAATACTAATTTTATACTAATAAATGCTTTTTTTCTTTAAATGTTTTTCTCTTAAATCATGCAGACAACAAAAAATTCAGTTTGAAACTATTGTTACAAAAGTACTAGCTTTTATAATTTCCCGTGTATTTAACTTCACTGAGACCTTTATTTTTCTCTACAGCTTCAAGTTTCTATCTAGAGTCCTTTCATTTCACCTTGCAGAAATCCCTTGGGCATTTCTTTCAAGGCATGTCAAATGGTCACAAACTCCCTCAGCTTTTGTTTATCTGAAAATGTCTTAATTTCTACCTAATTTTTGAAGGACAGTTCTGCTGTTTTTTGGGGGTTTTCCCTATTTTGCACTGTCCTCTGGCTTCCAAAGTTTCTGATGAGAAATCTGATAATGATCTTATTGAGGATCCCTTGCATGTAATAATTTGCTTCTCTCTTAATGCTGTCAAAAGTCTCAATTTGACTTTGAAAGTTTATGTGACTTACTGTGGGTTTTTTAATTTCATCTTACTTGGAGTTCACTGAGCAAGTCTTTGATATTTACCTTCATCAAATTTGGGAAGTTTTCAGGCATTATTTCTTCACTCCTTGGCATTTGTGGGTTGCTGACTTCTCCAGCTCTAAGGCTGGGATACATGAGGCAAAAAGAAAACACATGAAACTACTCACCATCATGCTCCTCTTCTGCTCCTGAAGTCCCTCATCATCTGCCTTCTTCTTTTCACCTTTTAGAGCCTCTTGTGTTTATTTGGTATGTAATACCCAGGGGTTTTAGTTGTACTTAGTGGAAAGAAGAGGACGAGTACTTCATCTTCCTAGAAGTGGAAGTCTTAAGATAGTTTTGTGTCTGCATACATACATACTATCTTTGATATATTGATTAAATAATTATTTTAAATATGATTCTCTTACCTAGATAAAAAACAAGAAAAAACATCTGAAAACAAAGAAGGAAAGAAACTCTACCACAGCAAGCCATCAGAGAAGAGCAAGAGGTAAATATTCATTGATATGGTTGTTAACACTCTTTGAAAAAAAAAAACAAGAATGGCAAATTATTTCCTCTTATAGACTTCATGGTTTTTCCCCAGGTAAAATTAATGATTAAAATTTTGCTCATATTATTTACTGTTTATAAAAATACAAAAGAATCTTGACAGATGAGAGGTGGGTCTTATTACGGTGCTATATTTAAATTTCACTTATACTTACCTTACTTGGAAAAGTATTTGAGGCACCTTACAAAGATGTATCCAGGATAGCAAGAAGAAATAAATTAAAACTAAGAAAAATTAATGGGAAAACAAGAGTATAAAATAGATGGTGCTGAGAGATTGCCTTCCATCATGATAGCATGAGGATCTCTGCAAACCCACTCACCAGCAAAAATCAGAGAAAATTATTTTTAAAAAAAAACAAAAATTTAAAGTTTCTGGAAATGGTCCTAAGGGCATACAGCAAATGAAAAATCATCTATTCGGGAAAATCTACTAAAATTGGGTACAAACAAAAAAACAAAAAGAAACCAGTGAGAGCCTGGGGTATTTGAATCAAGACTCTCCACTCCCTGCCCCCCAGCTTCCAGCTCAATGATACTCTACTCCAGGAGAGTGCAGCCAAGGACACAGGGTCCGCTTTCCCCACAGATGCCAGCCAGAGGGCTATCTTCCCAGGAAGGGCAGGGCTTGCATATTTCTTATCCTGTCTCCAGCTGCCTGTTGTTGAAGCGAAGTTCCAGGTAAGTGCAGTCAGGAGATGGGGGCTCCCTTCTTTCTACCCAGACCCCACTCTTGAAGGCTCCACACTTGGTGTGCTACATCACTGAAAATATTTTGGTCCTAATTGCCCGTCTTGGATTGTAATGTGTTGGTTCCACACTGGAAGAGGCAAATAGAGAAGACCTGAGGCTCCTGCCCTCCTTCCACCTACATCTTAGCTCCTAAAGTGGGGTACCACTGAGAGAAGAGTGCCACTGGCCCCACTCTCAGCTCCAGAGACACATCAGAAATTTTGCATAAGTGCATTAAGATGGCAGAGTAGGAGGATGTGGAGCTCCCCTCCCCTCAAAAACCCATCTACATGTGGCACAGTTCTCACAGCAAACCAACTGGAAACTGGCAGAAGATCTCTTATACAACCAAAGCTGCAAGAAACATCCCCAGGTCATTGGGTACGATGGGGAAAAAAAAGGTATCCGGATACAAGACGCCCCTGGGAGGTATCTGTGAAGGAGGGAGGGTCCACACAGGCAAGCCCTCACCCTGGGAACCGCATGACTGCTAGGACTAGGAACTCCACCAGGACAGACAGAGGGACTGGAGGGGCCTGGACTCTGATCTCAAGCTGTGTGCACGTGCTGGCTTGCTATCAGTCAGGGCAGAAAGAGACCAGAGCTGATGGCCGTCACTTCATCACACTTCCCAGCCTGAAGCACATGCCGGGTGGGGCAGCTAGTATGTGCAGTGGCTAGGCACTGAATCTCGGGTTTGTGTGCCCTGGGAGTGAACTCAGTCTAGCTGCACAGAGACAGCCCAGAGAGTCTGGGATGTGGCCCAGGCCAAACCTCAGAGCCCATTGTCAGTACCTGCACTGCAGAGCACAAGTCTGCCATTGGAGCCCATCATCAGCACATGCATGGTGGGGCACAGGTACGGTGGCAGCGGACTTTGTTGGCATACGCACCAAGTGGCATCACAGAATCGCATGTCTCTGGCAGACAGCCCCTGGGGAGGAATACACAGTGGTTCCTTTCCCTGTGGGAGTGCTCTGGTTCTTCCCACCTCACCCCAGCCTGGAGCTGGATTGTGGGTGGACAGGTCCTGGGAGAGCAGCCCCAGGCAGCAGCACAATGACCTCAATTCCTGCAGCCACAACACCCCAGCTCCCAGCACCAGCCTAGCACTAGGTCTGGGATAAACACAACGGAGAAACAAACAAGACCTTGGGCTGCTTCTGGGAAGAACTGTGGATGCCTTCAATGGTGGCACATAGGTCTGCTATGACTACATGGGCCTCACTTGCTTCAGCACTCACCTCCTTTGCAACAGAGCATATACTTAAGGGCAACAGAGTCTTACTGAGCCCAACCCTCAGGGCTTCTACTCCAACAACCAGGGAGCAGACCCCACCCTCAGCAGGGCTCTGACAGCCACATAACAAAGAGGAGGCCCCACCCAAAATCCAGTGCAGGCTCTGGACAACACAACACCAATCCCATCCCCTATCAAGGGGATAATGGCCAGCATACTCTGAGGAAAGATGTGGCTAGCATCCATACCAAAACTAGCCCTCACACCAAAAATATTGAACTCACACAGTCTATACAGGGACACTCTCCGAAATCTAAAGAAGGAAACAGATATCCAGGTACAGGAAGCACAGAGGGTTCCAAACAAGATGAACACAAACAGACCCACGCCAAGACATATCGGAATTAAAATGGCAAAGAGAGGATTCTAAAGGCAGATAGAGAAAAGCAGTCAGTTACAAGGCAACCCCCATAAGACTATCAGCTTATTTCTCCGCAGAAACTGTGCAGGTCAGAAGGCAGTGGTATGATATATTCAAAGTCCTGAAAGAGAAAACCCTGCCCCTGGGATACTCTACCCATCAAGATTCTAATTTAGACTAGGAGGAGAGATAAAGAATTTCTCAGACAAGCAAAAACTAAAAGAATACAGCAATACTAAGCCTAACCTAAAAGAAATATTGAAAGGTCTTCTCTAGATAGAAAAGAAGCAAGTATCTATAGGAAAGGGAAAATCACAATAGGAAAGGCAAACATATAAAAGGATTGAAGATCACTTAAATAAGTCAGTACATAGATTAAAAAACAATCCAAAAAAATTGTAAAAATGATTAAAACTACAATTAACAGTAAAAGGATGAGGATATAAAATAGGACATCAAAATCACAAAATGTAGGGAATGGGAGTATAAAAATGAAGATCTTTTAGAACGTGTTTGAACTTGTATGACTATCAGTTTAAAGCAAGTAGATATAGTTACAGTTAACATACTTGAAAACCAGGGCAACCAAACATCAAAAAGGTACAATAGAGTCACAGAAACCCAAAAGAAAGGAACTAAAGCATAATACAAAAGAAATCCATCAAACCACAAAAGGGAAAACAAAAAAGAAATGAAGAAGTACAAAAACTGGAAAAAAAGGTTTAAAATGGCAATAAGTACATACCTATCAATAATTACGTTAAATGTCAATGGACTAAATTCTTATCAAAAGACATAGAGTGGCAGATTGGATAAAAAGTCAAGAACCTACAATATGCGGCCCACAAGTACAATATGCTGCCTTACAAGACTCACTTTAGGGCAAAAGACACACAGGTTGAAAGTGAGGGGATGGAAAAGGATATTTCATGCAAATGGAAACAATAAGAAAGCAGGGGTAGCAATACTCCTATCTGACAAAGTAGACTTTAAAACAAAGTAGTCTTTAAAACATAAAGAAAGACAAAGAAGGACATTATATAATGATAAAAGGAGCAATACAAGAAGAGGATATTACACTTGATAACGTAAATGTACCCAAGATAGGAGCACCTAAATACATAAAACAAATAGCAGCGGACATAAAGGAAGAGATTGACAGGAATACAATAATACTAGGAGACTTTAACACCCCACTGACATCAATGGACAGATCTTCTAGACAGAAAATCAGTAAGGCAACAGAGATGCTAAATGACACAATAGACCAAATATTTTTCCTTGGTCGGGGGAACCAGGTAAAACAGATAGCTCCTAATGTCTTCCCAAAATAAATGACTTAATTTGCAACAGATCCTGGAGAAATTCAAGCTTAACAGCATTCTCAGAAACAGTAGAAGTAGAGTAAAAGGCAATTCGGAGAAGATTGGTAGATCCATTGGAGAAACAGGCTAAACTTGTAGGCTGGCTAGTTCACCAGAGAGAACTGCAGGGAGGGGAACAGCTGGGAGGAGTCTGAGGTGGCATCAGAACACATCTGAAACCCTGACCTGGGAAACTGTTCCTTTGGAGCCCAAATTTGATTGGATTAGTCTGTAGGGCAATTTATGCCCCAGGGCACTGTTGAAAACAATAGATCTATCAGCCAGAAATTAGTGGAATTTAACAGCGGGGTGTGATCAGGGAAGGTGTCAAAGACAACCCGGCCGAAACCACTGCCTTCCCAGAGAGAATGGGGCACAACCAAGTCTGCACCCCTCAGGGAGCAAATTAGAGGTTTAACACTTCAGGGGGTAATGGACTTCGCTAAAATATACCAGCCAGTCACTAAAGAAACAAATACGTAAATAACAGTAAATAGCTCCAGAAGGTATGGAAGGGTAGCAGGGAAAGATTAATACCCAGAGTTCAACAGAACTGTCTAGTTGGGAAGTAAGCCTGACAAACACAGACGAAGGACAACACCCCTAGTTGATGGGATCCAAAAAATCATCCTTGGATCCAATCAATCAATCTTTCAAGCATCTGTTACCTGCAGAGAGCCAAGAAGTTGAAGACCTGAGTACCAGACGTAGAAGATTTCTACTCAGATATTTCTGGAGTTTAATAACAGTGATCCAGTGGGAAATTTAAAGTGAGCAGTCACAAGTTCATTCAGCAGATACTGAGCACCAAATACACTGTCATCTGCTAAATGTGGATTGAATTAACGGAATCTAATTTCCCAAGAACTTCTGAAATTTTTTCCTCCTTTATTATTTTCTAATAATCTTTGGCAAAAAGAGTGAACAGTATCATCTTAACTGAGGTTAATGCCTGAGGTCAACTTAAGTTCATGCTCTTGAACTATTTCTTACTTTACATGATTGCTTGTTATCAGTATATCCCTAAAAAAAATTAGAGTATTTTAGTTAACTTTATTTCACTACCAGGATACTTTCAATAATTAATTTTGCAGACTTTAAGCAAAAATAAATAATTATAGATTACTGTGATTAGAACTTATAGATCACATTCATAAGGACACTGGCCTGGTGATTTTCTATGAGATAAATATAATAATTTATTATGGTTCATAGCATTATTTCAGTCAAAGGAAGAGGGCTAAAAAATGACATCAAGAGTTCATTGAATGGTCTTCCCTGGTGGCGCAGTGGTTGAGGGTCAGCCTGCTGATGCAGGGGACGCGGGTTCGTGCCCCGGTCCGGGAGGATCCCGCATGCCACAGAGCGGCTGGGCCTGTGAGCCATGGCCGCTGAGCCTGCATGTCCAGAGCCTGTGCTCCGCAACGGGAGGGGGCCACGGCAGTGAGAGGCGCGTGTACCGCAAAAAAAAAAGTTAGTTCATTGAATCAAATCTTATTACAAGTGAATTTTTTTCAGCCTAATTTCACCCCTTGTCTCTCCAAATTCTTTAGAATGATTATATAACATTGCTACTTTTAACTTTGTGTAATTTTTTCTAGAATATTTCCTTTGCTCTCTCCCTTTAACAATCAAGTTTTGATTTTTACAGTTTCCTCCCATTTTCATCCTGATTATGTCAATTTTTTTTTTTTTTTGGCTGCCATTCAATTTTATCTAAAAAGAGGATTTTAGCTTTTAACTATTTCATAGTCTACTTTTTATCATGAGTTGGTATGCATTACATCTTGGCAAAATGTTTTCAGTTCTTTTCTCAGGGCCTTTTGGAAAATTCTTTCTAATATCCACATAGCACAGATGCAGAAACAAAAGTTGGGAATCATTTAAAATGTTTTCACAATCACATAATGATTTGTAGACTACTCAAGATTAGCAGTCATAATTTTACGGTGTTTTGTGTCTCTTTTAGTCCAACTGGGTCATATTGGCAAGTATCTCCTCTCAAGATAGACAGCAATGTCATGTGTATGATCTTTCTTACTCTGAACTTTTTTACAAGCTACAAGAAAATATTTTTTCAACTTTTCTACATAAACATAGTTTTGTAATTGCTTATACCTTTTCATACAATTTTATATAGTTTCACTCATTTCACACTTATCTTGCTACATCTTTATTCTTCTCATTAAGTGAGATTATAAGCATACATTTTTGTTCCTTTCTCATCATAAATAAGTTCTATATGAAGTAAAAAAATTTTTAAACTCCCTTTAATGCCAAAATACAATATTAATATTTTCTTCTATCATTGTAGAAGAATAGTGTTGCGAAAGACAGTAAAAGGCTCTGATTTAAAAGATTATTTTTGTCCATTCTAAATCTATGAGGATAAAATGAGAAATGTTGAAAATTACGATAAATCATAGAAAATATACCTCATTTTCATGTTTATAATATAGTACTTGCTTTCCTTCTGGTTCTGTGTTCCATTAGGTTTGTGAAAAAGGACATTTAGTTCAAAGACACAAAGAATCAAATTTTGATGTGACAGGTAATGTTCTGCTTTTACCCTCTCATAAAAAATTAATTCATTTCCTCAACACTTTTTTGTGCTATAGCTTTGAGGTTATCACTGTGCTTTGTGCTAGGGATATTAAGAATATACTATACCATTTCTTATTCCCAGGAACTCATCTTTTAATAGGAGGAGACAAGTTAAGCGCGGTATTACAGGTGCAATGCCTATAGTCTGGACAGGGTTCCAAGGGAGCACAGAAAAGGGAGTGGTCAGTTAGACTGGAGGGTTGGATTGAGTAGTCCCTGTACTTGAGAGATATCGCCGATTTGAAAGATTTTTCCCAAAACAGAATATAGGGATTTTATGTTTTAAAAAACATCTTGGTCCTTTTCTGATGAGCCAGGAGAGAAATTAAATTTGGGATTATTCATTTGCTTCTGTAGGAATCTGCTAAGTCTAACATAAATCTCTGAATCTCTAACATTTCTGGTATATTTTTTCTTAATTTTTATCTCATTATCTTTACTTGAGGTCCTTTAAAAAATATTCATAAAATTTAAACAATATTTTAATTTTGTCTAAAATACTTCTTTAATTTTATGTGTGTATATATTAATTTTTATACATTTATACCACACTTATTTTCAAAAAGAATTTCAGGTAACTTAATTAAAAGTATATATACAAGTACATAAATCCACTTAGTTTATGATACAACAGGCTAATTAAAAATAGAAATGGAGGGCTTCCCTGGTAGCGCAGTGCTTGAGAGTCCGCCTGCCGATGCAGGGGACGCGGGTTCGTGCCCCGTTTCGGGAAGATCCCACATGCCGCGTATCAATAAAACCAAAAGCTAGTTTTGTGAAAAGATAAAGTTGTCAAACAATTAGCTAAACTCACTAACAAAAAAAAGGCTCAAATATATAAAATCAGAAATGGAAGTAAGAACCACACCTAGGAAAGGAGAGAATTTTATTATAATTAAGATGGTTACTTCATTGAACTTTAAATTATTCTTTCTCATAGTGATCAGCCAAGCAAATCAGTCACTTTTTATATGTAACTTTTATATATTCTTCTGTTAAATTTAATGTCAGAAATTAAAGAACACATTTTAGAATCCTTATTTTAGACTTTTTTTCTATACACATACACTCCATGTTAATTAATCACAGGTTATTAATTAATCTTCAGGGTTTTTGGCAATCTATGTTTTCATTTAAAAGTACAGGATATTATTAACTTCTTTACTTGTTAGTAAGTGGTGGCAAAGTATTCCATTGTATTAGTGAACCTTTATTTAGCCACCCCCATTGTTAAACATTTTTTTCTGTTGTAAACAACAATGAAGATGTTTAACTCCCTATCTGTGTATATTCTTAATTATTTATTTATAAGATTCCTAGAAAGGAACTGCTGACCCAAAGAGTATGAACATTTTTTAGACCTTACTATAAATAGCAAAAATGCAACAAAAATCATATAAGATTTGAGAACTGTTTGTATTTATTTACATATTATCTGCTAGCATTTTTCATTTAGAAAAAGATAAAAATGTGAAATGTAAAAGAGTCAATGAACTATTTTCATGATACTAATGAACTTTTACCATCTTTTCTAGATACAAGGCCAGATATATTAGATGACTGTACATTTGATTATTTCAGAAGACAGTTCCCTAATCAAGGTTTGTGAATAAGATCGGAATATAGACAGTAATGAGTGGTCACCTGTCATCTGAATGTAAGCTATTTAATATGTATCTGGTCAAGATTTACACATAAGAAACTAGAAGATTATCTTCAAATCTGACAGCCAAAGAACAATTCACCTTCCCAGAAATTCTGAATCTCAAATTTTTATTTTTCTCTCTAACTCTAGAAATATAAAAGACAGTAGAACTTCCTTATATGTCAACTTGGTGTCTTGTAATTTTACCGAGTCAAAAAAAATATTTTGAAAAATATTATTTTCAAAAAAGTATTATTCATCTCATTGTCTAATCTTTTCATTCCCATCTCATTGAATCTTAAAGCAGAGAGAAACCTTGAGAGCACCCCACTCTCACCTCCTACTGATGACAGGACCCAGGCACATCCAACTTTTGATTGACTACACTTGGTGACAAGTAGTTTACCAAATTGCAGTCACTTCATTCCATTGTTAGAGAGCAACGTTCTTTTTATGTTGAGTTAAAAACATATGTCCCTGTAAATTTAATTCACCTCTTTAATAATACAAAGCAAAAAAGAATGAAAAGACCTTAAAGGTAAACATTTCTGACCGACTCATTTTCCCTAATTCTCCTTGAAATAATAAGAACAAATATAATGCCTCTTCCACATGACAGATCATAAATATTTTTTTAAAGCTATCATTTCCCTGACACTTTACTTCCATTTCTTTCAGCCATCCATAATATGATTCCCTTTACTATTATATTTTACTGTTTTCTATCACTATTCAAGCTTGAATGAAACTGAACACAGTATTGCAGATGTCATCTAACTAGGACAGCCATTCCTTGGTATCTGTGGGGGATTGGTTCCAGGAACCCCACGGATAGCAAAATCTGAGGATGCTCAAGCCCCTTATATAAAATGGCACAGTATTTGCATATAACCTATGCATATCCTTCAGTATCTCTAGATTACTTATAATACCTGTACAATGTAAATACTATGTAAATAGTTGCCAGTGCACAGAAAATTCAATATTTGCTTTTTGGAACTTCTTGGAATTTTTTTCTTACTATTTTTGATCCTCAGTTGGTTGAATCCACAGATGCAGAACCCATGGATATGGAAGCCTGACTGTATACAATAAATTATCATTCTCATTTGCTTCTTTCTAGATACCAGATTTCCATTAATGCAGTCTAAGATTACATATGTTTTTTTGAAAATTATCCTAAAATATTGACATACTGGATTTACAAATACTCAAACCTATCAAGTTTGATTTTCATAGTGCCACTGCTAACTTACGTCTCCTCCGTTCTCTACTTCTCCAATTTTGGTTTGATATTTTGGTCCAGTGTACTGAGCCTTAAATTTATTCGTGTTAAACTAAGTCTTCTTAGATTCAGTCTTTCATGAACTTGATCTTGATTATGTCATATTGTTGTACCATATACACATGTATATACCTTATACATATATACAATATACAAATACATATCCTATACATATAACTGACCTCTTGTCAAAGCTTCAGCTTCTATATCTGTTTATGTCTTCACTTAAATGTCCCTTATAGCCAAATTCAAATTCATCTAATCCCACATTGAATGCCGTTCCTTCTGTATATTCACTATAACTTTGGTAGCAGTACTATCTACATAACTACCCAAGCTAGAAACCTAATAGTTATCTTTTTTTCTTCTTTCACTTCCACCATTCTATCTAGATAGCCACTGAATCCAACTGATTTTACCACATAATCCCTTTTGTCTCCACCTTAACTACCATCATTCTTCTCAGTGCTTATTTATCAGAAGCACTTTAGATTTCTAAGTGGTCTCCTTGCCACCAATATTGGCATCCTAATTCCACCTCTCATACTGCCATAAAAGCAATCTATCAAAAACAGAAATCTGATTAATGCCACTACCTAAAGCCTTTCAGTAATTCCCAGTTTTCTAACAGTGGTTGAAGTTGGCACAGTCCTGAGACTTCAATTTGTTCTAGGCTTTCTAATTTTTTTTCAACTTTTAATTTTTAAATAATTTCAAGAATAGCACAAAGAGCTAAATCTATCTACCTACCTAGCTGTATTTCCCCCCCCCCAATTCATTTTTTGTAGACATAATGCTCCTTTATTCCTAAAAGGCTTCAGCATATATTTTCCAAGAACAAGAACATTCTCTTACATTAAAATAAGGAAATTCAACTTTGATACAATACTACTTTGTGTCATACTGTAGTGAAATTTTGCCAAATGTACCAATGATGTCGTTTAGGGCAAAACTTCTCCCTGATTGAGCCTCATGGATTGCATTTAATTGCCATATCCCTTTACTCTTTTTTAATTTGGAACATCTGCTCAACCCTTCTTTGTCATTCACAGCACTGGCACTGTGAAGATTATGGGCCAGCAGTCTTACAGAATGTCTGGTTTTAAAATTTTAGAATTATCTGGGGAATTTATAATAATCCCAGCTTTGAACTCTGGGTTGGCCTTTGTTGTCAGCCCCCAAATCTGCATTTTTAATAAGGTACCATATATAATTCTGATGTTGATGATCTGCACTTTTCAACTCACCACATTGGGAACTATAGTGAGAGTCGGTGGGAGGCCAAGCATTTGGGACCTAGCCCATCCAACCCTTATTCATCCTGAGTAGCTTTCATGTACAATTTTTCTTTCAATAATGGTCTGTTACTTTAAAAATAAAAAAAATTTTTTTGGACACCCACTAGCTGCATCAGAGAAACCAAGTTCCCTAACATGACGTACAAGACTTCCAGTGAACTGGCCCCTGACTGCCTCTCCAGTTGTACCTCTTGCCATTCTCTGCCTTTTCCTTGACACTGCAGCAATGATGATCCTCTTGTGGCCTCAAAATGCATCAGTCTTCTCACCGCCTTGCCTTTGCTCATTCTGTCTTCTCTGCCTGAAACATAATTCTCCCTCTTCAACTAGATAAGCTACTTCATCATTTAAGGAGTAGGTATCAAAGTGTAATAAGACTCATACACAGTTCATTACAATAAGAGTGAGATAGACTGAGTGATAATGATATGCACAAATTGCTCTGGTTGCTCAGAGAAGGGCATGTAATCCAGGTGGAAATCTCAGGGAATGTTTTCTTGAAGGAACTGATCCTTAAATTATCATCATGATTATGATGGAGTCTTAAGTGATAAGTTAGGCATTTAGCAGCAAGAGGAGAGTCACTTCCTTGAATTCTTAAAAGATTAATGTCAATGGTTTTGTGATCTTATTTATATGAAAATTCTTTCCTTACTTGAGATGAACTATGTCTGGGACTGAAGATAAGGCATTCAGAGGCTTTTGACTCCTGACATCTCTCACCAATATTTATTCTCCCCTGTCTAAACAGAAGAAAACTCTATTCAATAGAAAAGACAGGTGCAACAGAGGAGCTGAGGGATTCTGCTCTTTGTCATCCATCAGTATTTTTAAATAATCCCAGCAGAACAAATCTAAACATTATTTGATATATTTTCATTCTGAATATAGCTAAGTAAAATTTACTTCTTTTTCTCAATATTCCTTCATATCTGAGTTCATCTGGTATTTTAACCTTCCTGATACTATTCTCCTGTGGCTCAGTCACTCTCTTATAATCCTCCTTTGTTACATAATCTCCTTTCCATCTTTGTTCATGTTCTTTTAAAAATCTGATGTTTATCTGCTTTGCAGAGGTCTCAATATACTAGTCTATGACTGTGCTAGATACTAGGGTACAATGGAAAATAAAATATAGTCTGTTCTCAAGAAGCAGAGAGAGTGACAAGTAGTAGAAACATAATGGGATAAATGCTACTTACTGTGCTATGATATTATACAGGAGTTGTTTGGGGATAAGGGGGTATCAGAGAAAGTTTCTCAGAAAAGGTAACTGTTATGGTTCCAGGGGCCAAATAAATAAATAGTATTTTTTCTTTACCAAGTTTTGAATCTATTAAAAATTAAGACAACAGAGTAGGGCAAAATACTAGCAAACTGAATCCAGCAACATATAAAAAGGATTATACACAGTGACCAAGTAGGATTTATCCCAGAAATGCAAGGTTGGTTTAACATATGAAAATTATCCACCTCCAAGTGTAATGAAAACAAAAACAAAAATAAACAAGTGGAACTTAATTAAGCTTAAAAGCTTTTGCACAGCAAAGGAAACCATAAACAAAACGAAAAGAAAACCCACAGAATGGCAGAAAATATCTGCAAACAAAGCGACCAACAGGGATTAATCTCCAAAATATACAAACAGCTCATGCAGCTCAATATCAAAAAAACAACCCAATCCAAAAATGGGCATAAGATCTAAACAGACATTTCTCCAAAGAAGACATACAGATGGCCAAAAGGCAAATGAAACGATACTCAACATCACTAATTATTAGAGAAATACAAATCAAAACTTACAATGAGGTATCACCTCACACCTATTAGAATGGCCATCATCAAAAAAAATCTATAAACAATAAATGCTGGAGAGGGTGTTGAGAAAAGGGAACCCTCCTACACTGTTGGTGGGAAAGTAAATTGGTACAGCCACTATGGAGAACAGTATGGAGGTTCCTTAAAAAACTAAAAAAAGCTACCATATGATCCAGCAATTCCACTCCTGGGCATATATCCAGAGAAAACCATAATTTGAAAGGATACATGCACCACAATGTTCATGCAGCACTACTTACAATAGCCAGGATATGGAAGCAACCTAAATGTCCATCAGCAGAAAAATGGAAAAAGAAGATGTGGTACATATATGCAATGGAATATTACTGAGCCATTAAAAAGAATGAAATCATGCCATTTGTAGCGACAAAGATGGACCTAGAGATTGTCATACTGAGTGAAGTAAGTCAGACAAAGACAAATATCACATGATATCACTTATACATGGAATCTTAAAAAATGGTACAAATAAACCTATTTACAAAATGGAAATAGGGTCACAGATGTAGAAAACAATCTTATGGTTACAAAGGGGGAAAGGTGGAGGAGGGGTAAATCGGGAGGTTGGGATTGACATACACACACTACTATATATAAAATAGATAACCAACAAGGACCTATTGAATACCACAAGGAACTCTATTCAGTACTCTGTAATGACCTATATGAGAACAGAATCTATAAAAAGAGTGGATATATGCATAACTGATTCACTTTTGCTGTACAGCAGAAACTAACATTGTAAATCAACTATACTCCAATAAAAATTAATTTAAAAAGAAATAAAATTAAACAACGTAATACACATTAATTCAAAAAAGAACAAAATGCACATGATCATCTCAGTACATGCAGGAATAATGTTTGGCAAAATCCAACATCCTTTCATGATTTAAAAAAAAAATACTCAACAAAGTAGGAGTAGATGGATGTTCCTCAACCCGATAAAGGCTATCTATAAAAATCCCACAGCTAATATCATAGTTGATGGTATAAGACAATGCTTTCCCCCTAAGATCAGGACCAAGACAATGGAGGTTTAGGCAGGGCAGTTTGGAAAGAAGAATAAATAAAATGCATCCAGACTGGAAAGAAGTAAAACTACCTCTATTTGCAGAACACATGATGTTGTATGTAGAAAATCCTAAGGAACATACATACATACACACACACAACCTACTAGAGCTAATAATCAGTTCAGCAAGGTTGCAAGATAGAAAATCAACATGCAAAACTCAGTTGTAATGGGTGAATTGTATGGTATGTGAATTAGATCTCAATAAATCTGTTGTAAAAATCAATTGTATTTCTATATACTAGCAATGAACATTCTGAAAATGAAATTAAGAAAATTCCATTTACAAAGCATCTCAAAAAGAATAAAATACTTAGAAATAAATTTAACAAAAACAGTGTAATACTTGTACACTGAAAAGTACAAAACACTGTTGAAATATATTAAAGAAGATTTAAATAAATGGAAAGATTCCCCCACATTCAGGAATCAGAAGACTTGTTAAGATGGCAATACTCACCAAATTGATATACAGATTCAATGCAATCCTATCAAAATCTCTGCCAAAACAGAAATTACAAGCTAAACCTAAAATGCATAGGAAATGTAAAGGATGAGAATAACCAAGACAATTTTGAAAAAGAACAAAGTTCAAAGAGTTATACTTTCCAATTTCAAAACTTACCACCAAGCTGCAGTAATCATAACAGTGTGGTACTGGCATAATGGTAGATATAGAGATCAATGAAATAGAATTGAGAATACAGAAATGAACCCTTATATTTTTTGTCAATTAAGTTTCAACAAAGGTGCCAAGACAATTCAATGAAGAAAATAATAGCATTTCCAACAAATGGTACTGAGACAGCTAGATATTCACATGCAAAAGAATGAAGTTGGACTCATTCCTTACACCAATTCATTAATTCAAAATGGGTGACAGACCTAAATATAAGACCTGAAACTACTCTTAGAAGAAAAGATAGACATACAATGTAAACATAGTAAGGGGACTGCTAGCTTTAAGCTCCAACATGTGAAGGGCTGGACTTGGAGAGTAGACCTTTGTTAGGGAGAACGTTCTGGATAGTTTGCAATGCTTACTCTTCCCCGCCCCCCGCCACAGCCAGCCCCTTCTAGCCTTCTTGTCTCATTGAAGGGTAGGGGGAAGAAAAGCTAAGAAATGCCTATTAAGGTCACAGCCCAGGGACACAGACCCACTAAAAGACTAAGATTTAATAAGAATATAGGATGTTCCCTTTCCCCATACCTTACCACCACATCAACATGACTCCAGTATAAGAACAATGGTTTACAGCCAAAAGAGCTGCAAGCCAGACATGTATTCTATCTGATAAGTGGTGCTTAGGGAACCCCAAAGACAACAGGATAGACAAAAACAAGGCTATTATAGGAATTCCTATAATGTATACACACACACACACACCTAGCACATCGTATTCAAACTTCAGAAAACCAAAGACAAAGACAGAAATCTTTGAATTTATCTTTCTCTGTTTGACTTATTTCACCTAGCCTAATGCTCTCAAGGTCCTGTTGTCCCAAATGGCAGGATTTCCTTCTTTCTCATGGCTGAATAATATTCCATTGTGTGTGTGTATGTGTGCGGGTGTGTGTGTGTATATATACACACACACACATACACACACCGTAACTTCTTTATCCATTCGACCACTGACTGACCCTTATGTTGTTTCTGTATCTTGGCTATTGTAAATAATGCTCCAATAAACGTGGACAGACACCTCTTCAAGATCCTTTTTTTTTTCATTTCTTTGGATATATCCCCAGAAGTGGAATTGCTGGATCATAGTGTAGTTCTATTTTTAATTTTTTGAGCAACCTTCATAGACACATACAACTAGTTAGGGAGATAAATAAAACAGAACATAGTGTACAATTTAGAGAAAAGAATTTGGAATTGATCGTCATAAAGGAGATTGAATCTCACAAGTCCAGATGAGAGAAGCAAGAAGTACTTCTAAATCAATTGAAAGTTTTTTCACCTCTCAAAAAGACACCAATGCTCAGTCAAAAATAATAGCTGGTGGATTCGCTTGGGCATATGACATGAATGAACACTGATTATCAGATAATTCCCTTGATTGCTTGATGAAACTGAGTAAAATTACATTTCCTAACTCAGAGTTTGCCACTAAAATGCCCTGTGGGTTAACCAAAGGGGAAATTTTGATGACAGATGTGTTGGACTTTTATAGTGTAAAGCTCATTTTGTCAGATCTTACCAACAATAATGTTTTCTACAGTTATCACATGATACATTGAATAAAAAAGAAAAAACATTTCCTCTGGCTATTAGTTACTTTAATTTGAAAAATGGGGTTTCAAAGAATCTTGATTTCTATGAAGATTTTAATGAAACCACAGAAAACATCAAACCAAATATTGTCAATATGTTGTCCAAAGACAAACTAGACTTTGCTCATCTATCTGCATGGTTGGCTGACAATGAAAATATAAAATGTATATTTTGGCAAATTTCATTCAGTCTGTCAACTTCTTACCAAAGAAAAAGATCTGATCTCTTAAATGTCTTGCACACCTTGTATTTAAAAAAGAGTGTGGGGGCTTCCCTGGTGGCGCAGTGGTTGAGAGTCCGCCTGCCGATGCAGGGGACACGGGTT
The DNA here is from genome assembly GCF_000442215.2 of Lipotes vexillifer. Taxonomy (NCBI): domain Eukaryota; kingdom Metazoa; phylum Chordata; class Mammalia; order Artiodactyla; family Lipotidae; genus Lipotes; species Lipotes vexillifer. The sequence continues at coordinate 1,770,845 of NW_006793703.1, forward strand.
CGTGCCCCGG
>NW_006793703.1:1771237-1783705 GCF_000442215.2 Lipotes vexillifer
AAAAAAAAAAAAAAAAATGTGATTTGCTATCCTGTGATAATGAGGCTTTCATAATGAAATTTTTGGTCACATTTTAGTTTCCTCAAAACATGAAAAACACTTAATGAGATTTTCGACTTTACAGAAATGAAAGAGGGCAGTTTCCTTAGACCTGTGCCAACAAGGTGGCTATCATTGCTGCCAGCCATAGAAAAGACATTAAAATGTTGGTCTGCCATTAAATCACATTTTCAACATGTGGGACAAGAAGAATGGCTTTCTCTAATTTGCAAATAGTTTGAAGATGGGAATAGAGGAAAGGGCTACAGTAAAACAATTTATATGCTGTTTCTCTAATTCTGTTTGATGATCTTTGAAGAGGTCATATGGAGCATAGAAAAGGATGAACTGCACCTAAGTTGTTTGACATTATATGTAGGTTATGACAGAAACTCATACAGCGAAAAAAGATAACATTTAGGAGGAAGTAAGACTGACTCAGAAGTCAAAAATATGTCACCAGAAAGGGCAGACAAGTTAAACAGCACTAAAAACTGTAATTTATTTGAAATCCACCTTCAGTTTAAGTTCGAATTACCTCTGTGCTTTAAAAACCTATTCCCTGAGAAAGAAAAGTTTACTTGCAATGATATCCAGTGTGCTTCAGAGTATCTAAAAACAGTGGACATTTTAGACATGGCGAACACTACATGATGAATTTAAGGATGCAAAGGGCCAAATGCCCAAAAGCCAGCCTACTAAATTAAGCCTGTAGATACAAAGTGGACGGACATTTTTGTAAAGCTGGAAACTAATTTCTTACAAGTCTAGAAACCTGCTATTAATAAGTAAGGTCATATTCCATGATCAAATTCCCTTGTTGACAGGATATCTAACTTGCTGTCATTGCATTGGCATGCCACCAGGGGTCAGCATAATGTGGGGCTTCATAAGAGCAGACCTCAGAGGCCTTGACTTTGAATGTATTCAGTTTTACCACTACATAAAAGAAAAGGATATCCTGAAGGCTGCAGGCAGTTCAGAGAAGTATTATTGGAAGAGGACACACAAAGAGCAAAAATATCCTACTTTATCATGGGACATAAAGAAATGTCAATTTTTATTAATTATAAGTAATGTCTGTTTAATTAGGCCCATTGTATTTACATTCAACTTTTTAAAGGTCTTATATTTATGTATCTTAAAAAGACATAATATGGCCTATAAAATGTAAATATCCTATAAAGAGTTAAAATCTGTATCAGAGGAAAAAACTATTTATAATGTTATATTATTCTCACACATACTATTTGTTTAATTGTTTCCACTATTAATAACTACTAATTGCCACTGTTAACTAGTCCTACAGTTTTTCTTAAATAATGGCATTTATGTAACAAAAAAGCAAATAATACAGAATAATATATAATTTTAAATAAATGCCTAATTTATATTTTATGTTAAAATAATAATCATGTGTGTATAAGTATTTATTACATATTGTACTAATTTTTTGGTCTGTTGTAGCTGTGTCTTGAGTTGGTGCTCTAAAAGTTAGTCACCCTACTACACATGTAGATGGCCTTCATAGAGCCTGACACGCAGAATTCAGTTCTGAAATGCTTGATAATTATTGGACAGGTATTTCTACTGTTTGCTCTTCTCTTGAAACAGTTTCATTTAAAAGCTTCCAGAGGAAGTATGCACTGATATATTTCATATGTCTGAATGAGATAATGTCAGATTAATTGAAGATAAACTCAAGCTAGCCATTAAATATATGAATGAGGTAACTGTGAAGAAAGTAAAATAAAATTGTTTTGTTAACCTTAAAACCTAAGTTCAGAAATTTTATGGTATATTCTCTTTTTTAGCAAAAATACCTGGACAAGCCCCTTGTTGGCTTCTAAAAAGATATTTGAGGTAGGAGAACCACATTTGATTTCTTCTACCAGGTTACCTTACTCCCTTTCCTCTGTCTTATAAGATTTTTATTTTGCATTAAAGTAACAGCTAAAAGTGACGTTTTAATAACAATTGCTAATTGTCTCCTTAGAGTCTACATAGTGTCTGTGGCTAGGTCAGTTTTATACATAGAAGTGCACATATGATGCATTTTGAATGGTTCTGAGATTTCAGTATCCCTAAAGTATCCCTAATGGATGCCTTAACATCTGCAGTTAGACAGTTATTTCTTCTAAGCAATTATCATTGCTGTATTTGAGTTTCTCTTTTTAAATAGAAATACTTCTGGCATAAGATAGTTACTTAGAATGAATACTATCAAATGTTTTACTATCTATAATAGCAATTGAAGCATTGGTCAGGTAGGGATTATACTAGTACCTAAAAATTGGAAAAGGAATAGAAAGGGAAGTCAGGGATAACATAGATAAACTTTGTAGTTTTGTCTAAACTGGTAATTATTATACCACTAGCCCCCCGGCAAGTTTCCCTATCTCTAGGAATAATGATATGAACAACCACCTGAACAGCGGATTTGTAAGTATTTGAGAATAGACTGAATTTGCACAACAGAGGAAAGATGGTATGCCTGTTCTCCCTTCCTTGGCCTCTTCTCTAAGAACTTGGTTTCTGCTCAATAATGGGTTCTGTTGAAATATGTAGGCTCTCTTGCCCCCAAAACCTAGAAAATTAGGTTAAGAAACCATCTTTGGCCATACCTGTACTTGGATCTAGAATTGATTAATTTAAACTAAGACTTAACTTTTTAAAATATATTACTTATCTATGGAAAGAAATGAAATAATATATCAACATAAGAGAAGGTAATAGAAAAAGTAGTAGAGTTAGAAGATATGTATTCTAGACCTGCCCCTCCTTATTAGCTATGTTATCTTGAACAAATAGCTTAAGCTCTCTGATTCCCTAACATTCCCTTACATTCCCTCTCTGATGTAAGATGGGGATAACACTGGCCATCCTGCCTGTATCACAGGACTGGTGAGAGCCCCAAGTAAGATAATATCTGTAACAATACTTTGCATACTGTGAGATGTAAAATACAGATATAACATGGCATTACATTACTCTTGATTAGATAGTTCATTGTTGACATTGAAATCAGAGTACCCAATTTCTTTCAGCTCCCAAACTATGATTCAGAGGCTTAGCAAAGACCAACAAAGATATTTTTTAGAAACCGACGAGAGGCCGGTCCAGGAAACAATTCAGCCCAGAATCAATGATTTGTATGGAAACTGTGTCAAAGTGACATCCTTGAAGTGTCCTATGAGCAAACAAACTCCCATTTGGACTGAGAAGACAAGGATACCAACAGAAGGTTTTCCTTTTTTGTTGTTGTTTAGGATTTTAATATTATATACAAAGGTGGCTTTCACTGTATCATCATTAATATTGATAAATCCTATGAAATTTGGATTATGGGAACTTTTTATAAACAGAGGATAGACAGCCATTTTATTCCTGACTCTCTAAAGTATTTGTCTTATTTAATTTCTATGTAAGTTGAATATAGAAGAAAACTGTTTGTTTAATATAGCCTTGAAAAATCAATTTAATTTCCTTATTCCCATCACCTCCTTGTTATTGATGCCCTTTCCATATCATAGAATAAAAAAGTAATGAGCTGATACACACAACATGGATGAATCTCAAAATCACTGTGCTGAGAAAAAGAAGCCAGACACAGAAAAGTAAATACTATATGAAATCACATTTATATGAAATGCAAGCTAATCTATAGAGACAAAAAGTAGATAAAGGTTTCCTAGAGTAGGAAGGGACAGAGTAGGGAGGAAGGAAAGAATGGACTGTAAAGGAGCATCAGGAATCTTTTAGGGATGATCTTCTCTAGATCTTGTTTATGGTAATAGTTTCACAGGTATTTACAGCGGTTGAAACTCCAGGGTGTTGGGCCAGACCAACTAGCTGGATTGAATTTTCATCCGCCAGATGGCAAAGATCTAGTGGAACAGCAATTCAGTTTAGACGTATTGCTTTTTAAATGCCTTTTAGACACTGAAATGGAGGTACTGAATAGGCAGTTGGATATATGAGTCCAGCATTCAGGGAAGAGATCTGGGCTGAAGATGCATTTGGGAATTTTCAGCCTATAGATAGTATTTTAAGGCATGAAGCTGGATGAGATTTAAGTGAGTGTAGATATAGAAAAGGGTTAAGGAGCAAGTCCTTGGGAACTGTAACGCTGATGGATCAGGAAAAGAGTAAGAACCCAACAAAAGAAGACTAAGAAGCCCCCTCTGGGGTAGGAGGAAAAGCAAGAGAATGTGTTGTCCTGGAAGCTAAGTGAGAAAGTGTATCAAAGAGAAGGGAATAAGCAGCCAAGTCTAATGCTTCTGATTAAGTCAAGTGGATTTACTACTGGATTTTACAACATGGAGGTTTTATTTGGGATCTTGATCAGAGAAATTTCAGTAGAATGATAGAGGTACAAGTCTAATTAAAGTGTATTTTAAAATAGGAGCAGAGAAATTGGAGACAGGTAGTATTTACAGAATTTTGCTGCAACAGGGAGATTTGTTTTTCAGTTTTTCCCACTGCTGCCACCACACTGCTTAATTTAAAATTTGTTTCTCATCTTTCCCATCTTCCCTGAGCTGAGATTCTCATGGCTTTTTTATTATATTATCTTTAAACATGTCCTGATGAATCTTGATGACATATGAATAAAAATTCTACAATCTTCTTTTTTACTGAAGTAAATCATTTCAGAGAGTTATCTTTTGTTATTTTTTGCTGTTGTCCCTTTCTTTATAATATATACATTTAGGGCTATAAATTTTCCTTCACCTCCTCACCTATATAATTCTCCACCTACTACAATCTAGCTTCTCACCATAACAATGATATTATTTCCAAAGTCATCAGCTCTTATCATACTTGACTTCTCTACTGTTGGTTAATTCCAGAGCTTTAAAACTCTCTCTCCCTTCATTCACTGAGCAATTCCAAAGGACGTATCTGTGGAACTTCTCTCTCTTTTAGTCCTGTTTCTCTGCTCATTCGTGTTTGGTGTCCTACATGGGCTTCACTTCCTCTGCCTGAATTTTAAGTGGGCTGTTCCTCAGTATTCCATCCTTTGGTCTCTCCTCTTCTCACCACATACTTTATTTCTGAGCGCTCTCATCTATACCTGTAGCTTCAACAAACGACTGCTGATCATGATCATACTTTTTTAATCATCAATATAGGCATCTCTTCTGAATTCCATACTGTGCCTACTGGAATCATCCTGTTTTTCCTTACAGATACTTCTAATACAACTTGCCCACTGCAGATCTCTTTCTCCTGCTGCATTCCGTTTCTCAGTCAATAATACTGCCGTCCTCCTGTTATCTAAATAATAGCCCAAGACATATCCTAATCCTCGACATCTCTTTGGTATCCAACAATGAGAAGCTCTATCAATCTGCCCTCAAAGATTCTCTTGACTCTGCATTTCTTCATCATACTGCTGCTCCTTTACTCCCTTTCTGCCTCCCTTGAATTACTGCATTAGCCTCCTAACTTGTCTCTCTGCCTCAACTCTCACTTTTCTCTAACCTGTCATCATCCTGGTTGCCAGCGTGATCTTTCAAAAATGCACATCTAATTATATCACTTCCATGTATAAAGTTTTCAATGGCCTCCTAACAATTCCATTTTTAAAACATTAAGCATCTACCAGTCACAAATTATTCCTCCTGTCTCAGGAAATCTCCCAAAAGTACTGTTATTACAAGATCTCTAGTTTTGAACCAGTTATTCAGACCTACCTGATTTCTAGTCATTCTAAACCATACTTGTGATTTCCTGAATGTGCCATGTTAGTCCCACTATCTAGATTACTACCCTTTTTTTTTTTTACTTAGCTGACACAGCTGTGCATCGAGACTCAGATTAATTAGGAATTAGGAATATTTCCTTTTCCAGCTCTAAGTATGGCTAGAAGTCCCTCTTCAGCAGTCCTTTAGTAAGTACCTTGCCTTATCTCTATAGATAAATATTCTAATTGATGCTTTACTTATCTCTCTCTAGTCCCAACTGTTGGCATATTAAAGGCAAGGACTCTATTTTTCATACCTATTTACCAAACCAAACATAATGCCGGATACATAATAATGATTCAGTGAGTATTTGTTGAATGGCCTAGGAATGGCTTCTCAAGAGACTGTAGGTAAATTCAGTTTATTTGCCAGCACTGCCAGATATTGTAATCATACATAACCTCAATCATTGTCTTTCAAGTCTAGCTTAATTCAGTGAGTGCTTTAGTCATCGGTTTCCTTTCTTTTTAGTAATGGATAGTAATGGATAATTCCTTTTTTAAAAGCATTATTGTGGCTATTTCAAGCGTAAACAAAAGTAGAATAGAATAATGAACCACTGGTGCCCGTCACCCACCCTTAATAGTTATCAGCATCCTGCTATTCTTGTTTCATCTATATTCCCAGTGCTTTTTTTTTTTTTGCTAAAGTAGTTAAAGCAAAGTCAGCAAATCATATTGTTTTGCCCATAAATAGTTCAGTGTATATCTCTTAACTAGATAAACAAAGCATAATGTATTCTTGCTTTTATTCTAAGTGTATTCTACTTTTTCTTATGCTGTCTACATATCAATTTAGGCATCATAATTATAAGTAACACTGCTACATCCTTTAAAATGTCTACCTATTTTCCTTCAGGCTTTACTTAGGGTTCTTTTTTCCCCCTCTCTCTACCTCTGTATACTGAATTATTTTTAATTGTGTTAAAATACACATGACATAAAATTTACCATCGTAACTATTTTTAAGTGTCAAGTTCAGCAGTGTTAAGTACATTCACACTGTTATGCACACAATCTCCAGAACTCTCTTTGTTTTGCAAAACTGAAATGCCATACCCATTAAACAACAGCTGCCCATTCCTCCCTCCTCCCAGCCCCTGGCAACTATCCTACTTTGACTGTCGATTCTCGGGATCCATATAAGTGGAATCAAATATTTGGAAGACAAATACAGTATTTGTCTTTTTGTGACTAGCTTATTTCACTTATCATAGTGTCCTCGAGGTTCATCTATGTTGTAGCAGGTGTAAGAATTTCCTTCCTTTTTAAGGCTGAATGACATTCCATTGTATATATACCACATTTTGCTTATCCATTCACCCATCGATGAGCACTTGGGTTGCTTCCACCTTTTGGCTATTGTGAATACTGCTACTATGAACATGGATATACAAATAACTCTTCAAGACACCGCTATCAGTTCTTCGGGGAATATACCCAGAAGTGGAATTGCTGGATCATGTGGTAATTCTATTTTCAATTTTTTAAGGAACCACCATATACTGTTCTCCATATTGACTACACCATTTACATTCCAGCCAACACTGCACAAGGGTTTTAATCTCCCCACATCCTTGTCTACACTTATTATTTTCTGTTTTTTGAAAATGGCCATCCTAATGGGTATGGGGTGGAATAAACACTTTTAAAATGAACTTTATTTTTTAAAACTGTTTTCTACACATTTTAATGTTATTATACTCTTATTATCACAATTAACAAAATAAACAATAATTCCTTCATATCATCTAATAAAGAAGGGATTTCTAACATGCTCTTACCATAGTTTTCACTGTATCTCCATCCTTCTGTTTCCTCAAACAGAAGCTTTGGAGCCACCGCTGATTTCACTCTTCTTTTCTCACCCCACATCTAAGTCATTAGAAAATCCCAAAATATATTCAGGATACTTCCCTCCCCCCCCTCACTTCTCACCCTTCTGGCAACTGCCACCACCCTGGTCCAAGCTACCATCCTCTCTCCTAAATTATTTCAGTAGCCTTCTAAGAGATCTCCCTGCCTGTTTACCCTTACCTCTGTTCCATCTGTTCTCAACTCATCAACCAGCATGATCCTCTTAGAGCAAATCTCAGATGTGACACTCCTCAAAGCCTTCCAGTGGCTCCCTGTTTCACACTCAGTAAAAATCAAAGTCCTTATAATGGCCTGTGAGGCCTTATGTGAACTAAGTCCACGTTACCTATCTGAGCTCATATTACCTTATATCTTTCCCTTTGTTCACTCTGCTTTAGTCACTTGTCCCATCTTGGTGTTCCTTGAACACACTAACATGCTCCTAGCTCAGGGCCTTTGCACTTACTATTCCCCTTGCCTAGAACACTCTTCCCTCTGATTGACTGCTTGACTGCTTGTCTCGTTCCTTAACTCCTTTGACATGGAAGCTTCACAGGGAGGCCTTCTCTGAACACCTTTTTAAGAACAGAAGTCAGCCCCTCCCCCAAGAATTCTCTATTCCCCTTCCCAGCTTTATTTTCTCCCGTAAATTTTTTATTATCTGACATAGATATCTTATTTGTTTGCTTATTTTCTGCCTCATAATAAAGTATAAGCTTCAGATGGATAAGAATTTTTAGATAGAATGTTTGGCAGATAATGCTCAATATGTAATTGCTTAATCAATTCAGTTTATATATCTATACATATTTTTATGGTTGCTCCCCAGATCTGCAGTACAACTTAAAAAGCAATATGAAAGAATGTCCATCTTTCCAAAGCAAGAAGCCTGGAGTAAACTGGACAGATGATGAAAAAAGAATCTACAGGGATAAAAAAAATTGCTGAAACTCAAGAAATACTGCAGTATTTGCTCCCCATCATGAAAAGCACTAAAAATGTGCAAACTACTCAGAGAAAACAGATACTCAATCCAAGAACCAACTTTCAAATCCAACATAAGTAAGTCAATACAATTTTGTCATTCTTAGCTATTTAATACATACACTCTTTTATAAGGAAACAAGGCTTATTAAATTCATTATCCTAAGAAACAAACATAGGCTTTTAAAAATACTGGCAGCTACACCATGTTTGACAAAGGGAGAAAGGCCCAAAACCTTAAGAAAACATTGGATATGTGAAGGAGTAGGTTTTCAGGCCTTATTTGATTGTTTGTTTACATGAAACCACTCATTAATTTGGATCTATGAATAAAGTATGCATTAATAAAGTATGACCACAGCCTGACTTGAAATTTCTTAGGTGTGTTTAAACCTTATAATCCTAGGGGGCAACAGGAATTAGAAATAATTAACCGGAGCTACTTCAGCTTATTGATATTCAGAGGAAAGCAGAAAGGATAAGACCAGATTTCTGTTCAAGATTATAAAAAAGAACCATCACTAAGGCCAAAAGGAAACTCATATAAATAAAAGTAAGACAATGACAAGCTGAAAACGATCAATATAATACTAATATTATCAACAAATTTTGATGAAGTATTTCTATGTGCTACACACTATTCTGTGTTTACACACACAAACACATTTTACATTCTACACATAAGGAAATTCAAGTACAAAAGGTTAAGCAATTTGTTCAGGGTCACACAGACAATAGGGAGCAATCGGATTCAACCCTAACTAGACATTCTGACTGCAGTCCTTCATCAGTATGCTTTGACATTTCTCTTCATAATATAAATGAAAAACAGAGGACCAATATACTTAATATTCAAAGACTGCCTACAAATCAATGATAAAATTATGAATATTTTAATAGGAAAATGGGCAAAGGCTATGAACCAGAAATTCACAAAAGGAAAGAAAAAAAAAATGGCCAATGATCATTTTAAAATGTTCGATCTCACTTAAATCCAAGGAGTGAAAATTAAAACAATAATGAAATTCTCTTCATTTTTGTCTATCAATGGAAGAATTCATTCACTGATTGTTGGAATATAAATGGGTACAATTTCTGGAAGGCAATCCAACAATATATGAAAAATCCGTAATATCTACATTCATTTTGACTAAGAAATTCCACTTTTAGAAACTGATGCTAAGGAAAAAAACCTGGGAAAGGGCTCGAAGATTTCTGTAGTGATGTTCATTTCAGTATTGCTTATAAGAGCCAAAGAAAAAGAAAAATGAATCTAAATGTCCAATAGAAGATTGCTTAATTATAGTACATCCATAAAGTGAATTATGTAACTATTAAATATATCAGTGTATATTTTAACATGAAATGATGTTCACAATATTTAAGTGAATAAAAGCTGCAGACCAGTTTGATTTGGTATGGTTGCATTTATAGATGATGTATTTTTATTTAATGTGTGCATACTGTACATACTCAAACACATATATACCTAGAAAAAACTTTGGAAGTACATATTCTCAACAGTGATTATCGTAACCATTGAAAGAGTACTGGCAGAGTATGATACTCCTCTTCCTGATTTTTTTCTAAATTTTTATTAATGCCTATTTCTTTGCTGTATAATCATCAAAGTCAATAAAAACTACAAAAATAGGCAATTGGTGGCAGTTTCTAGTGGGATGGGGTAGCTATCATGCTGGAGAAGGCAGTGCCTGAAAGAAACTGAATGTAATAGGTCAGCTAATATGAGAGAAGCAAACAGTACAGGCAAACAAGGGATCAAGTATGATAATATCAGCAAAATCAAAAATCAGAAAATTAATAACAAAATACAATGGACCTAGGCAAAGAAACTGAGAAGTTGAGAATCTGGATATAAGCAAGGGGTCTGAGAGGTGACAATTTGGCCATCACTTGATTTTTAGGCATTATCTTCACAAGAGATTCCTTATATACTTTGAACCTAGACATGTACTCATTGTGGTCTGGCCGGAACCTGAAGGTGTAAATAAATGGTAGTCTTTATTAATTAAGAACTCTTTGGTTACATGTAACAAAATAATTCAAGCTAGCTTAATCAAAAAGCATAACGTAGGGTAGGGGGGAAGAATTGTAAGAAAACATAAGGCTATTCATGGAAATAAGGGAGAGAATGAATTCAGGCGCGATTCAGGAAAGGCCTGGAACTGGGAATGGAAAGCTATCTGTCTTCAGTCTCTGCTTTTCTCTCTCTGCAGAAAAGTCTTCACACCCCTGACTCACAAATTTGTACCCTACAGCAGTTTCACTTAAAAGACTGACTCACTATCTGTCATTCCCAATTCTAAATTATAGGAAAGATAATCTGACTGGCAACTATTCCAGTGGGTAGAGGTCAAATAGTTGCAAACATGGCTGACTGAAGCCCTACCCTTGTGGATCTAGAGGCAGTTCCCAGGAAGGGAAAATTTTGCCTGGGCTGGACACTTTCCAGAAGTATCTAATATAGGTATAGGTGGAAATAAGAAAAATTAGGAAAGCCAAAAGCAAAACCATTCTTAACAGATGATCTCACTACATATTTAACATCATCAAAATTGATATTTTTTGCTCTTACAACTTATTTCTTTATGGCTGCCTTTTCTCTGTTTTCTATGGCTCAACACACTGACATACAATTACATGATTACAGGGAAGAGTAAGAATAAGCAAAGAATGAAAAGATCACACCTTTGCTAAACCATTTTAGGCATCAATCCAAGTTTCGACTAAAGAAAGACAACTTATTGAAACAGCCTGCAGAATTATCATGCTTAAGGATATAAAATCTGAATATAATTATAAGACTGGAACTTAAACTGTTCTTATGTGAAAATTAATAGGGTATATATAGGTGGATTACTAATCAATAGCATATTAGCAAAATTATTTACATCTCTTAAATGTATCTCTGATCAAACATTGGTCAGAGGTCAGACATGGAGGAATAAATCTCATGTTTGGTATTCCATCTGGGAATGATGAAAATTCTTGAGAAAGATTATGCAAATCAAAATCAAATTGGAGAGTTTTTTCACTTCCAGGAAGACGAAGTAAATGTATTTTCCCTGTTCTTTCACTAAAAACAATTAAAGACCCTAGACATTACATATAAAACAAACATAAGATAACTTTGAAAGGTGGAGAAAAGAAGGTGGACTAGCTAGGGACCTCAGGAGCCAAAGAACGGTAACACAGTGGTGAGTGGCCTGGGTTTTCCTTTTGCCTCATATATCCAAGAACTGAAGCTGAAGAAGCCACCAACATAGAAACACCAATGGACACAGACCAAGAAAAAAAGACCAAAAGACAATAAAAGCCTGCATTATACCAAAAGACCTACCAGGAAAAGGATGACCTACCAAAATTGAAAACATTTAGATAAAAACTGCACTACTCCAGCCAAACACTACAGATAAACAGTGGCTCCACTCCCACCCACATAAGCAGAAGCAGAGGGAGAGGTCTAGACTTCCACTCTTAAAAGATTATAATGAGGCCTCTCAACCCCCCTTGTAGGTAGTGTCAAGGAAGGGCAAGTACCAAGTCAGGACTTTCATCCCCACTGGCCTGTAAAGACCCCCGCCCCAGGGTATCATTGGACACCATGTGGGGAGCCTAGACTTCCACACCCACTGGACAAAAATGAGGTGTCTTTCCCCCTCCCCACTATGGTGGTGTCAGAGTAGATCTAGTGGAGAGTCAAAACTTTTACCAATGCCCAGCAGTAATGAGACCACCTCTACCACAGTATCAGTGGAGGCTACATGGGGAAATGAAACTCCCACACCTGTCCAGCAGGAATGAGAAGCTCCACCCCC
>NW_006793703.1:1783715-1810247 GCF_000442215.2 Lipotes vexillifer
AGCTCCACCCCTCTGGTGTCAGTGGAGTCCAAGTGGGGAATCTGGGCTTCTGCTTCCATCTGTCAGTAATGAGGTCTCACCCCTGCTACAGCAGAGTTACAAAAAGTCAGCTAAAACTGAAGGTTTAAATAAGATCCAGAGTCTCATAACATAATATGAGAATGTCCATGTTTTAATCAGAAATAAATCATCATGCCAAGAACCAGGAATATTAAAATTGATTAAAAAAATAATCAGTAAATGCAAACAATGAGATGACAGTGACAATAGAATTTTCTGAAAAAGATTTTTACAACAGTCATGATAAAACATGCTTCAACAAACACAAACACATGAAAGAAAATATAAAACCTCAGTGGGGGAAAAAAAAAGTGGGGGCAGGTAGACAGAGAAGGAAAGAAAGAAATAGAAGGTAATAACCAAAGGGAAATTTTTGAATGGAAAAACACAATAACTGAAATTAAAAGCTCAGGGGCTGGGCTTCCCTGGGCCGTGGCCGCTGGGCCTGCGCATCCGGAGCCTGTGCTCTGCAGCGGGAGGGGCCACAGCAGTGAGAGACCCGCGTGCCAAAAAAACAAAAAACAAAAAGCTCAGTGGCTGAACTCAACAGCACAATTGAGGAGACAGAGGAAAGAATCTATGAACTGGAAGAGACAGAACTACAGAAATAACCCAACCTGAACATCAGAGAGAAAACAGACTGGAAATAAAATGAACAGAGCCCCAGAGACCCGTGGGACTATAAAACAAGATCTAACATTCATATTATCAGAGTCCCAGGAAGAGAGGAGAAAACAGCAAGGCTCAGAGTCCCAGGAAGAGAGGAGAAAACAGCAAGGCTGAGAAGGTACTCAAAGGTACTCCAAATGTGGCAAGAGACATAAACCTACAGATCAAAAAGCTGAGCAAACCACTAACAGGATAAACCCAAAGAAATCCATGCCAAGATATACCAAATAAAAAATTTTTTTTTTTGGCTGTGTTGGTCTTTGTTGCTGCGCACATGCTTTCTCTAGTTGTAGCGAGCGGGGGCTACTCTTTGTTGCTATGCACGGGCTTCTCATTGCAGAGCACAGGCTCTAGGCATGCGGGCTTCAGTAGTTGCAGCACCTGGGCTCAGCAGTTGTGGCTCATGGGCTCTAGAGCGCAGGCTCAGCAGTTGTGGTGCATGGGTTTAGCTGCTCCGCGGCACGTGGGATCTTCCAGGACCAGGGATTGAACCCATGTCCCCTGCACTGGCAGGCAGATCGTACCTACTGCACCACCAGGGAAGTCCTGATACACCAAAATTTAACTTCTGAAAACTAAAGAAAAAGAAAAACTCTTGGAGCAGCCAGAGAAAAATGACACCTTATTTACAGGGGAAAACAATCTGTCTCATCAAAAACTATGGAGGCTATGGAACTTCCCTGGTGGTCCAGTGGTTAAGACTCCACGCTCCCAATGCAAGGGGCCCAGGTTCAATCCCTGGTCAGGGAACTAGATCCCACATGCATGCCACAACTAAGAGTTCACATGCCGCAACTAAGAGTCTGCATGCTGCAATGAAGATCCTGCACGTGGCAACAAAGATCCCACGTTACATGTAACAAAATAATAGAAGGGATCAGGAATTTCTTAGACAGGAGGACTTTCAAGATGGTGGAGGAGTAAGACATGGAGATCACCTTCCTCCCCACAAATACATCAAAAATACATCTACATGTGGAACAACTCCTACAGAACACCTACTGAACGCTGGCAACGGACCTCAGACTTTCCAAAAGGCAAGAAACTCCCCCATGTACCTGGGTAGGGCAAAAGAAAAAAGAAAAACACAGAGACAAAAGAATAGGGATGGGACCTGCACTTCTGGGAGGGAGCTGTGAAGGAGGAAAGCTTTCCACACACTAAGAAGCCCCTTCACGGGCGGAGCCTGTGGGTGGCAGAGGGGGGAAGCTTCGGAGCCGCAGAGGAGAGCACGGCAACAGGGGTGCAAAGGGCAAAGCAGATTCCTGCACAGAAGATGGGTGCCGACAGCACTCACCAGCCCGAGAGGCTTGTCTGGTCACCCGCCGGGGTGGGTGGGGTTGGGAGCTGAGGCTCGGGCTTGGGTCGGATCGCCGGGAGAGGACTGGGGTTGGCTGCGTGAACACAGCCTGAAGGGGGCTAGTGCACCACCTTAGGCAAGTCCGACTTTTTCCCCGACTCCCTAGCCGGGAGGGAGTCCGGGAAAAAGTCGGACCTGCCTAAGAGGCAAGAGACCATTGTTTCAGGGTGCACGAGGAGAGGGGATTCAGAGCACCACCTAAATGAGCTCCAGAGATGGGCACGAGCCACGGCTATCAGCGCGGACCCCAGAGACGGGGATGAGGTGCTAACACTGCTGCTGCAGCCACCAAGAAGCCTGTGTGCAAGCACAGGTCACTCTCCACACCTCCCCTCCTGGGAGCCCATGCAGCCCGCCACTACCAGGGTCCCATGATCCAGGGACAACTTCCCAGGGAGAACACACAGCGCACCTCAGGCTGTTACAACAACATGCCGGCCTCTGCCACTGCAGGCTCGCCTGGCATTCCATACCCCTCCCTCCCACAAGCCTGAGTGAGCCAGAGCCCCCTCATCAGCTGCTTCTTTAACCCCACCCTGTTTGAGTGGGAACAGATGCCCTCAGGCGACCTACACACAGAGGTGAGGCCAAATCCAAAGCGGAACCCCAGGAGCTGTGCGAAAAAAGAAGAGAAAGGGAAATCTCTCCCAGCAGCCTCAGGAGCAGCGGATTAAATCTCCGCAATCAACCTGATGTACCCTGCATCTGTGGAATACATGAATAGACAACAAATCATCCCAAAATTCAGGCGGTGGACTTTGAGAGCAATGATATTTTTTTTTTACTTTTTCTCCTTTTGTGAGTGTGTATCTGTATGCTTCTTTGTGTGCTTTTGTCTGTATAGCTTTGCTTTTACCATTTGTCCTAGGATTCTGTCTGTGCAGTTTTTTGTTCTTTTTTTTTTTTTTTTTTGTATAGTTTTTAGCACTTGTTATCATTGGTGGATGTGATTTTTGGTTTGGTTGCTCTCTTTTTTAATTACATTTTAATTTTTCTTATTTGTAATAACTATTTTTTTATTTGTTATTTTAATTATTTTTCCTCCCTCTCCCTCTCCCTCTCTTTCTTTCTCCCTTTTATTCTGAGCCGTGTGGATGGCAGGGTGTTGGTGCTCCAGCCAGGCATCAGGCCTGTGCCTCTGAGGTGAGGGAACCGAGTTCAGGACATTGGTCCACCAAAGACGTCCCAGATCCACGTAATATCAAACGGCGAAAACTCTCCCAGAGATACCCATCTCAACACTAAGACCCAGCTACACTCAACGACCAGCAAGCTACAGTGCTGGACACCCCATGCCAAAGAACTAGCAAGACAGGAACACAACCCCACGCGTTAGCAGAGAGGCTGCCTAAAATCATACTAAGGTCACAGACACCCCAAAACACACCACTGGACGCGGACCTGCCCACCAGAAAGACAAGATCCAGCCTCATCCACCAGAACGCAGGCACCGGTCCCCTCCACCAGGAAGCCTACAAAACCCACTGAACCAACCTTACCCACTGAGGGCAGAACCAAAAACAATGGGAACTACGAACCTGCAGCCTGCAAAAAGGAGACCCCAAACACAGTAAGTTAAGCAAAATGAGAAGACAGAGAAACACACAGCAGATGAAGGAGCAAGGCAAAAACCCACCAGACGAAACAAATGAAGAGGAAATAGGCAGTCTACCTAAAAAAGAATTCAGAGTAAAGATAGTAAAGATGATGCAAAATCTTGGAAATAGAATGGAGAAACTACAAGAAATGTTTAACAAGGACCTAGAAGAACTAAAGAGCAAACAAACAATGATGAACAGCACAATAAATGAAATTAAAAATTCTCTAGAAGGAATCAATATCAGAATAACTGAGGCAGAAAAACGGATAAGTGACCTGGAAGATAAAATAGTGGAAATAACTACCGCAGAGCAGAATAAAGAAAAAAGAATAAAAGGAATTGAGGACAGTCTCACAGACCTCTGGGACAACATTAAAAGCACTAACATTTAAATTATAGGGGTCCCAGAAGAAGAAGAGAAAAAAACGGGGCTCAAAAATTGTTTGAAGGGATTATAGTTAAAAACTCCCCTAATATGGGAAAGGAAATAGTCAATCAAGTCCAGGAAGTGCAGAGAGTCCCATACAGAATAAATCCAAAGAGAAACATGCCAAGACACATATTAATCAAACTATCAAAAATTAAATACAAAAAAAATATTAAAAGCATCAAGTGAAAAGCAACAAATAACATAAAAGGGAATCCCCATAAGGTTAACAACTGATCTTTCAGCAGACACTCTGCAAGACAGAAGGGACTAGCAGGACATAATTAAAGTGATGAAAGGGAAAAACCTACAACCAAGATTACTCTACCCAGCAAGGATCTCATTCAGATTCGATGGAGAAATTAAAACCTTTGCAGACAAGCAAAAGCTAAGAGAATTCAGCACCACCAAACCAGCTTTACAACAAATGCTAAAGGAACTTCTCTAGGCAGGAAACACAAGAGAAGGAAAAGACCTACAAAAACAAACCCAAAACAATTAAGAAAATGGGAATAGGAATATACATATCAATAATTACCAATAATTATATTGGTGATTATGTTAATTACCAATTAACATAATTGGTAATTATACTAATTATTAATTAATTATATTACCAATTGATTGGTAATCAATAATTATCAATAATTGTAATTAAATACAAATGGATTAAATGCTCCAACCAAAAGACAAAGACTGGCTGAATGGATACAAAAACAAGACCCGTATATATGCTGCCTACAAGAGATTGACCTCAGACCTAGGAACACATACAGACTGAAAGTGAAGGGATGGAAAAAGATATTCTATGCAAATGGAAATCAAAAGAAAGCTGGAGTAACAATTCTCATAGACAAAATTGACTTTACAACAAAGACTATTACAAGAGACAAAGAAGGACAATACATAATGATCAAGGGATCAATACAACAAGAAGATAAAACAATTGTAAATATTTATGCAACCAACACAGGAGCACCTCAATACATAAGCCAAATGCTAACAACCATAAAAGGGGAAAACAACAGTAACACAATCATAGTAGGGGACTTTAACACCCCACTTTCACCAATGGACAGAGCATCCAAAATGAAAATAAATAAGGAAACACAAGCTTTAAATGACATATTAAACAAGATGGACTTAACTGATATATGAAGGACATTCTATCCAAAAACAACAGAATACACATTCTTCTCAAGTGCTCATGGAACTTTCTCCAGGATAGGTCATATCTTGGGTCACAAATCAAGCCTTGGTAAATTTAAGAAAACTGAAATAGTATCAAGTAACCTTTCTGACCACAATGCTATGAGACTAGATATCAATTACAGGAAAAAAACTAAAAAATACAAACACATGGAGGCTGAAAAATACGCTACTAACCAAGAGATCACTGAAGATATCAAAGAGGAAATCAAAAAATACCTAGAAACAAATGACAAAGAAAACACGACGACCCAAAACCTATGGGATGCAGCAAAAGCAGTTCTAAGAGGGAAGTTCATAGCAATACAATCCTACCTCAAGAAACAAGAAAGTTCTCAAAAAAACAACGAACTTACACCTAAAGCAATGAGAGAAAGAAGAACAAAAACAACCCCAAAGTTAGCAGAAGGAAAGAAACTATAAAGATCAGATTAGAAATAAATGAAAAAGAAATGAAGGAAACGATAGCAAAGATCAATAAAACTAAAATCTGGTTCTTTCAGAAGATAAACAAAATTGATAAACCATTAGCTGGACTCATCAAGAAAAAAAGGGAGAAGATTCAAATCACAGAATTAGAAATGAAAAAGGAGACGTAACAACTGACACTGCAGAAATACAAAGGATCATGAGAGATTACTACAAGCAGCTCTATGCCAATAAAATGGACAACCTGGAAGAAATGGACAAATTCTTAGAAAAGCACCACCTTCCAAAACTGAACCAGGAAGAAATAGAAAATATAAACACACCATTTACAAGCACTGAAATTGAGACTGTGAATAAAAATCTTCTCCCAAAGAAAAGCCCAGGACCAGATGGCTTCACAGGCGAATTCTATCAAACATTTAGAGAAGAGCTAACACCTATCCTTCTCAAACTCTTCCAAAATACAGCAGAGGGAGGAACACTCCCAAACTCATTCTACGAGGCCACCATCACCCTGATATGAAAACCAGACAAGGATGTCACAAAGAAAACTACAGGCCAATATCACTGATGAACATAGATGCAAAAATCCTCCACAAAATACTAGCAAACAGGATCCAAGAGCACATTTAAAGGATCATACACCATGATCAAGTGGGGTTTATCCCAGGAATGCAAGGATTCTTCAATATATGCAAATCAATCAATGTGATACACCATATCAACAAATGGAAGGATAAAAACCATAAGATAATCTCAACAGATGAAGAAAAAGCCTTTGACAAAATTTAACAACTACTTATGATAAAAACCCCTCCAGAAAGCAGGCGTAGAGGGAACTTACCTCAATATAATAAAGACCATATATGACAAACCCACAGCCAACATCGTTCTCAATGGTGAAAAACTGAAACCATTTCCACTAAGATCAGGAACAAGACAAAGTTGCCCACTCTCACCACTATTATTCAACATAGTTTTGGAAGTTTTAGCCACAGCAATCAGAGAAGAAAAAGAAATAAAAGGAATCCAAATTGGAAAAGAAGAAGTAAAACTGTCACTGTTTGCAGATGACATGATACTACACATAGAGAATCCTAAAGATGCTACCAGAAAACTACTAGAGCTAATCAATGAATTTTGTAATGTAGCAGGGTACAAAATTAATGCACAGAAATCTCTTGCATTCCTATACACTAATGATGATATATCTGAAAGAGAAATTAGGGAAACCCTCCCATTTACCACTGCAACAAAAAGAATAAAATACCTAGGAATAACCCTACCTAAGGAGACAAAAGATCTGTATGCAGAAAACTATAAGACACTGATGAAAGAAATTAAAGATGACACAAACAGATGGAGAGATATACCATGTTCTTGGATTGGAAGAATCAACACTGTGAAAATGACTCTACTACCCAAAGCAATCTACAGATTCATGCAATCCCTATCAAACTACCAATGGCATTTTTCACAGAACTAGAACGAAAAATTTCACAATTTGTATGGAAACACAAAAGACCCCGAATAGCCAAAGCAATCTTGAGAAAGAAAAACGGAGCTGGAGCAATCAGGCTCCCTGACTTCAGACTATACTCCAAAGTTAAAATAATCAAGACAGTATGGTACTGGCACAGAAACAGAAATATAGATTAATGGAACTGGATAGAAAGCCCAGAGATAAACCCACACACATATGGTCACCTTATCTTTGACAAAGGAGGCAAGAATATACAATGGACAAAAGACAGCCTCTTCTATAAGTGGTGCTAGGAAAACTGGACAGCAACATGTAAAAGAATTTAGAACACTCCCTAACACCATACACAAAAATAAACTCAAAATGAATTAAAGACCTAAATGTAAGGCCAGACACTATAAAACTCTTAGAGGAAAACATAGGCAGAACACTCTATAACATAAATCACAGCAAGATCCTTTTTGACCCACCTCCTAGAGAAATGGAAATAAAAAACAAAAATAAGCAAATGGGGGCTTCCCTGGTGGCGCAGTGCTTGAGAGTCCGCCTGCCGATGCAGGAGACGCGGGGTCGCACCATACACAAAAATAAGCTCAAAATGGATTAAAGACCTAAATGTAAGGCCAGAAACTATCAAACTCTTAGAGGAAAACATAGGCAGAACACTCTATGACATAAATCACAGCAAGATCCTTTTTGACCCACCTCCTAGAGAAATGGAAATAAAAACAAAAATAAACAAATGGGACCTAATGAAACATAAAAGCTTTTGCACAGCAAAGGAAAACATAAACAAGATGAAAAGACAACCCTCAGAATGGGAGAGAATATCTGCAAATGAAGCAACTGACAAAGGATTAATCTCCAAAATTTACAAGCAGCTCATGCAGCTCAATATCAAAAAAGCAAACAACCCAATCCAAAAATGGGCAGAAGACCTAAACAGACATTTCTCCAAAGAAAATATACAGATAGCCAACAAACACATGAAAGAATGCTCAACATCACTAATCATTAGAGAATTGCAAATCAAAACTACAATGAGGTATCACCTCACACCGGTCAGAATGGCCATCATCAAAAAATCTATAAACAATAAATGCTGGAGAGGGTGTGGAGAAAAAGGAACCCTCTTGCACTGTTGGTAGGAATGTAAATTGATACAGCCACTATGGAGTACAGTATGGAGGTTCCTTATAAAACTAAAAATAGAACTACCATAGCAATCCCAATACTGGGCACATACCCTGAGAAAACCGTAATTCAAAAAGAGTCATGTACCACAATATTCATGCAGCTCTATTTACAATAGCCAGGGCATGGAAGCAACCTAAGTGTCCAACGACAGATAAATGGATAAAGAAGATGTGGCATGTAAATACAATGGAATATTACTCAGCCATAAAAAGAAACGAAATTGAGTTATTTGTAGTGAGGTGG
This sequence comes from Lipotes vexillifer, assembly GCF_000442215.2. Lineage (NCBI taxonomy): Eukaryota > Metazoa > Chordata > Mammalia > Artiodactyla > Lipotidae > Lipotes > Lipotes vexillifer. The sequence goes on from NW_006793703.1 coordinate 1,792,393, forward strand.
ATGGACCTAGGGTCTGTCATACAGAGTGAAGTTAAGTCAGAAAAACAAATACCGTATGCTAACACATATATATGGAATCTAAAAAAAAAAAAAGGTTCTGAAGAATCTAGGGGCAGGACAGGAATACAGACACAGACATAGAGAATGGACTTGACATGGGGAGGGGGAAGGGTAAGCTGGGATGAAGTGAGAGAGTGGCATTGACATATATAAATACCAAATGTAAAATGGATAGCTAGTGGGAAGCAGCCTCATAGCACGGGGGGGCGGGGAATCAGCTCAGTGCTCTGTGACCACCTAGAGGGGTGGGATAGGGAGGGTGGGAGGGAGACGCAAGAGGGAGGGGATGGAGGGTATATGTATACATGTAGCTGATTCACTTTGTTATAAGCAGAAATTAACACAACATTGTAAAGCAATTATACCAATAAAGATGTTAAAAGAAAAGAAAAGAAAGAAAGAAAAATTAAAAATCCAAAGGGGGAAAAAAAATTTCTCAGACAGGCAAAAATTAGAAGAATACTAAACCTATGCTAAAAGAAATATTGAAAGATCTTCTCTAAATAGAAAAGAAGTAAGAATCTATAGGAAAGAGATAAACACAACTGGAAAGTAAATCACTTAAATAAGCCAGTATACAGATTAAATAGAAAAAAAAATTTTTTTAATTTGTATATGTGAAAGTGATTATAACTACAATGAATAGCAAAAGGATCAATATGAAGATGTAAAAGAGGACATCAAAATCATAGAATGTGGGGGAGAGAAGTAAGAAAATGTAGATTTTTTTTGAGATTTTATCTGAGCCTATATGACTACCAGTCTAAAGCAAGTAGATATAGTAATGGGTTAACATTCTTGAAAAATCAGGGTAACCACAAATCAAAAACATAAAATATATTCACAAAAACCAAAAAGAATAGAGCAAAAGCATAATATAAAAGAAAACCATCAAACCCCAAAAGGAAAAACAAAAAGAAAAAGAAAGGAATAAAGAATACAAAATCAACTGGAAAACAAGGTTTAAAATGGCAGTAAATTCATAACTATCAATAATTACCTTAGGGACTTCCCTGGTGGTCCAGTGGTAAAGAATCCACCTTCCAATGCAGGGGACGTGGGTTTGGTCGCTAGTCAGAGAACTAAGATCCCACATGCCACAGGGCAACTAAGCCCACGCACCACAACTACTGAGCTCCTGGGCCTCAACTGGAGAGCCTGCATGTCGCAAACTACAGAGCCCACACACTCTCAAACCTGCGCGCCACAACTACAGAGCCCACGCACCCTGGAGCCTGCGTGCCATAACTAGAGAGAGAAAACCTGCACGCCACAACTAGAGAGAAGCCTGTATGCCACAACGAAAGATCCCACGTGCCTCAACAAAGATCCCGCATGCTACCAAAAATAAATAAATAAATAATAGAAAGTCTTTTTTTAAAGTTAGCTTAAATGTCAATAGACTAAATGCTCCAATCAAAAGACACAGAGTGGCAGATTGAATAATCAAACATAACCTATAATATGCTGCCTACAAAAGACTCACTTTAGAGTGAAAGACACACACAGATTAAAGTGAGGTGATGGAAAAGGAAATTTCATGTAAATGGAAATGACAAGAAAACAAGGGTAGCAATACTCATATCAGACAAAATAGACTTTAAAACAAAGGCTATAAAGAAAGACAATAAAGGACATTATATAATGATAAAGGGATCAGTACAAGAAGAGGATATTGCACTCTTTAACATACATGCACCCAACATAGGAGCACCTAAATACATAAAATACTAACAGACATAAAGTAAGAAATTGACAGGGATACAATAATAGTAGGATACTTTAATACCCCACTGCCATCAATGGACATTTCTTCCAAACATCAAACCAATAAGGCAATGGAGATCCTAAATGATACAATAGAACACTTAGACTTAATTGATATTTTCAGGACATTACATCCAAAACACACACACACACACACACACACACACACACACAGAATACACATTCTTTTCAAGTGCACATGGAACGTTCTCCAGGACTGACCACATACTAGAATACAAAACAAGCCTCACCAAATTTAAGAGGATAGAAATTATTTCAAGCATCTTTTCTGACCACAATGGTATGAAACTAGAAATCAACCACAGAAAGAAATGAGAAAGAAACAATTACATGGAGACTAAACAACATGCTACAAAAAAACCAATGGGTCAACAATGAAATCAAATAGGAATTTTTTAAATACCTTGAGACAAATGACAATGAAAACACAACCATACGAAATCTATGGGATGTAGCAAAAGCAGTCTTTAGAGGGAAGTTCAATGCAATATAGGCCTTCCTCAGAAAATAAGAAAAATCAGGAAAAATCAAATAAACACCTATCCTATCACCTAAAAGAATTAGAAAAAAGAGGAACAAACAAAACCTAAAAGTCAGCAGAAGAAAGAGACTAATAAAGACCAGAGAGGAAATAAATAAAATAGAAACAAACAAAAAAAAATCAATAAAACCAAGAGCTGGTTATTTGAAAAGGTAAACAAAATTGACAAACCTCTGGCCATGCTCACCAAGAAGAAAAGAGGACCCAAATAAACAAAATAAGAATGAAAGAGGAGAAATAACAACTGATACCACAGAAATACAAAGAAACCATAAATGAATACTATAAACAATTGTATGCCAACAAATTGGACAACCTAGAAAAAAATGGACACGTCCATAGAAACATACAGCCCACCACAACTGAATCAAGAAGAAATAGATGGGAATTCCCTGGTGGTCCAGTGGTTAGAACTTGGTGCTATCACTCCGACATGTGGGCCCAAGTTTGATCCCTGGTTGGGGAACTAAGATCCCACAAGCTGCACAGTGTGGGCAAAAAAAAAAAGAAAAAAAGGAAGAAGAAGAAGAAATCAAAAGTCCAGGACTAGATGGCTTCAGAGGGGAATTCTACCAAATGTACAAAGAAGAACTTACACTGATCCTTCTCAAACTCTTCCAAAAGATCAAAGAGGATGGAACAGTTCCAAAGTCATTCTATGAAGCCACCATCACCCTGACACCAAAACCAGACAAAGACACTACGGAAAAAGAACATTATAGGACAATATCTTTGATGAATATAGATGCAAAAACCCTCAACGAAATATCAGCAAACAAATCCAACAACACATAAAAGATGTCATACACCATAATCAAGCTACATTCATCCCAGGGTCACAAGGAGGGTTCAACATATACAAATCAATCAACGTGATACACGACATCAACAAAAGAAAAGGCAAAAAACACACGATCATCTCAATAGATGCAGAAAAATCATTTGATAAAATTCAACATCCATTCATGATAGAAACTCTCACCAAAGTGGTACAAAGCAAACATATCTCAACATAATAAAAGCTATTTATGATAAACCCACGCCAGTATAATACTCAACAGTGAAAAGCTGAAAGCCTTCCTGCTAAAATCTGAAACAAGACAAGGATGCCCACTCTCACCACTTCTATTCAACATAATAGTGGAAGTCCTAGTCACAGCAATCAGACAAGAAATAAAAGATATTCAAATTGGAAAGGAAGAGGTAATATTGTCATTATATGCAAGATGACATGGTACTATATATAGAAAACCCTGAAGACTCCACACAAAAACTATTAGAACTGATAAACAAATTCAACAAGGTAGCAGGATACAAGATTAACATACAGAAATTGGTTGCATTTCTTTACACTAACAATGAAGTATCAGAAGTAAAAAAAAAAAAATCCCATTTAGAATCACATCAAAAAAAAAAAAAATACATAGGAATAAACCTGACCAAGAAGGTGAAAGACCTATACACTGAGAACTATAAAACATAGATAAAGGAAACTGAAGATGATTCAAAGCAAAGGAAAAATATTCCATGCTCTTGGATTGGAAGAATTCATATTGTTAAAATGGCCATACTACCCAAAGCAATTTACAGATTTAATGTGATGTCTATCAAATTACTCATGATATTTTTGACAAAACTAGGACAAATAATCCTAAAATTTATATGGAACCATAAAAGACCCAGACTTGCCAAAGCAATCCTGTGGATAAAGAACAAAGCTGGAGGTACTGCCTTCCCAGACTTCAGACAATACTACAAAGCTACAGTTATCAAAACAGTATGGTACTGGCACAAAAACATACATATGAATCAATAGAAAAGAGAGCCCAGAAATAAATCTATACACCTAGGGTCAATTAATCTTCAACAAAGGAGGCAAGAATATACAATGGGGAAAAGAGAGTCTCTTTAGCAAGTGGTGTTGGGAAAGCTGGAGAGCCGAATGTAAATCAATGAAGTTAGAACACTCCCTCATACCCTACACAAAAATAAACTCAAAATGGCTTAAAGACTTAAATATAAGACAATGACACCATAAACCTACTAGAAGAGAACATAGGCAAAACATTCTCTGACATAAAATTGTAGCAATGTTTTCTTAGGTCAGTCTCCCAAGGCAATAGAAATCAAAGCAAAAATAAACAATGGGACTTAAACTTATCAGCTTTTGTACAGCAAAGGAAACCATGAACAAAAAGACAACATGTAAACTGGGAGAAAATATTTGCAAATGATGCAACCAGCAAGGGCTTAATTTCCAAAATATACAAACATCTCATACAGCTCAATATCAAAAAAACAACCAAATCAAAAAATGTGCAGAAAATCTGAATAGACATTTCTCCAAAGAAAACATACAGATGGCCAATAGGCACATGAAAAGATGCTCAACTATGCTATTAGAGAAATGCAAATCAAAAGCACAATGAGGTATTACCTTACACCAGTCAGAATGGCCATCATTTAAAAGTCTACAAATAATAAAACATAGATGAACAATACAATAACTGAAATTAAAAACAGACTAGAAGGAAGCAATAGCAGAATAACTGAGGCAGAAGAACAGATAAATGACCTAGAAGACAGAATGGTGGAAATATCTGCCATGGAACAGAATAAAGAAATAAGAACAAAAAGAAATGAGGACAGCCTCAAAGACCTCTGGGACAACATTAAATGCACCAACATTTGAATTATAGGGGTCCCAGAAGAAGAAGAAAAAGAGAAAGGGCCTGAAAAAATATTTGATGAAATTATAGTCAAAAACCTCCCTAACACAGGAAAGGAAATAGTCACCCAAGTCCAGGAAGCACAGAGAGTCCCATACACTATGAACCCAAGGAGGAACACACCGAGACACATACTAATCAAAAAAGCCTACAAATAATAAATGCTGGAGAAGATGTGGAGAAAAAAGGAACCCTCCTACAGTGTTGGTGGGAATGTAAATTGGTGCAGCCACAATGGAAAACAGTATGGAGGTTCCTTAAAAAACTAAAAATTGAGTTGCCATATGATCCAGCAATCTCACTCCTGGGCATATATCCAGAGAAAACTCTAATTTGAAAAGATACATGCACCCCAATATTCAGAGCAACACTATTTAAAACAGCCAAGACATGGAAGCAACCCAATGTCCATCAATAGATGAATGGATAAAGGAGATGTGGTACATATATACAATGGAATATTACTCAGCCATAAAAATCATGAAATAATGCCATTTGCAGCAACATGGATGGATCTAGAGATTATCATACTAAGTGAAGGCAGGAAGAGTAAGACAAATACCATATGATATCACTTATATGTGCAATCTAAAATGATACAAATGAACTTATTTATGAAAGAGAACTAGACTCACAGACACAGAAAGCAAACTTATGGTTGCCAAAGTGGAAAGGGAGTGGGGGAGAGATAAATTAGGAGTTTGAGATAAGCAGATACAAACTACTATATATAAAATAAATAAACAATAAGGTCCTACTGTACAGCACAAGGAACTATATTCAATATTCTGTAATAAACCATAATAAAAAAGAATATTAAAACAATATATATATGTATAACTGAATCACTTTCTGTGCACCAGAAACTAACACACTGTAAATCAACTATACTTCAATTTAAAAAATAAAAATAGAATAATAAAAATAACATAAAACACAAAAGTAGGAAAAAAAGCTCAACAGTAAGAAAATAGTTCATTTAGAAAATGGGCAAAAGACATGAATTGATATTTCACCACACAGAATATACAGATGGCACATAAGCCATGAAAAGATGTTCCACATCATTAGCCATTAGGGAAATGCAATTAAAACCACAATGAGATTATCACCACACACGTATCAGAATGGCTATAATAAAAAATAGTGAGAACACCAAATGCTGACGAGGATGCAAAGAAATTGGGTTACTCACATACTGCTGGTAGGAATTTAAAATGGTACAGTCACTCTGGAAAATAGTTTGGCAGTTTCTTTAAAACCAAATATATAACAACCATATGACCCAGCAATTGCTCTCCTGAGCATTAATCCCAGAGGAATGAAGACTTAAGTTCACAAACCTATACACAAACGTTTATAGCAGCTCTATTTGTAACAGCGATAAAATGGCAACAAGTCCTTCAATGGATGAATCATTAAACAAACTGGTACATCCATGCCATGAACTACTACTCAGCAATAATGAGGAATGAACTACTGATACACAAAACAACCTGGATGAGTCTCCAGAGAGTTATGCTGGGTGAAAAAAGCCAATCGCAAAAGGTTACATATGGTAACCACATTCTCGAAATAACAAAATTATGTAATTTGAACAACAGACTGATTGGCGGGAATTAAGGAGGGGATGAGGAAAGAGGAAAGTAGGTATGACAGTAAAAGGGAAACATGAGGGGATTGTTCTGTATCTTGACTATATCTATGGCAATATCCTGATTGTGTTATTGTTTCTTATTTTGTAATTTTCTGAAATTTGTCATTTCAGATTTGTTCGTGATACTCTTTGCTATCTAAATGTCTTTAGATTATATGAAGTTAAAACTTTTCCCTTTCAAAAACAATAAAGGGGCACAAATCCAGTTCTAGAACTGCAACCTGAGAAAATCCTCCATCCACTCCCCAGTGAGAATACCAAAACTGGTTTTTAAAAAAAAATTAAGTCTTTAGAAATTGACCTAAGGGCACACAACAAGTGAAGAAACATTTATTCAAGAAAATCTACCAAATCTCAGTAAGAGCAGTGAGAGTTTGTGGCACTTAAGCCACAACCCATTTCTCCCTTCACCCCAGTTCAGCATGAGGGAAACTCCACTCTCCCAAGTGTGTGACCAAGGACACAGGAAGAGCACTCCCACAGCTCCCAGTCAAGGGGTATGGTATCTCCCCAGGCAAGGCAGGCTGCTAGCATTTCTCATGCCCCTACCTTTATTTCAGAGGCTAAATTCCAGGCAAGTACAACCAAGAGATCAGAGCCTCCTGTCCTCCACCCAACCAGAGGGCTGGGTGGAGGACAAGACAAAGGCTCTTCCCCAGATTCAGCAGGCCAAGAAGCTGGAGTCCCAGTCACCTTTGCCCAAGCCTATTCATAAGGTGGAGGTTCCATGCAGGGTAAAAAGACCAGCGGCTACCGCCCCACCCAGCACCACACTCAAAAAGCAGAGGTGTCGCTCTAGAAGTGGATCGCTGCCTCCACCCCCAGCTCCACAGCTGTGGCTTAGATAGTTTGCCCCAGGAGGAGAGGCATTCCATAAGAACTAGGAGCTCTGAAGTTCTCCCTACCTATACTGATTTGTTTGGAACAGAATGTGGAGAAGTTCAAGCCTAAGGGTGCTGTCAAAAACAACAGAGATCTGGGTGGTTAGCAATTAAGAGGAGGCTACTAGCTTGATAAGAGTGACAAACTCTACTAGAGGACCACTATGTTGTCAGAGGGAACCAGTGAAAGAGACAGCTAAAAAGAGCCCTCCAAGGGTTAAAAAAAAAAAAAAAAAAAATTAGACTTTCAGTAAAAAATGGCAAACTGGACACATATTTAGACACATATTTATCCTTTTTTTTTCCCTTTTGTCTCAGGACACACATGCTCCTTCTCAAAAACCTACTAAAATAACTATTTTAAATTTTAAGACAAAGCTACAAGGATGAGACTAGGAGAGGAGGCCATTTTGGAAGCTAGAAAGCAGAATGGCTCTAAACTTCTCAACTTCTAGTGAAAGCTAGATGTAATGGAACAAGACTTTCCAAATTATAAAGGCAAATTATTTTTAACCTAAAATTCTGTACTCTTCTAGCTTTGATCAAATTTAAGAATAGAATAAAGAATAGATCAAGAGGGCTTCCCTGGTCGCGCAGTGGTTGAGAGTCCGCCTGCCGATGCAGGGGACGCAGGTTCGTGCTCCAGTCTGGGAGGATCCCCCATGCCGCGGAGCGGCTGGGCCCGTGAGCCATGGCCACTGAGCCTGAGCGTCCGGAGCCTGTGCTCCGCACGCAACGGGAGAGGCCACAGCAGTGAGAGGCCCGCGTACCGCCAAAAAAAAAAAAAAAAAGATCAAGAAAAGCTTCTGACACAGGAAATATGAGATCCAACATTGGACAGAGGCAATGAGAACACCAGGGTGGTGGTAGTGAAATGAAATACCAGGATGACAGCTGTGTATCAGCCCAGACTTGTTGGGAAGGCTCCAGGGGAGACTATCTTGGGAAGAGATCAAGTACCATGCCTACAAATTCCTTGAAAAAAGATATTATGAAGATTTAAGGGTTGGGTTAGTGTTAAGTACACAGAAAACCAAGCAAACAAACAAAAAGTTAAGGCGAGTATCATCTCCAGAAAAAGACAAAACATTATGCAGGAAAGGAAAAGAAATCATCACTTTCTGTGTGGCTCAGCTACTATATATGGTATTTACACAGTTATAATATTGTAGACACTGAGTACCAATTTAAACAAAATAATAACCAATTTGGCAGAGGGAATTAGGACTTGTGGAACATGGGTCAGGAAGAAGAAAGCTACATCTTCATCTTCTATAGTTGAGAGTCAAAAGATTATGCCAGAAACTGAAAAATCAAGAAGTACCATTATTAGCATGTTACTTACAGAGCAGAGGTAAATACCTAAAGAACCAGGTAAAACAGATGAGGTGCTTACCCTGGAGAAGAAGGTGCTAGTGCGGGACTAGTTTTCTATAACAAACTTTGACGAATTCTTGACTCTTTAAAAACTATGTGCATTCTAACTTCAAATAAAATTCTTAAATGTATACTTCTATCTCTTCTATATTGTGTCACTTCATTCACCAGTGTTCAGGTTTCAGCGTGACTAGTTTATACCAGTACCAAAAAATTAATTTTATCTCTGCCTTGAAGGCATTATTATGAAGGCTAGACAAGATATTCAGAAATTCTGCTTTTAATAACAGCTACCATTACTGTGTGCCCAGTACTGTACTAAGAACCTTCATGCATTATCTCCAATTTCCACAACAGCCACGCAAAGTAGGTATTGTTTCCATTTTACACATGAGACCCTGATGCTCAGAGAGGTTAAATAATTTACTAATCTGTAGCAGAGCTCCTTGATCCCAGAGTTTCTGTTCTTCCTTCCTATTAGATCACATCACCTACTCTTTCTAGGGTTTGAGTTTAAAAGAACTACAAAGGGGAAAAAATGTAGCAGTTCAAAGAACTCCTTTGAGGGAAGGCCAGGGAGGGGAAGAGGAACCCTGAAGGATTCAGCAATATTACTAGGTAGCTGTCTACTGACTTAACCGAGCTTAACCCCAAATTGGAATTTCCAGCTGGTCATGTGAGCATAGAAAGCAATTTTTAAACTCTGGCTAGGAGCCCCTATTATTACAAAAATAAAAGCTCCGTTCTGCTCTTATTTTGAAATAAGATATTCCAGCTGTTCCAGCATGGGCCTAAACACCCTGGTGAGGACACTAAGACGACAAGGTTTTGTGTCCAGGGATACCCAGTCATCCTACAAGGCTGATTTCTGAAAAGGAGGGGACAGATGCATAACTTCTTCCCCAGTGGTGACCTGGGTCTGGGATCTCAGACCAGATGATCTTGAGGGTCCCTTCTGAGTAAGATTCTAGGTTGTATTTATCTTGGTTTAAAGCATTAGGAATTTTGAGAGTGTCTTGGCCAGTTTCCTTTCTGGAATTGTGGTGTGATATAATCAAGACACTTACCTGCCTCTTTAAGTCTATTGGTTGGTTGGTTCAGGTGTGGGTAAAGTGGCAAGTTTGAGGAACAACAATGTTGTTTACATTCTTTCTTTCTGTTAAGTCAGGAGCCACCGGCAAGAAATGAAAGTGAAATCAGGGGATAGTGTCATCAGTCAGCACAAATGTGACAAAGTTCAGAGAGCTGTTTACTTAGGCACAACTGCGCCTGCCAGCCAGTCATAAGCTCGGGGCTTATGCTCGGGGCTGCATCGTTCCTGTCTCCACCGGCCTCGTTTCTGGAACCTGACATTAGGACGCAGCGAGAGAGAAGAATCAAGCGAACATGATTTCCTGCTCCTCCTCTTTATGAGTGTTTTGTGGGTTCTGCATCTTCTTTTTGGTAAGTACCTACCCCTACATGCCCCACAGCTCGCCCAGACGCCTGCCTCTCTGCAAGACAAGTCAGCTTCCCTCTCAGACCCTGCATTCTAGCCATGGGCCCAGGAAAACGACGGGTAGTCAGGGTCTGGGGACCTTCCCCCCCATACAGACCCCACCTTCGTGAGCTCTGCTCTTCCCTCCTTCTCCCTACTCCCTGCAGCATCACTGTGCGACTCTGGCCTCAGAAGGGGTGCAGGTAATGCCAGTATAACTGGTTAAAAATGCAGGGGAGAACTGTGGGCAGCAGGGTCTTGCATCGAGTCTGTACAAATAATGGCTTGTGACGCATGAAGTGGATTCTTCATCAGAAATAGGCCACCAAACAAAAGCAGATCACTGACTCGCAGTAGCTAAACTGGTAGTTACAGGAAACACCATGAGTTCTTAAAATACGCACTGTGAACTAAGATTGTCAGAAAGACCTGTGTTCTTGACTCAGAAAGAAGACAGGAGATTTTCAGACCCTGTGTTATTAGACTACATTGCTTTTCACACCTTGATGGAAATTCATGGTGGGATTTTAGTTCAGTTGGTGCAGATCTTAAAAGATTTTTTTTTTAATGTGGGCTATTTCCCTAATAATTTCCAATATGCTGCTTCACCTGTAAAATCAAAGGCTCTTTGGGAAGAGATAAATACATGTATGTATGTGATTTGTCCTTCCTTCCTCCCTCATGACAGCTGAAATGCATTTTTCAGTATCTTCTTCCTAAACCTCATCTCTCCCTAAGTCCCGAATCCGTGCACATGACGTTCTCCTTTTGATTTTGTATATTCCCCTTTCTCAACACTCTTTCCAGCTAACCCCCTGCTTTATCTAATCACTAAGATTGTTGGTTTTCTAAATTTCACTTTTACATAAATATAACACATGATTCTGGAAATATTTTTAATGCAAAAAGAAAGGAACTCTCACCCATAATGCCAGAGAGATCAGGGCAAACATGAACATTTTAGAACAGTTCCTTAGTCTCTTTCTTAGTATTAGTTATACTATAAAGTGTGATTTCAGACCTGGCTCTTCTAAAGGCTGCATAGAGTTTTAGTATCTTGATATGTCATAATTTGATTCTAATGTTGAGCATTCAAGTTGCTTCTCATTTTTTGCCAAAGTAATACTATGATGAACATTCCTGTATATAAATCATTGATTGCATTTCTGATTGCTGCCTTAGGGTAGACTCATAAGTGGAATTACTTGGCCAAAAGGTATGATGATTTTTAGGGTTTTTAGTGTCTTTTGCCATATTGCCTCCCAGAATGTTTCTAAGAATTTTCACATCCACCATCATTATATGAAAATGCCAGTTTTACTGCACTCTTGATATCAGTGTTTTTAGCTGCAGTTTTAATAGGGAAACTTACAGGTTATTTTACTTGGCATATCTTTGATTACATTACATGAGGTATAGACTTTTTTTCATGTTAGTTAATGTGATAGAGTGTTTTATAATAAGAAATATGTGTTTGGACTCTGTCCCCATTTCTGGCACAGAGCTCCTAAAACCCTTGGAATTTCCTTAGTGATAATAGAGGTAAAGGTGTCTTTTTTTAATTCATTACAAACCCTTTTCAACCACCTCGGAGTTGTAAACTTTTGGCAAGTCGCTAAGGATGGGGCCGGCTGCCAGGGAAAACCACCACCCCAGCCCCCAACCTCTAGGGAGGTGAGAGTGGCTGGAGACTGAGTTCAATCACCAGTGGCCAATGATTCACTCAATCATACCTACGTAATGAAACCTCCATAAAAATCCCTGAAGTACAGGGTTCAAGAGCTTCTGGGTTGGTGGACACACGGAGATGCCAGGAGGGTGACAAGCCTAGAGAGGGCATAGAAGCTCCACAACCCTTCCCCCCACCCTTTGCCCTATGCATCTTCTGGGTGGCTGTTCCTGAGTTGTATCCTTCTATGATGAATGAGTATTCTAGTAAGTAGGCTGTTTTCCTGAGTTCTGTGTCAGCCACTCTAGCAAATTAATCAAACCCAAGGAGGGGGTCATGGGAAACTCCAAGTTATCCTAGACTTGCACTGCGGGGGGCAGCGCTCAGCTTGTGGCACTGACCCCTTAACCTGTGGGATCTGATGCTATCTCCAGGTAGATAGTGTCAGAATTAAGTCAAATTATAGGACATCCAGGTGTCACAGAGAATTCCTCGGTGGGGAAAAACCCTCACACATTTGATGGAAGGTACAAATAAACAAAAGAGTTTTTACAGTTAACTATTTTGCATTCCTTCTTATGTGAAATATCTCTTCATATGCCTTGTCCATTTTTATGGAGATTAATGTTTTTCTTATCTGTTTGCATGAACATTTGTTATATTAGGTATATTAACCATTTCATGTTTGTTGCAGATATTTTTCCATACTCACTGACTTTTTTGGGGGGGGTGCTGCACTGGGTCTTCTTTGCTGTGCTCTGGCTTTCTCTAGTTGCGACGAGTGGGGGCTACTCTTCGTTGCAGTGCAGTGGCTTCTCTTGTGGCAGAGCACAGGCTCTAGGCGTGTGGGCTTCTGTAGTTGTGGTGCAAGGGCTCAGTAGTTGTGGCTCGTGGGCTCTAGAATGCAGGCTCAGTAGCTGTGGCACACGGGCTTAGTTGCTCTGTGACATGTGGGATCTTCCTGGACCAGGGCTCGAACCCGTGTCCCCTGCATTGGCAGGCAGATTCCTAACCACTGTGCCACTAGGAAAGCCCTCCATGATCACTGACTTTTAATTTTACATTTTGTTGTACAAAATATATATTTTAATAGTTAAATCTGTACTGCTTTTTTCTTTGTAGTTTCAATTTGCTTTTAAGCTCAGAGCATTCTTTCTCATTCATAAATCAAATATTGACTTTTTTCTAAATCTTTTTTTTTCTTTTGTCCGTTTGTTCCTTACACTTCACTATCAGATCCATGTGAAATTTATTTTGGTATGTGGAGTGAGATGAGGCCCTAAAATAGTTTTCTTTTGTTTTAACTAATCAATTGCTTCAGCATTAGTCAATGGAAAACCCTTTCTTCCACTGAATTATAACACCAATTTTATGGTGTATTAACTTCATATACATGGCTTTTCTGAGACATTCTGCTCTCTGAGCTGTCCATCCAGTACCCCTGCCATTCTGTTCTATTGGGCCCACCTCCCCCTCAGTTATTTCTACCTGGGAGCTGGGCACTGCAATGACCTCAGTGACTCTAGCCTGCCTTAGGCCTCTTCAAGTGAACTACAGCTTAAGGTGAATTAATTAATATAATAAATATCTTTGGAAGTTTAATCTTCACATATGCATGCACAGTATGTTCTCGCAGAAAATGAGACTTTTTGCAGGGCTTTATTCTATACCCCTAGGCTCACACCACCTCAGCTGTCTCAGCCCTGTCAAAATGACAGAACTGAAATAATTTAGTGAGTTTACTCATTCCTTCATTCAAAGGAAAACAATCCACAGATCCAGGGAGCACGGCGCCTCACAAGCGGTGGAGCATTCTTTCTAGGGATGTGGGACAGAGCATTAGAAGAGGCAACGTGGCTTATGATGAAGCCTCGACCTCGTAGCCAGCAGGTCCTATTTCCTGGGGAAGGTGAGCTGGCTCAGGCTGCTGGAAGACTGTGATTGGTGTATGTTAGAGTTCCTTGACAGGTGTTTCCCAGGTGTTTCCCAGAGTTCCTTGACAGGTGTTTCCCAGGTGTTTCCCAGGCAGGCTGACTTGGGTTTAGATTTGTGACCTGGGCTGGGCCACTGGGGCCGCCTCATTTTCTGAGTCCCAATATACAACTTAACTTGATCAGCCAAAAATCTAGACTTGAATAGACTTTGGGAGGGGACGCCCCCGATCCCCAGCTCTTCTGTGAGGACACAGATCTTCTGCCCACTCAGCAGCAGTAGGGAGGTGCAGGTACTAACAGCCAAGACCCTGGCAGAGCAGAGAACACAAAGGCCCCTTTCTGCAGCATCCCGCCCACCAGGAAGCATCAGGCCTCAGTCAGCACCCCCCAGGGAAAGATTCGCTTTCTGAGGGATGGAGGGAGAGGCCCCATAGCACCTGCTACTCAGTTTGCCTGTGATTTGCTTTCTTTGAGTTATTTTAGTGAGTTACAAAGCCATTTCATATGCGTTACAAACTCTCCAGGTAAGAACCGCATCCTCCTGTGTGGGGATGGAGGTGAAGTCCGAGAAAACTTAGCCTCCTTTCCGGCCAACTCTCAAAATAACTTTTGCAAAACTGAAGGTCTAAGGGACCACCTATCGTTCCTTCCCTCCTCTTCTTTCCTTTTGACTGCTGGGGGCAAACTACGCTCACTAGTTTTACAGCAGGGCTAGTGGGCAGAACCACCAGAGACAACGCCTGGCACTGCTCCAACCCCAGTTCAGGAACTCTCCCCACCTTCAGCCCCGCCACCTGGGGCCTCGCGCCTTAGGTTTGGGGGAGCAGGGGCTTGAGTTAATGAAGCACCTAGTGAGGATATAATCCAACCCTCTCACCCTGGCCTCCAAGGTCCTCAGGGACCTGGGTCCGCTCACCAGTCCAGCCTCGTCCTGTCCCCTCAGTCACTGGGCTGTCACCCAGCCCCTGGTCTGTTCCTCTCCCAACCCGGTATTTATAACCACTGCACTCTGTTTCTAGAAGGCTCTTCCCCTGGCTTTTCCACACCCCTCAGGCCTCAAATCAAATGTCTCCTTCACAGACAGGCCTTCCCTGACCCACCAGTGGAGACCCATCACTTCCTTCTACCAGGTTCTCTCCTTCACATCACCCTGTTTATCTGCTTCCCAAATCTCTTCAAAAATTATAATTATCTTTTTAAAAATACATGTTTGGTGTTTGTCTCCCCAACCAGAGTGCAAGCTCAAGGAAGGCAAACCCCTGCTTTGCCCCACATGTTACTGATTCCCCAGGGCCTGTGACTCAGGGAATCGTCCAACATGTATGATCGCTGGAGTCACAAGAGGAAACCCTGGCCTCATCAGTAGAAGGGGGGGCAGTGGCTCTCCAGGTGAGTGCAGGATAGAGGGCAGAAGCAGCACAATCGAGGGTGACAGCAAAGGCCGTCACTCTGCTGGTACTGTTATTTGTCTTCAAACTCTGCCTTGGGGCCTGTGAATCTTGGCCCCCGCCCCCGTAAACTGCACTGTGAAGTCCCCCTAGCAAAAACCAAACGAGGATGGGTCCCAAGGTACAGGCATTTTCTCACTTTTAAGGATTATTTTTCCCCACGCTAAATTTTTTTTGACCTTTGTTCCCAGCTGGATCATCTGCTAACTAGCAGGGCTAATGAGCAACAAAACAACTGGACAAACAGCAAGTTAATATTAATGGAGCTGCTGAGACAGTCTATTGCAGTAGCTTGCTGGAGGTGGAGGGGGTGGCAAGTGCGCCGACTCCACGCTGCAGTCTCATGGTGTAGTCATGTTTCTGCTGGCAAAGCTGTTTTTATTTACATGGAAAAATTAAGTAAATCCAGACGTCACAGTGTTCCATAAAAAGCCACTGCTGGCCCGACCATCCATGCGGCATCTGAAACCCAGGCTGCTGCTTCCATCTTACAACATTTGGGAAACAGAGCTGTGGCCTCGTTTTCAAAAGTAAGAACCTGAGCTCACGTTTCTGCCAAAGCAAATATGACACATTTCCCTTTCTTCTTCCCTTTTTATTTTTGTCAGGAGCCACACCCAAACCACAAGCACACTGATGCTCAATGAGTTCAGCTAGACAGATTTTCGCCAGGGCTGGAGGCCCCCTCTGACAACCTGGCTCTCTCCTCTGTCAGATTCTGTTTTCCTGACTTTCTTCAGCTCATATTTTCTTCCCTGGGCTTCGCTCCCCCCGCATTCACATCGCAGCCCCACCCTCCGCCCCTGTCCTGCTCTTCCCTCATGTCCCCTTTCTCCCCTGGACCACAGCCTCCACCACGGCACCAGAGCAGGCAGCAGTCCACCTGTGCAGATCAAATTAACTCACTTCAGTCTCACAACAGCCCCCAGGGACAGGCCCGAAGGCGCGTTAAGGGCGGGGATGTAGACTCCAGCAAGCTCACGACATGCCCAAGGTCACGCACTATGAGCGACAGGCCAGCAGCCTGAACCCCGGTGGTCTGGCGCTAAGGTCCATGCTCTTCACCACCACATCCCTCACACCATCCCGGAGTCGTCGGCGCCAGCCACCAGTGAGGCCAGCTTCCTGGAGTCCAGGTCCTCCAGGGAAGCTCTGTTCTGAACTCCAGTACTAGTGTCTCCTCAAGAACGTCACTTCTCTGAGCCTCAGTTTCCTCTTTATGATAATAATTTAAGTAATACTAGGTAACGTTCCACATGCTGCACATAAATCACCTCACTTAATTTCCATAACATTTACAAAACACGTTCTATTGTTATACCCATTTTGCAGATGAGAAAACTAGGCAGAGAGGCATTCAGGTAGCTAGTAAATGGTAGAGCAGGGATTTGAACCCAGGACACACAGCTTCAAAGTCTAAGCTCAATGTCACCCCCATACAAGAGGAGAATAATGTGATGTCCACATACTGTGGCCGTGAAGATTAAAGGGGATGAGGCATGTGAGGGCCAGACCTCAGGAGACAAGGCTTAGGTTCTTAGTGATTTCACAATTCTGTCCGACAGGCCTTACCAGGCTCACTTGGAGAAGTTACTGAGCCTCACTAAGCCTCAGTTTTCTCCTCTGGAAAGTGAAGATAATAACATTAAATGTGCTCTCATAGTGAAAACTTAATACCTGCTAAGTGCTTAGTACAGAGCCTGGCGCAGAGTAAATGCTCAAAAAGATTTTGCAGTCAGTATTTAATCTTTAATAAGCCCTCAATCAAACTAGATTCTTTCTTAGACACCTCCAGTGATCACAAAGACTTCTCAAAGCAAGTTCTGCCCTCCAAGCTCCCCTATAGCTTTCTTAAGTCATTAATGAGAAGGAAGGCCTGGAGATGAATTTGTAGCCGATAAACTAAAAACCCATCCGTTTTTCTTTCAAGCTTCTGTTCCACAAAACTTGCAAACTGTGTAGTGTCTGACTGCAGCAAAATTATAACATCAAAGTTTTGCCAGGTCATGGCAGCAACTGCTCCTGCTGGTGCGGGGGCGGGGCCTCACCACACCTGAGTCCCTCCTTGCAAGGGGCCTCACAGTGTCCAACGCCTGAAGCTAGCTACAGGCTCACATACATGTCTGAGAAAGAGGGGACAAGCTTGAGGAAACTTACATTTAGGACATGGGAAGAGTAAAAAACAGAGAAGGGGGAGAACTAGGACAGAGGTTCAGGTCGAAAAAATAGAGGCAGGGCTTCCCTGGTGGTGCAGTGGTTGAGAGTCCGCCTGCCGATGCAGGGGACGTGGGTTC
>NW_006793703.1:1810831-1838172 GCF_000442215.2 Lipotes vexillifer
TGTGCTCCGCAACGGGAGAGGCCACACAGTGAGAGGCCCGTGTACCGCAAAAAAAAAAAAAAATAGAAGGAGGCATTTACGAAGCTCTATGTGCCATGGCTGACGTTCACGAAACCATTCAGAGGTCACTCAGTGGATACTTACTACGTGCCCATAATGTGCCAGGTAGTCCTGGGTGTTGCGGATGTAACAGTTAAAGGCAGATTTTGAGAGAGAAGGGCAGCCATAGATTTTTGTCTGATTTGCCTAACAGATAAAATTCCTTGCCCACATGAAGTTTACATTCTACTGAGGGTTGTAGGTGGAAGACAAAAGAAAACATTTAGCATGTTAGATGGTGGAAAACCGCAAGGAGGAAGAGCAGGGAAGCAGCGCAGGGAGATCAGTGCCGGTGCCGCGGAAGGGCTGCTGCTGCGGCTTCAAAATGCCGACCAGGGATGGCGCCACTGAGAAAGGGACCTTTGAGCAGAGACCCAGGGGAGGCAGACACGTGATAAGAGAGACCCAAGGGAGGCAGACACGTGATAACAGAAGAGCACTCCGGGTGAGGAATGCAAGTGCAAAGTCCCAAGCTTGCCTAAAGTTTTTGGAAAATGCGAAAGGAGCCAACGTGACAGAAGCTGGGGGAGGGAGTGGAGAGCAGGAATAACGGGAGAAGAGGTCCAGGAGGTGACACGGGCACTAACAGCACTGGGGAGTCCTGATCCCAAAGAAGCAGGAGAAGGCCAAGTTATTGTTAATGTTGTCCCTGGAAAGTGGGCACCCTTGGCGTCAAGAGTCATCCTTGTTAACAAGCTCCAGGACATTTACACACCTGCGGGCACAGCACACCGTATCATTCCCTGGCCGAGGAATTCAAACGTTCCAGAGTCTCGTCCCCACCCTCTGGAGGGGGAGCTCGGGCTGAAGGGGACACTTACAGGAACTTGCCTTCCTCTCCGATGGGCACCTATAAGGGCTCATTAAACACTTGATGAACGAAGAAGTGCTGGACGAGTGGTGCCCTGATATGAGCGACAGTGCAGGGTGCTCCAGGAGGCTACCCTCGGGGGCATCACTCGGGACAGAAGCGTGCAGGTGGTGAACTCGGGCAAAATGGCGAGAAACTAAATAAGCCCCAGCTATATAAAGTCTTATTACTGAGTATCATTAGACGTTCAGGCAGGAAGAATGAACTGAAAAAACAGAATGAGGTGGGTGATTTGGGAGTGGGTATTTTTGCTAAGTCAATGTAGAGAAAGGAGTTTTGTGGGGAATCTCCTATGTTGGGATAAGATGAAAATGTAATATGTGAAGTCATGATTAGAGCAGTGACAAATCAGAAGTTATAAATAAGTGTATGATCAACATCTGTATACAGCAGCCACATAATGATTAAGCTGATAGATATTTTAGCATAAAAGAAAGAAGTGCTTGGGAGCTGGAGACTGGAGCTACAGACCTTCTCTAAAATGGAAACAAAAGGTCGACAGGCAGCAGTTTGCAAAGTCCGCTTTGACTCTGAAACTCAAGAGAGCACGTGGTAGGCCTTCAGCCATCTGAAGTAAACAAGCCAGTGTTGGTGGCAAGAGCCGGCCTCGCCGCTCCATCAGCCCTTCTCAAGTGTCCCTTACAGTCAAGGGACGGGCCAGGGGTGAAACCTATGCTGGGAAAAGCTCTCTGGTCACCTGTTCTCTGCCTGCCAGGTGTCCTATACTCGGGGCATGGGCGGCCGGAGGGATTTTCAGTGCGACAATCTGCCAGAGCTCCAATCCTCCCTCAGACACGACCTCATGAAAGTTTCACTCTTTTAACATGAAGGTGGCAAGAACATAATTTAGAAGATCAGGATACTATGTCTGTGCCTCTTTCAGCCATCATCCCATCAATGTAAAAACTTCAGAGGTGCTTAAACTAAAAAACAAAAGCAAACAAACTGCCTCGAATGCACTGTCTGGGAGTGTTCTCCTTCTGCTTCTCTAACTGGGACTCTGCTGCCCTGGGCTCTCCGGTGACAAGCGTGAACACACTCCACACACTCACTCAGAGTCAAGATCTGTGTCTTGGTCCAGGGGCCCCACTGCCACAAAAGGGTTATGCTTTACGATGACCGCTGTGATCACAAAAGGCTAGCAGCCTTTATTTATAAAGAGCTCATATACAGAAACCAAACAGAAACCAAAAGTGAAAATGATAGAAAGAAAGAAAAAAAAAAAAAAAGAAAAGAATATGATAGCACTCCCAAGAGAAGAAAACAGAGATGGTCAACAAACACTTAAAAAACGTTAAACCTTGCTCGTTAAACCTAGCAATGCTGGTTAAAAACGTTAAACCTAGCAATGCTGTGCCATTTTTCATTATCAAAGATGAAAAGACAAGAAAATTCAATCTGGGAGGATGCGATGAGATAAGTACTCTCTTAAACTGCTGGTGGAAGGATAAACTGATTCACAAACATAGTCACCATGGCATTATTTTTAATATTATAAAAGAACATTGTAAGACAGAATATATAAACCATACACAATAGAACAGCTAATGCAGCCGTTAAAAATATTGTTTAGGAAACACTTCTAGTGACAAAAGGAAATATTAATGCTATAATGATGTTTACAAAGCGGGATACAAGCACATATATTTACGTGGTCCCAACTATGTAAAACAACATTATAGAAGGGAATGTGTCACTGAGTGGTTACTTCTACAACCTTGAAGTTATAGACGATTTTTAGTCTTGTCTCCATACTTTCGTGCGTTTTTCTAGTTTTCTACAACCAAGATGCATTACTTTATTATAAACAGGAAAACTTCACCTAAAAATAGCAACAGTGACTCAGCAGTGTCCCCTTCTGCCCTCTGAAGGAAGCACAGGATTATCATCTAAAGGGAATTAAAAAGCTCATTGTGGTGAGAACATGAATGCTAGGATTGTTAAAAGCCAAAACAAAACAAAATAGGGTGAGCTCTTAGGAAGGCAGAGAAGAGTACCCTAGGGTTTTCCAACCAAATAACCATATCGTTTTACTGGGAAGTGTTTAGAAAAAAGAAGCTAGGACTAGCCCCCAACCTCTCTGTCCACATCCCAACAGGAAGCACAGAGGAGCCATCCCAGCACTGAGTATATATGAGACGTAAAACACGGCCCCTCACCTCAAGAAGCTTTGCCGTCTTGTTAGGTAAGTACATGCAGGACCTAAAGGACGCTACATGTCATTTTCATTCATTCATTCATTCAAAAAGAAAAAAAAGAAGAGCTCCTACTGTGTATCACGCACCATTCTGGGATAAAACAGCTAGTGGGAGCATAATCTTGGCCTTCAGCTGTATCAGAGCGCGGGCTGAAGTAGTCTGGAAGTTGGTGAAAAATTAGTAGGACTCAGAGAGGCAGAGAACAGGGTAGGACTTGAGGAGCTGGAGTGCCTGAGCGGGTGGGCAGTCAGGAACGGGGACAGTGGGCAGGTGCCGGACTAAGCAAAGCAAGCGGGGAAGACCAAAGGGAGCTGGGCCTCACTGGAGAACCCAAGTTCAAGCTCTAAGCCGTACCAGATCGTGGTGAGCCTCACGTACCAGGCAAAGGAGTTGGGACTGAATTCTATGTGCATAAAGGGGTGAGAGGAAGTAAATCAGGGACTACCACCTTCTCCACACGCCTGCTCATGGGCTTCCTAGCTCCTTTATTTTGTCTCACGCTCTGTCGAAAACCTCGAGAGAGAAGAGGAAGTCAGAAACAAAGGCCGTGGGTGCCTGGGGAGCTGCTGACTGACGTGGCTCAGGCGGTCTCCTCTGAGAAGCCCCAGGAATCTTTTTGCATTAAGCTTAATTTTTTTTTTTTTTTTAGCCCAAGTGTAACAGGCTTGAAATAGGAGAAGAGGGAGCATTTACACAAGGGCACTCCAACTCCCAACCCGGACCATGGAGGCAAGTC
Organism: Lipotes vexillifer; assembly: GCF_000442215.2. Lineage (NCBI taxonomy): Eukaryota > Metazoa > Chordata > Mammalia > Artiodactyla > Lipotidae > Lipotes > Lipotes vexillifer. The sequence continues at coordinate 1,814,736 of NW_006793703.1, forward strand.
AAATCTTATTTCCCACTGCACAATGGTGTAAATCCGGATTCCAGTCCTGGAAATCCATCCGACACCCCGAAATACCTAAATGCATTAAAAATGGAGATACAGGCTTTTACAAACATTTGTTAATATGTAAAACCATGCAAACTATGTTCCTGTTGGGAATTTTTCCCATCCCGTGGGCTGCACCGGTTAAAACTTCTTACCGTACCAATCTAATACCGTGGACTAAACACACCCTTCTTATACCTGATAAATCTTTCTGTCTCTGCCAAAGGAGTCACTGATAAATCTTTATTCTCATCAGCCACCTACTGCAGACTGAACATCTGTGTCCCCCCAAAATTCGTATGTTGAAACCTAACCCCCAATGAGACAGTATTTGTAAGTGGGGCCTTTGGGAGGCGATTAGAATAGGATCGGTGCCCTTAAAAAAGAGGCCCCAGAGAGTTCCTGGTCCCTTCCACCATGTGAGGACACAGCAAAAAAGTTGAGCCCTTACCACACTCCGAATCAGCCGGTGCCTTGATTTTGGACTTGCCGCCAGAACTGAGAGAAAGAAATCTCTGTTGTTGACAAGCCACCCGGTCCACTGTAATTTGCTTTAGCAGCCTGCATGGCCTGACGCTGCCCTCCCCCTCAGTCTGTTCCACATCCTGCCCCCTCTCACCACGCTTTGTTTTTCCACGGGCAGGACAAGTGTGGGAGTGGTCAGGCAGACCCTCCAGCCAGCTCTGGGAAAGGTGAGGGGCTGCGCCTCCCAAGGGGTCCCTCCAGAAATTGATCTCCAGGGCCACCACTGGCCACCACTCCCTGCACTGCCCACACCACGGGCAGCCCTGGCCGGGTGCACTGCAGGACACCACTCTGTGTTCTGGCCCTGTGCTCCTAGGCACTTCAGGATGGAAATGGCTGTTTTGTTCCATATTGGCAAGTTTACAAATATAAAGGCATAGTATGCAGACTACTGTTTGAGAGGCCAATTTGGAGAAGTCCTTCTGATTAAAAACTTAGTGAAAAGATTTTTCCAAAAAGATGACAAAGGTACATCCTATATATATCGATACTATATACTATGGAGGGACTAGAGAAGACAAGTTTCCTGTAGATCAATTTGACAAAATGCAGTAAAATCACTAAAAAATATTGCTACCCTTGACCCAGTGATTGCAGTTTTAGATATTAATCCTAAGGAAAAATCAGATTCAGCAGTCTCAGGCCAAAGGGCATTCAGTTATGATCTTTCCCACCCTCAAAGCTGCCAGGAGGGCCCTTCCTCCTGATCTCAGCCCAGAGAGGCAGCTGAGGACTTAGCCCCTGGAGCCTGCCTGGAGGTTACCCCAGATGTCTTGGTTTTGGTTTGGCTGTCTTGAAGGGAGTTTGCCACAGGTTTTAATGGAATTCCAGAAGGGAGAGCATGAGCTTGAGAAGAAACTGGGAGGGAGACAGGGAGAACTGGACACTCACGGCGTGACTTCCTGCAGGTACCCAGGAAGGCGCCCTGCGAAGTGCAGAAGATGCCCGTCCTAAGGTCAAGGCGGAGTAACCAACTGCTGTTCCTGGGAATCATGACACTCACAGTCACAGTGATGTTCCTGCTGTTCTTTGCTCTCCTCTGGAAGGCCGGCAACCTTATCGACTTGCCCAACCTCAGAATTGGCTTCTACAACTTCTGTCTTTGGAACGAGGGCACTGGAGCCCTACAGTGTCACCAGTTCCCTGAGCTGGAGGCCCTGGGGGTGCCTCGAGTTGGCCTGGCCCTGGCCAGGCTTGGCGTATACGGGGCCCTGGTCCTCACCCTCTTCATCCCCCTGCCTCTCCTCCTGGCCTGGTGCAACAGTAACGAGGGAGAGTGGCAGCTGGCCGTGGGCTTCCTGGCCACGTCCTCCATGCTGCTGGCCAGCGGCCTGGGCCTCTTCCTCACCTACACATGGAAGTGGCTCCAGCTCTCTCTCCTGGGGCCTGGGTTTCTAGCTCTGGGTGTTGCCCAGGGCTTACTCATCCTCTTGCTTATGGCCACAGTCGTGTTCCCTCAGAGGGCAAAGGACAAGAACTTGAGAGCTGCTAGCTCTATCTAAAGGCTTTCGTGATTGCAAGGGTTCTGTCTGAACTATGCTCAGAGAAGGTGCCAGAGAATTCACGGGCTGCTGTGTCTTCTCAGCCATGCTGTTTCATAGCTAATGCTGATCTCAAGATCTAGCAGACGGGACCCACCGCAGAGGGGGTAGGGCACCCGACGTCAAGGACAGGCAGCAAGGGCGGCCAGGGCTCCCTCAGCTTCTTAGTGTAGGGTTGTGTGTCCTTTGGGACTTTTAAGGTTCCCAAGGACACCCTAAAACCACACAGCTCATTGTCACAAGAATTCCTGCTTTAACTAACTGATCTGAGCAAGCCATTCTTACTTTATCCTCAGAACAATGGGGAGATAAGACTTCCTGTCATGGGGCCAGATTTCCAGTACAAGTTGCCAAATGCCAGACTGGAACCCAGTGAGGGTTTATGAAGAAACACCTCAGGGTCCCTGGGGGCCCTGCCTGGCAAGCTCCCCATCTCCATCCAAGGCGGGTAGAACGCGATAAGCCCCTCACCTCTGACAACGCTCCCAAAGGCCCAGGAATAATCTGAGGGATTCACCGAAGACAGAACACATGGGCACAAAGAGCAGCCTTGGTGGCTTTGAAGGTTCCCCTGAAAAGGCTTCCAGACCTGAAGCCCAACAGAGCAGGGGGTCAGCGGGCAGATCCCTCCCAGCACGTGACCTGGGAGTTCAGGAGCCGAAGACACGCAGTCCCTGGTCAGGAGAGGAAGGTGAACAGGACTGAACGGTTCCACATCCATGTGAATGCTGCATCCCCTCACCTCTCAGCCCGGGCCCAGAAAGGATACAAGCACAACTCATGCACTGGGGAACTTTGTGTATTTTTCAGCACCTATATATTGAAAACCTGTACAGCACGTGATTGCCTCATCCTATGCCTGTCAAAAGCCACACTGAATACAGAAGCAGAAACACGGACTCTAGTGTGATGTCTTGTCCTTGGTGTCTCCTTTGGGTTCCTGTCCCACTCTTGCTTTCCGACTGTCCAGGGACCAATGCCAAGGCCACCAAGTGGAAGAAAGGTGGCAGCTCGGGGGGAGGAGGCCTGATTGGTCAGGAGGCTTCCCAATCTGTACGCTGAGCCTCAGGCTCCTGGACGGAGCCCAGCACTGTGGCAGGATGTCTGGTTCAGGGCTGAATGAGCAACGGCTCACAGACGGATCGACTGCCTCGTGATGGAGGCTATTTTTAAAATAGGCTTCCTCCTTAGGGAGGCCAAACAGTAGGAATTCCAGTGTACTTAGCAGCCATACTTGTTTTTCTTTAAACATTATTAAGTTGACTCTTTGGTTCCAGTAAGTTGACCACCACAGTCTCATCTCCCTGGAACCAGGTAACTGAACACAACAGACTGTGGGGATCCCAGACCCTCTGAGCGAGGAGAGAGCACAGTGCAGGGAGGATCTCTAACGGGAGCTCATTCTGATTCCTCACTTCACAAGGTGAATCTGCGCAGCCCAGAGAGGCGCAAAGCTGGAAGCAGAAGCCGTGACAGTCTGAGGGCAGCGCCCAGGCCAAGAGGGAAACCCCGCTTCCTTCAGCCACCCTGGGCAGAAAGTCCTGGAAGTTTGTCCCTTAGCTGAAAAATATCTCTCTGACGTATTTGAGCGCGTCCTGGTCCTCCCCGAGTTCTCTGCCGCAGGCCGAGTCAGAACCCGCAGGCCCCGGAGGAGGGCCATCTTCCCCACAGTCCTCGTCCCCGCTGTCCTCGCTTCTGCTCCCGCAGGGACTCGGGGACGGTGGTGCTGAGCTGGCCGGGGACTGCTCTGGCTTATCAGCGCCTGCCAGAGGCAGCTGTTCCAACGGCTTTTCCTGTTTTCGGCCCTGCTGCGTAGAAGCAATGGCAGGCAAAACAGACGGGGGTTTACTTCCCTAATGTGCTGGTTTATCTGTCAGTGACGCAGAACATGCCCAGAAGCAACTGTGAAGCCAGCACGGACGAGTCAAGCCCTGCCCCCAAATCACAGGGGGCCCCTCCCTCCCTTCACCCGACCCGACCCCTCCCCTCCCCGCCACCCCTTCTCAGATGGTGCAGAAGTAGAGACCTGCTTGGGAGAGCAGTGGCAGGGGCCTGAAGAATAGCGCCACAGGAAAGGCAGAATGCAAGGAGCACAGGAGATGAACCCCGAGTGTGGGCCTTAGCCTCTCCCTTACTGGCACCAAATCACTTATTGTAACTAATAATATCTATCAGCAGATTATTGCAAAGAATAAATGCGATAGGAATATATAAAAGTCCCTGAGCAACTATCAAGTACTATCAACTATCAAGTACAACTCTAAAGTGGGACAGTTATCATTCGCTTCCGGAAGCCAAGACACTCAGCGGCATGGTGCTCCGTACGGCGCTCAGAAGTCACCTTGCCCGACTGAGACCCTCCAGAGAACATGAGCAGTTAACGACTTGTCCCGTCCACATGCCACCAGCACAGAGTCACCCAAACAGAGAGGGCTGCCCTCCCTCGCACAGCTGTGCCCTCCCAGGTCTCCAGCCCCAAGCGGGTGCCCACCGACCAGGGAGCGGGCTGCGGATGAGCAGGCTCCTGGCCACCCCAGCAGGCAGGGCGCCTCTTTTATTAGCATGAACCAGGCCCTGGTCTAGTTTCTGCCCACCAAGAGTTTCTGGTCATAAGAAAAGACACAGCTGACTTTACCTCAATCAGGATCCCCAGAGCAATATCTACGATTTCAGCTTCATTCATGCAGTACACAGTCCTCACGGCAGGAAGTCTGAAAGAAAAGCACAAAGCTTGAGATGGCACGGAATCACCAGGAGGAGAGAATGAGAGCAAGAGCTGCGTCGCAGGGCCTGCCCACCAGTGGTGAGAGCAGCAGCGTCCCCAGGGCACCAACGTGGCTTCTGCATCCTTGTAACCAGTGACTGGCACAGGGGGTTCTCGGGGCAACAGTGTGGGGCTTCCCAGCCTCCACCAGCTCCCCTGAGGATCTGGAAACAGGGCACAACGGCCAGCTTCTGAGAGTCAAACTCACACACACGGTGGATGCGAGCAGATCGAACAAGCCAAGACACAACCCCCCCCACCCCCCACCGCAGTGCATGAACACAGTAAAGGAGGGCGGCACAGACCAGAAATCACGGCTGGCCAATGAAGAAAACTTAGAACGGGAAGGGCAGAGAGGGACAGTGAGTGCCTGGGACCACGAAGGGAGAGGGCAGGGACATCCCCTCTCTGGCAGCCCAGAAACCCCTGCCATTACCACCATTCAACTAACCCACCCCACAGCCTCTGATCTCAGGCCGGCACAGCAACCTGCAGCTTGTCCACCTGTCCCTGAAGATCCACCCGCAGGGAGTCGGGACCACCTCGTTCACTCATCTTGCCCAGTGGATGGTCACAATTTCTGTGGCAAGAGAAGAGACTGGCAATTTGGACAACTGGCATCTGAGAGCTTGGCTGGTGTGTGTGACCCAAGAGGGGGAGCTGCTATCCGGGAGCTGACAAGTGAGGGTCTGGCAGTGGAGATTCACCAAGAGAGGCAGAAGCCGGTGCCAGTCTGGGAGGGCACAGCTCACTTCCTGTGCCCCACCCCCACCCCGAGAGCTGATGAGAGGTCTGTGGACTGAAACACTCCACCTCACTGTTCTGCCAACACGGGAAGGCTGGGCCCCGGCAACTGTGATGCCCCAAATCCCTCCGCCTGTCCTAATTCCTCAGGAGGACCAGAAGCTGCCCCACCTCGCTGCCGCCACTGGCACCGTGGCTGTTCTCCTCATCCTGGGGCTCTTCACCTGCACCGTCCTCTTTTCAGCCACCTGGGCTGTCATCCATGCAGGAAGCACCCTTTTTTTATTCTCAGATTTTAAGTCTTCCATCTCCCTAGTCTCTCATGAAGAGGAACCAGGGCCCAAGCTTAATGACTTCAGGACAGCAAATCCCACTCTCTCATCACACCAGGAATTATAGGCCTGTTTCTCCTGAACGGGAGTCCAGCTTTAATTCCTACAAAGAAGAACAAAGACCAGTGAATTCTAATCGAGAATACTCCCAGGCATCAGCCGAAATTACTGGTCAGGGCAGGGCCCAGGAGACGCAGATGTGCTGTTCACAGGGCATGAAGGGGCAGGCAAGGGGCTCAGGGAGAAGCAGCCCTCCACGCAGGGCCCAGGGTCCCCACCGGCAGCCAGGCCCAACGCCTCCAGGAGCCTCTGCACTGAGCCATTCCACACGGGAGGAGTGGGATGAACACCCTCCCAGAAGGAAAGAGGGAGGGAGGTGCCCCTGCTCCTCTCCACCGCAGAGGCTCACGGTCCCCAGGGTGTCCAGACTACCCTACCCTTAAGACACCTCTCCAAGACCTCTCCCCTGTTTCTCACAACCACAAACTTCTCATTCCCTCTTCTGGGAGCGGTTATAAGAAATTCCAAGGCCATTTTGATTCACAATGCGGTTTCACCGGCCAGCACCCACTCCCTTACACCAAAGATATTTCTGACCGGTCAGATTTCAGCCAGCAGTAGGGTCAGGAATCCAGAAGCTGGGGCGCCGGGCTGGGGGGAGTGTTTCATCTTACCGGGCCTCTCCCCACCCGCACTGGATTCCACCTGAGCCCCTCCTCCTAAAGCTCAGCCCCGACCCTGTGACTCAAAGGGTGCAGGGCTCCACCCTCCACTTAGCAGTTAACCCTAAAGGCAGCTGCGGGCGCCTTCTGCCTAAATTCAAGCGGTGCTAATACTCATTCCCACATCTAACGAGCACCGCTAACCGCCCGGCACAAACAGCGCGGCGATCGGTGCATACACTGATTCGACCGTGAGGTAGATATTCTGAAGCGTATTTAACAGATAAGGAACTGAGACTGAGCAGTATGCACAAAGTCACAAAAAAGTTTGAAATGGCCGGCCGGGACACGCACCCGGGTCCTCCAGACTCCGCCGGCTGGGGGTGGGTGAGGGCCTGGGACGCCCCAGCGCGGACCCGCGGGCGCGTGCCCAGCCCAGAGCTCCCGATTCTCAGCCGCCGCAGCCCTCGGGGACCCCGCGCCGTCCTGGCGCGACCAGACCGGTGCCGACCTGCAGGAGGAGGGCGAGGAGGGACGCGCGACAACCACGCGGGGCCTCACCGGCAACAGCGCCGCCCGCGTCCCCGGCACTCCTCCGGCAGAGCTTCCTGCCTCCGGGCCCGCGCGCCCTTCTTGGCTTCCGGGGCGGGTCCGGGAGTCTGATTCTGGGCTGTAGTAGGGAACTCGGGGCCCGGCCGGCAGGGCCCAGACCCCGCGCGCACCGCGACCCTTCCCCCGGCTCGGCCGCGTCCCCGCACTTCCGGCTTCCGGCCGCCCGCGGGCGCGGAGGCCCGGGCGCGCCCCCTGTCGGCAGATCGCGTTGTCTGCGTCCTCGGCTGTGGAGCCCTGACTCCCCAGCTGATGGGAGACGCCGGCCCCGCTGTCCCGGGTCCTGACAGTCTCTCCTTGACCACATCCAGGTCGGGCTCCTCTCTGAACTCTTCTCAGCTAGGCCCTGCCTTTTGGACTTCCGTGTGCATCTCCAAATTGTCCATTTTTAGCAAGAATACTGCTAAGTTGATTTAACCAAAGTCCACCCATTCCCCGCATCTGATCCTCACCCGCCACCATCTTCCAGGTGGTGTCTAATCACCCGGCCGCCCTCAGCAAGAATCCTGTTAGGTCAATTTAGCCAGAATCCCCTCTTACCCCTATGTTTCCTGTTAATAATCATCCATCCACCGACCCTGCACCCTGCCACTTTTCCTTGTATTGGGAGTTGAGCCCAACTTCGCCCCCACTGCAAAACCCTACTGAGTAGCCCCCTCGAATAAAGTTTGCCTTACTTGTCTTTAACAAGTGTCATAAATAATTTTTAACAATATTTTTTCTATAACAGTCCCCAAACGTGGCTCCATTTGAGGCTTGCTGGGTAGACTCTGTTAAAGTGTCAATTCCCAGCCCTCGCCCCCCACCAGAAATTAGGGGGAGGGGAGGAGGGGATCTGCATTTTTGAAAGCTCTGCTGGGGAAGGGCAGAGGCGGAGTGCTCCCTGCTGGAGGCATGCACTCCCAGGCAAGGGGGGTGCAAGGGGAGCCCCCCCGGGTTCAGGAAGGGAAATTAAAGATTCTGTTTACATTTCAAATTGGCCAGAGGTGTTCTGTGAATAGGGCTGCTCCACAAGGCTGCCCAGATGTCCTCACTGCTTTGCTTTCAGCCTGATGCTGAGCACTGCAGTTTACACGTGGAGTTAGCATCTATTTTAACTTAAAATCACACAGGGTGAAGTAGCTTAAAAGACAGACAAAAAAAAAAAAAAAACCCCCAGGTGGCACACACGTCACTAAAAACACAAGCACAAGTGCAGAAGGTGAAACTTCTACCACATTTTGAGGCAAAAGGATGATAAAAACCAACCATCTACCCACCAAAATGCAAAATTATCAAGACAGCCATTTGAAATGTGACTTACAACAAATCAGCTAATAATAGAATAATTACTCTCCATATGCTACAGGTGCAGGATAGGGGAGTGTGATAGAGTGGAGAATCCAGAGCCAGGAGTTCTCACTTCCAACTGTGTGTGCCTTTGGTTTCTGCAAAGCATTTTCACCCCATACTAATCCTCAATCCTAGGGAAGTAGGCTGGTCCAGGAAAGTTTAAATCAATCAAGGCTTAAGGAGTAAATCAATGATTTCAAGTCACAAAACCAACCTGCTGTGCATTGGGGTAATTTAGCTGCTGGTTGAACCTGGGCTCTGCCTCCAGCCTCTTCAGGAGGCCAACCCTTCCAGGCAGGACTTGCTTCTCCTCTGATTCCCTAAAGGTTCCAAAATCACTGACCTCTAGGGTCCTCCGCTCCCACAGTCTGTGAGCCAGGACAAATCCAAGTCTAATGGGTGGAGATGCATCATTTTGTTTTAATAAAGGAACAGAGAACACTTGCCATTATGAGAACCATTCCCTCCACCTTTTTCTCAAAAACCTTCTCCCATAGCCAGCCAAAAAATGGGGTCTGAGGAGCAGGAAACCCATCTGCATAAAAAACTTTCTGTGTGGGGCTTCCCTGGTGGCGCAGTGCTTGAGAGTCCGCCTGCCGATGCAGGAGACGCGGGTTCGTGCCCCGTTTCGGGAAGATCCCACATGCCGCGGAGCGGCTGGGCCCGTGAGCCATGGCCACTGAGCCTGCGCGTCCGGAGCCTGTGCTCCGCAAATGGGAGAGGCCACAACAGTGAGAGGCCCGCATAACGCAAGGAAAAAAAAAAAAAAAAAACTTTCTGTGTGAAAGGCCAAATAGGGATGAGAAACCCCAGCTGTGGGATTTGAATGGGTGGGAATTAGCTCCTGAAGCATTTTGAATGCTGAGTTCAGGGAGTCTGAGGTCTTGGAGCAGAAGCAGGTAAGCGCACACAGGTCCCAAGGACAAGGGGAACGCACCTCACTGTTCTCATGCAGCCCAGCCCAGAGCCAGGCTACACCTGCACAGGCTTGGGGGCCTGAGGCTGGACTGGCTTGATGGTTTTCATCTAGTTGCCCTTGCCCAAGCTAGTGGAGGAGCCTTGCTGGCATTCTCGGGTAGATGTCAAGCAGGTATTGTGAATGAGATGTGAATATTTTTTTTTTTTGGCTGTGTTGGCTCTTCATTGCTGCGCATGGGCTTTCTCTAGTTGTGGCGAGCCGGGGCTACTCTTCGTTGCGGTGCGTGGGCTTCTCATTGTGGTGGCTTCTCCTGTCGCGGAGCACGGGCTGTAGGTGCGTGGGCTTCGGTAGTTATGGCTCGCAGGCTCTAGAGCGCAGGCTCAGTAGTTGTGGCACACGGGCTTAGTTGCTCCGCGGCATGTGGGATCTTCCTAGAGGTCAAGACAAGGGCTCGAACCGGTGTCCCAGGCATTGGCAGGCAGATTCTTAACCACTGAGCCACCAGGGGAGTCCCTGAATTTGTTTTTGTTTTTTTTTTTGCAGTACGCGGGCCTCTCACTGTCGTGGCCTCTCCCGTTGCGGAGCAGAGGCTCCGGACGCGCAGGCTCAGCGGCCATGGCTCACGAGCCCAGCCACTCCGTGGCATGTGGGATCTTCCCGGACCGGGGCACAAACCCGCGTCCCCTGCATCGGCAGGCAGACTCTCAACCACTGCGCCACCAGGGAAGCCCTGAATTTAAGTTTTGACATGCGTTATTGGAGGATGAGAACTCATCTTGGAGGGGCGAGGAAGTGGGACAGGGAGGAACACCAGGATGAATGCATGCTGACAAGCACTCAGGATGGGGTGGAGGTCAGAGAGAGATAGGCCAGGAGGGGACAGGGTGGACCGCTGCACATATCATACTTGCTAATTTCAAAAGGTCAGAGGTTAATGGTGTTTTGATTTTGTGTTTTTAGGCAGCTTCAAAGTGATGTGGAAGCCGCACCTCAATCCCTCCTGATGGAGCCTCAGTCACATCAGCTATGAGCCAAGCTCAAAACAAGAGGGAGACAGGTATCCAACCCAGAGCATAAAGGAAATGAGAAAAGAGACAGCTCTTCAAGTGTTTTCCACAAACCTTAAAGACATTTCAACAAACTGTGGAGACCGTATTGAGAGGAGAGAATGGGCAATAAGACAGAAACTTCAAGATGGAGAGAGGAAAAGCTAAACAATGAATTCTCTCACTCAAATGAAACACATGACCACTTTTTAAATGTCCTACAGAATCACTGGGAGAGATCAATAAGGTTGCTGCTTCAATGCAGAAGATGGGAAAAATTATAAATGGAAAAGTCTTGAGTTTGTTCATTTGAAGGAGGATTACCAGGTGGAAATGGGTAACAATGTGTAAGTAACTACTTATCACTAAGTCTCTGGTGTTATCTCATAATTGAGCCACATAAACACCTCCCTGCTTTCCTCCCAACTCCCAGCAGATCAGAGCCAAAGCTTTAGTACCAATCTCTTCATGATTTGCCAAAAGTAGGTAACTGGGAGCACTCCCACAGCAGACCTGCACCCCGGATCTGGGCTGCAGCCTCTGCAACAACTATTCTGAGCAACTTGGTGACAAACTGCCCTGTCAAGTGTCAGAGCCCGAGGTCCAGGCCTGAAATCCCACCGCCTCAGGTGGAAATGCAAGCGGGAGAACGGAGTTATTTTCTTGTTCCTCTCCACCCTGTGAGGGCATCTGCCTCTTCAAGGTCCCACCCCAGCCAGGAAGCAAAGGGCCGGGCTGTGGACGCACGCGTATGGCGCGAACCCTAGGTTCCAGGCCAGCACCTGGCCGACTTGCTCCTGTCCTCTGGCCACTCACCAGCAGAGGGCGCTGGTGGCCGGCTTTGTTCAAACTTAGGGAAGTGAAGTTGAAAGAATGGGAGGAACCACAATGACAGGTCCTGGGAAACCACAGCCACCCAGATGGAGAGGGGCAGATGCCTCAGACCCTGCACTTGTCCTAACAAAAGCTTCCAACTCTCAGGGAAAAGAAGACACCATGGCCTCCTTGACATGAGCCCAAAGAAACGGGAACGGCACAAACCTTGGTTAGCCAACGGAGCAGTAGAGAGAGGATGTCCTACATCCGTGGCAAAGCAACAAGCAAACCTCCAATAAAGGTCAGCCCCATGGCTGGTGAGTTAATAAGAGCTGGGGCGCTGGGCCAAAGCTCACAATGACCATCGCCAGGGCAAAGGGTGAAGGGAGATGCTCTGCTGCACGCATATGTTCCAAAAAGAGACACCAGGTGACCACAAGAACATTCTTTTTTTAAAAAAGAAAACTGAGCGAATATATACAAAATACTTTCAATCTCTTCTAGGCCAACAGAACAGCCATCACAATGTTTCTCCTGCTTCCTGAGCTTTCCTCCCACCGTCTGGAGCCTGCTCCTGGCAGAGGCCAGCGTGCCGATGTCTGGGGAACACGTGCCACAGTTCTACATGGCTCCCGTTCTCGTCAGGCGGCTGGACAGTGCCCGAGCCCCCTGGGCAGTCTCTCCCTGAAGACTCCCCACCCTGGCAGGGAGCCGGAAGGGGAGCGCCCTGTCTTCCTGAGCCATCTCTGCCTGCCTCCCGGGATAATACTGGTTCCGTGGGTGGCCCTTGGGGCGGGCCCCATCAGACTTTATGGGCCAGGAGGGTGGTCAGCTTGATCTTGCCATCCATGGAGGCAGTGAGGCAGGTCCCGCAGTCCACAGCTGTGCTCCAGTCCACGGTGACCACAGGGGCGCGATGGCCACCCAGGCTCAAACAGCTCTCCAGAACCTTCTCCTCCCCGCCCAGCTGCAAGGGGACAGGAGAGATGAGGTTGCATCATCAGGCACTGCTCACAAACACATCCACTTTATCCACTTTCAGTGGCCAAGCTGCCTCGAGCCTGGGGGCTGCCACCCCAAGCTGAGAACATGCCCAAGGCACACAGGTCCCCCTTTCCAGAAAGTCTCAGGTTCGTTGCTTGGACCAGGAAATATCTTCACTTTCCCAACTACAGTTACTCCTTCAGCTGAAGTGGGAAATAAGTCCCTAATATGCGCTGAAAGACACAATTTTCCCGGCCACCTTTAACCTGCTGTGAGACATGTCTCGTGCCTGGTGTTCTCTTCCAGCACCATCTACCGCTCCCAGCCTCGTATCATGTATCTGCCTCTCTGTTTTACATTTGCTTCCCCCAGGGAACACCAGCGGCAGGAGGGCAGGAGGGCAGGAGGGCAGGGTCTTGGTGATTCCCTGCCGTGCGGCCGGCACACACCCAGAGAGCAGTGCTGGCACCGGAGGCCCTGGGTCAGGGCACAAACACGGCTCTCCTCTGTGCTGCCAGCACCTGCCGTCCGGGACTCATGTGCACAGGTGTGAGGGGTCAGAAGGTAATAAGGAAGGGAAACCAGGAGCAGACTATCAATCCAGCTACATGTAACATCCATGAGCAAGAGAGAGGAAGGATTCAGCCTTCACGGAGAAAACAACTTTAACGATCATGAATTGTTTATAGACTGTAAAAATGGGACCTGAAGGTCATTATATTCCTTAAGTAATTAGACCCCATTTTTGACATTTTTTAAATGACAGAGGAAAATCTTTCAACCTGTTAATTGGTTATAGAGAAAGTCTGACTGCAAACCATATGAACTGATCAGGACAAATGATAAAGCCTGCACGATCAAAAATAAAATAATATGCACACATACACACACAACACACAATCATACAGAGAGCAAAGGAGAGCCCACCTGAAACTCAACTAAATCTAAATAATAAAATAAAATTAGGCTTGTAAACAGAAAACTTTTTACAATATCTCCCGATAGCAATTACAAGAAATTATGGAGCGTTATATGAAACCATCACACTGTACACCTTAAATATATAAAATTTTTTGCCAACTGTACCTCAATAAAACTTTTAAAAGATTTTTAAATGTATATATTTAAATAAATAAGTAAAAATAAAGTGTAGAACTAATTGTTAAGGAGAGGGCAAGAGCCACCCAAATCATCACCATCTGCGGAAAAGAGGAGCCTGGGTGACAGTAAACCCAGACTTCCCGGTGCCACACTCAAGGTCAACAGTCCAGAAGCCTCGTTACTTGCCACTTCAGCAGCCCCCTTCCCCCTTGCCCCACCGTGTGCCCTTGCTCCCCTCTGCCCTGTGGAGCCCCAAAGCCCACCTTCCTCCACATCCTCCCAACCCCTCCTCCTCCAAAGGCCTCAAATCCACAGACAGCCCCCCTGCCCAGTCCTCCCTGAGGACTCAGCCCCCACCCGGCTTCCTCCCCCGGGGGCCCTCAGCTCTGTACTGTGGTCACTGTTGGTGCTCGCGTCTCATTCTAACTTGAGCGTGAGCGCCAGGAGAGCGGGGCCACACTCTCCGTCTCCTGTGTGCACTGCCCAGGGCCAAGGACACGCCCGCAGGCAGCTGCTGTCCACAGCACCCGCTGCCCGCCGGCTGTGAGCCACGCGAGGCGAGCTCGGGGAGCCCCAGAGAAAGAGCATCCCACTCCATGACTCTACCTGCAGACGAAACACCGCCAGGCAGAGAGCTAACACTGAGGCTCAGAACTGAATCCAAGTGGCAATGCGGAACCAGACCATGTGCTTAGGCCACGACACAAATCCTCATCCCTAGTCTATTTGGTAGCGCTAGTAATAGGAGAGATTTATAATTTCATTCAATCACACATCCAAAAAAAAGTACATGAACCAGAGAGGCTGTGACATGAGAATTAAAATAAGCAGATAAACTGAGTGGACAGCTTACATCCCGTGTGACAAATCACACCCCCCGGATTTCTGTCCCAGCCATGGATTGTAACGTCCTTGACCCACAGGACCTCCCATAAACAATAAACCTACACCAGATTAGAGTACCTGGAACAGACCACCTAGGCACCCTCCTGTTTGGGGTATGTCCCCCCAAACCAACCTACAGCCCTTCTCCCTAGCTCTTGAGTTTTCTATAGTTGGTATTATTCCCAAGGAGGGAGGCAGAAAAGGGACAGAGTCTCATCCAAGGACAGTGACAGGCGAGCAGAGAGGATGGACATGCCACATTCATGCCCACTCCCACCTGCTCCCTCGAGCCGGCCTGCAGCCGGGAGGCCCAGGCGCTGTCCATCCCGGGTCAAAGCCTTCTCCACGGCCATCGGGGAGGGACAGAGAATGGGGCAGAGACAGAGACAGAGGCTCGAACTCAACCGGGCCCAGACCTCCAAGGAGGAACCTCCCTGCCACCACCCGCCAGGTACCTTGTAGATGACGCCCCCTATGGCAGAGCACGTCAGCATGTAATTCCCCTCCGAGTCAAAAGCAAAGAGTCGGCCCCGGGGGACCTGGACCTGCTTGTAGCCGCTGTAACCCGACAGCACGAAGGGGCCCGTGGCGTCAGCGGGGAGGCCGTACTCGGACACCTTCAGGCCGCTCTTGTGGATGTTCCACTGGATGAACTGCAATCACAAAGCACAAGCTCGGCACCCTCAGTGGGCTGGCAACAGAGCCCAGGTACAGTGGTGGGGAGAGAGGACAGGCCCCAGGAAAGAGGAGGTGGGTCCACAGGCCCCGGGAAAGGTAGTGAGATGACCACCCAGTCCCGACTCTTCCCAACACAATTTAAGCATTTTCTTAAGGGAAGAAAATCTAGAAGGAGTTAGCCACTTCATGTCAAAGCCTGAACTTTCTCTCTGGCCTGACTCCAGGAAAGGGAAAAGGCAGGCAACAGCCTTCGCCTGGATTCCCATCTCTCAAGCAAGGGCAATGCTCCAGTGATTGTTATTATTACTGTTGTTGTTGTTTTCATTATTATTACTGTCAGGGTTAGAACCCAACTAGATTTTTCTTAAAAATAGGACAAGTTCCAAATACACTTCCCGTTCCTCAGCAGTGCAATCAGTGCAACACGAGCAATGAGGTATGAGCTGAGCTTCACGTTTTGTAGTGCAAACAGCCCTTTAGCCCACCCAAGGGACAGGCTACCTGGGTGTGACCACCGCTTAACTGAGAATCCTACTCAAATAAATAGGAAGTAGAGCTTTGACTTAAAAATCCCTTCTCATAGTTTTCAAATGAAGAATTCATTTTGTAATTACTGTCTTCATTGGATAATACAGGTGGATAGTATACAATCCAAAAGGTACAGGAGGGTACACGTGAAAAGCTAGTCTTTCTCCCAGCTCTGCCTGCCCCAGCTCCCTTTCCAAGGATCCCAATGAACCTTTCCAGGGATGATCTAAAGGGGGCACTTATTTTTACTTTTTTCCCCAGCTTCCTTTTTACATTTCTTGCCTCTGTTTGGGCGAAACCGTCTGCAGCCCCCAGCCCCGGCAAGCTCTACGTATCCATGCTGTGACCACCCAATGACCAAGCTCACTGAAGTACACCCTGGCCCCCCTGGGAGCCCACTGAGTCAGGTGGGTCAGTGAGATGAGTCCTTTTTGCTACAACCAGGAGGAAGGATGTAGGTCTTCCCCTTTCATAAGAACAGTCAACTCCCACTGAACTCATTTAAACCTCACAAAAACCCTGTGAGACTGGTTACTATTTTCATCTCTGTTTTACAGATGACAAAACTGAGGCAGAGGCCCAAGGTCACAGAGCTAGTAAAAAGTAGAGTCGGGATTGGAAGCCAGCCCGTCATGCTATTCTGGTGCTCTCTAGAATCTCAGATGCCTAAGCCAGAGGAAGGGAGCTTCCTGACCCAAATCCCGTTCCCACCTACCTTCCCGTCCTCGCCAATGCTGTACACGGTGTTCTCATCATAGCTGAACTCCACAGAGCAGACCTCCCCGCAGTGGGCCTTCCAGCTCATAGCGCACTCGTGCTGCTGCATATCTGAGGCAGTGAGACGCCACTAGGATTCCCGCCCAGGCCCTGGGGAGACATCTGCCCACAGCAGGAGGTACCTGCCACCCTCCCTCTGCCCCGTGGGTGGCAGAGGGCCTCCCAGACCCGACAGGAGTCACAGAGCTGACCCCTGCTAACCAATCTTAAACGGAAGCTTCTTTCACTGGGTCAAAAGTCAGGTTCAGGAATCCCTGGGTGGAGCCTGAGCTCATCTGGGGAGCCCGTAAGTCTAGGAGGACACGTAAGTCCTTCCTGGGAGGGCGCTGTAACTGCCCACCAGGGAGCCCTGGAGATCAGTTAAAGATACAGTCCCCAGGGCCTTCCCAGACCCTCTGACTCTGGTCTCCTGGAACAGGCCTGGCGAGAGGAGCTTTAAACAGCACGCCAGTGACTCTGACACACACCGTTCTACCGCTCTCACGGGGACAATGAAGTGGTCACATCAAGAGGACAGGATGGCATTACTCTCTCGTATCCTCTTGGATCTCACTCGGGCCATGAGGACTCAGATCCAACAGCTCAAGACTGGAGGACTGTTAAGCTCCAGCCCCCCTCCCCGTGTCCACGGACACGGACCACGTGCAAAGTAATTAGGGGGTCCTGAAAACAACAGACTCTGACCAAAGTTAAGTTCTATTACAAGCATCTTGAACTGGGGTTTTGCAATAGCCTCTAGTCCAGCTGGCAAAAATCCAACTCTCTTCCCTGGGGCATTTGAGAAGGGGACCAGGATGGCCGTGAGCACGCTTGCCTACCGAACAGCCGGATGACACCATCAGCTGCCCCCGTGACCAACAGGTTCCCATTGTGATTGAAGGCTGTGCAGTTGATGGCAATGGGCTCCGGATCCAGGGAGAACTGGAGCTAGAAAAAGGACAAACTAAATTTTAAAACGTAAGACGGTAATAAACCAAATTTCAAGACAGGTTCTGTTTGAAAGTGGGAAGGAGACCAAGATTGAGGAAGGGCACACCAGGGCATAAAAAGTGTCAGTAATGTCCCACTTTTAAACCATGATGGTAGGTAGGTGCTCGTTTTACGGTTCTTCTCATTATTCCGTACACCTATGATTTCAATATTCTCTTCTATGTATTCAATATTTAACGAAAAGTTGAAAAACAAGTGAACATAAAATTACAAATCACAAGTTCTTAGCACAAAGTAACAAGATTAAAAAGGACCTAACCAGACTGGGTGGGTATAAAGGGGAGCACCCACGAGATGCTGGAGGACAGATGTCAGCCGGATGGAGCGGGGTAGGAACGCTCTCGAGAGGGGACAGCATGCAGGGAGGGCGTGTGGCTGCAGGATGAGGAGGACAGGAGGCACCAGGAGGCTGGAGCAGCAGGGAGGGCCAGACCAGGCAGGGCTCCTCGGGGTGTGGATGGGAAACCCGGAGGAGCGGGAAGGGGCAGGACGTGCCTCCGTGTCTGCCCATCCCCCAGGCGCAGTGTGGCAGGCGGGCAGGCAGGCGCCACGGGGGGCACCGTCCAGCAGCTGTCCAGCTGAGGGGTTCTAGTGGGCATGTCCCCGGAAATGGAGAGGAGTGTTCAGACTGGAAACAGGTTTTGGAGGTGGAACTGACAATGTCTGCTCCTGGACTGACTTCAGGGTGAGAAGGCTGGCTCCAGAAAGCACCTGGTTTCTCAGTGGGACGCATCTGCCAGGACAAGGGAGCTAGAGAGCAAGAACTAACGTGGCAGGGTGGCCCTGACTGGCTGGAGAGACCTGCGAGGCTTCCAACTGGGAACAGGAAGGCGCAGAAAGGCACAAACGGAACACTCGGGACCCAGCCACCAACAAGACAGGGACACTTCAAGTGTCCGGTACCAGCAGGAAACATGCTGCTGCACGTAGGGGCCTGACCGCAACTGATTCTCCCAAGAAACACCACTGCCTTTTAAACAGGTGAGTGTAAACAGCACTGAAGCTCTCAGGATTCAGGATCATAGCTGTAAGCATCTGCTACTGTTCTGGGTGGGAAGGCATCCTCCACTCCTGGGGAAGGTGAGTCACAGGCCCTGTGAGCAAGCTTTCTCAAGACTGTCATTTCTTAAGAATACGCATGTGTCCTCACTGCTTCTTGCTGCTGCTACAATTTTTATGCAATTGTAAGTTAAGAGGCAGTCAGAAGGGGACTCTAGTTGTCTCCTGAAAAATAAACCACTTGAATGCGTAATACTAAGTGAAAGAGGCCAATCTGAAAAGGCTGTCTGACTCCAACCATATGATATTCTGGAAAAAGCAAAACTATGGAGACAGTGTAAAGATCCACGGCTGCCAGGGGCTGGGGGCAGGGGAGACTACATGAAGCACAGGGTAATTTCAGGGCAGTGGAAATACCCTCTGTGACACTGTAATGGTGGCTACGTGTCATTACACATCTGTCCCAACCCTTAGAATGCACACCACCAAGACTGAACCCTGATATAACCATGGACTTTGGGTGATTATGATGGTCGGTGTAGGTGCATCAGCTATAACAAATGTGCCCCTCTGGTGGGGGATGCTGACAGCAGGAGAGGCTGTGTGTGTGTGGGCAGGGGGTATATGGAGGATCTCTGAAACTTCCTCTCAATTCTACTGTGAGCCTAAAACTGCTCCAATAAAAGAAAAAAAACTTGGGGCTTCCCTTCTGGCGCAGTGGTTGAGAGTCCGCCTGCTGATGCAGGGGACACGGGTTCGTGCCCCGGTCCGGGAAGATCCCACATGCTGCTGAGCGGCTGGGCCCGTGAGCCATGGCCGCTGAGCCTGCGCGTCCGGAGCCTGTGCTCCGCAACGGGAGAGGCCACAACAGTGAGAGGCCCGCGTACACCAAAACAAAACAAAACAAAAAAAACTTTAAATATTAAAAAAATTAAATTAAAAGATTTTAAATAAGCCAAAAGGGCCCGATAAGAGGCTGTGTGTGAATCCTAAATTTGTGGCATGCTGCTGAACGACCAGTTGCTGGCAATCTGCCCCACTGGAGTATTACTATTTTTCAACACTTAAATGTTGAAACCTCCTCACAAATCAAAATCTTGATGAGCCCGAAGCAAAGAGGGAAGAGACCTCAGAAACAGAGGGCAGCACAGGCTGTGTGCCTGCCCGGGAGTGTGACCAACCCCAGGGAGACCATGGGGCAGGCCCGCACCTGCTGCTTCATGGTTTTCGTGTCCCACAGCAGCAGCTTGCCAGGAACCTGGTTAGTGCCCTTGCTGCCGATGTCTGGTGCGGACAAGTCCACCTGGGCAGCAAGGCTCGGAGCTGCAGCTGAACAGACGAAAGAGGCCCCGCTGGGGCTACACGCGAGAGACAGAATCCTGCAACACACGTGGGGCCAGGTCAGTGCTCCGCGCATCCACAAAGGGACGGGGAGCGGGGCTCAGAGGCTCGGCCAAGGCCAAGGTAGGCCCACCGAGCACAGCAGTTGAGGGAGCGGCCTCCAGCGCACCTGGGCATATCATCGTTGATGCTGATTTCACAGAGGTTCTTCTTGGCTTCCGTGTCATAGAGGCGCACTGTCCCCACACCACTGCCCAGCAGGAGCTGGAAGGAGAAGGGGCGGGAGATGCAAAGGGCAGCTCTGGGTCAGGCCTGCTCAGGGAGGCCCACTGGGGAGCCAGGCCCACCCCTGTGCAGTGGGCCAGGCTGTGGGGTGAGGCCTGCCTCCACTTCTCCAGCTAGTTCAGGGGAAAAACCTGGCTACAAAGGACCTCATTTAAAACTTAAAGATGGGGGCCTCCCTGGTGGAGCAGTGGTTGAGGGTCCGCCAGCCGATGCAGGGGATACGGGTTCGTGCCCCTGTCCGGGAGGATCCCACATGCCGCAGAGCCATGGCCGCTGAGCTTGCGGGTCCGGCAAGGGGAGAGGCCACGACAGTGAGAGGCCCACGTATTGCAAAAAAAAAAAAAAAAAAAAAAAAAAACTTAAAGATGTCACAGGTGACCTTGAACAGAAGCAAAACCACAAAAGGAATGTGTGGAATAGAAGCTCTATTGCTACCTCAGGTAGAGCTGGAAATGAGACCCTCTGCCCACCCCCCCATCTTCCAGTTTAAATTCCAGCTGTCCCAGTCCTGCCCTCTGTCTCCGGATCCACCACCACCTCCCTGGGCAGCAGCCCCAGCTGGTCACTGGGCTGGGTGACAGCCCCATTTGTGTATCCTGGGGACAGCTCTGGCTCTGGGCCTACAAAGGCCTCCAGAAAAAACAGAGCAGACTATCCTTGTGATTTATTTGGTGAAAACTTCAAAGACAATAACGAGGACCACCAGAAGGAAGCACCAGAAGCAGATCTGAGGGTGTCCCCCAGGAATATTCCCTAGAATATGGCCTCAGCATTCACCTAGCAAACTGACACTGGTACAGGGCGAGCCCCGAGATCCTAGTGCCATAAGTATAATTCCTGCAGTTGTCAAAAATTATTTAAAAACAAGGTCTGGGCTTCCCTGGTGGCGCAGCTGTTGAGAGCCCGCCTGCTGATGCAGGGGACATGGGTTCGTGCCCCGGTCCGGGAAGATCCCACATGCCACGGAGCGGCTGGGCCCGTGAGCCATGGCCACTAAGCCTGCGCATCCGGAGCCTGTGCTCCGCAACGGGAGAGGCCACAACAGTGAGAGGCCCACGTACTGCAAAAGATAATAATAATAAAAATTTTTAAATTTAAAAAAATAACAAGGTCTGCTCCTTGGGCTGCTGAGTATGATCCCCTCCAAAATGGAATACGGTGGAGGAAAAAAAAAAAAACACTATAAATCAACTTTATCTCCTTAACTACAAATGCTATGTCAAATATGCTAACACCACTGTGGGAACCCCAGGATAGGACACACCCCCTCCGGCCTGGCCAGGGAGGGGTCTCAGCAGGAGGGGGCCCAGCTGAGAACGCTCGCTCGTGGTGCGCTGTCAGAAACGTGCAGGGATGGCAGGAGCTGGTGGGGGTGAACAGGCAGGGAGCCGGTCTCTGCAGGAAGGCGAAAAGCAAGCCAGACCACCCCACGCAGGAAGAAGGCCTCTGCCATCAGACAGTTAATCCAGTAACCTCCAGATAGGAGCCTGCTGGGACAGTCCTGGATGTGTGGTCCCTGCCTTCCCAGTGAGAGAGAGAAGGGAGGGGCTCGTCTTGGAGGTCCCAACCAGGCCTGTGGTGCTGGAGCCACTGGGGAGGGCCCTAGAGAGTTCTTCACTTAGACCACAGGTCCAGCAACAAGCAAGACCACTCACCAGTCTGTCCCGCTTGGTGGCCCACTCTAAAGAGAGCAGCGGCGACTTGGAAATGGAGGATGCCTTGGTCTGCATGATGGGGTTGAAGGACCACACTTTGATGACCCCGTCTACGTCTAAGCTGGCGACCCTCCTCCCCGAGCAGTCCACTCTAAGATGAGAGAAAGGGGGACGCTGTTAGCACCCTTGCCTTAGTCCGCCGTCCTCTCCAGTGCACCCAGAGGACTGCTTTCCTGACTCTCCTGCTGAGAGTCAAATGCCCACACGCCAAGGACGGGCATGAACTACTTCTAGAAATATTCACTCGTTCGTCCGTCTGAGAACTAGTGACAAAGCATTTATTCAATATCATGTGCTGAGCCCTGTGGGCAAGACGCACACGGCCCCGCCCTCAGCACTCGTGGTCTCTAGAGACCGAGAGCCTCCTGCATCACGGCTCCGGAGCCCATCACGTCCATCAGAGCAAGGGATCACCTACCCTCTGGGTGTTACACCCCAGGATCAGGAGTGGAGTGGCTGACCCGGCCAACGGCAGCTCTCGGCAGGACCCCAACTGCAGCTGTCCAGCCCTCCTCTGACAGTTCAGGGGTGACCACGGTCCCTCGGGGCCATCCCACCCTCCGCATCTCTGTTACCTCTCATCGTCCTGCTTGCCACACCTTCACACGCACAGCCTGAAAACCGAGGCTTCCTGGGGAGCCCAAACCCCACGCCATCAGCCTTTCCCCCAGAGGGCCCTGGCCCCGGCCGGCCGGCCCGACACCCACCTGCAGTGCATGATGGAGGAGTGGTGCTCTGCGTACTCCTCCTGCCCCAGCACGATGAACGGCTGCTCGGGCCGGACCCCCCCACCCTCAGGGCCTGTGGCGGGAGCCCGCGCCAGGGTCTCCAGCACCTCCACGTGGAGCTCCGGGCAGGGCTCTGCCTCCGGGCCACCAGCTTCGGGCTTCTTCTCTGCACACTGCACCAAGCAAAGGGGGCACAAGTCAGCTGTGAGGGGTCTGCACCGGACCCAGCCATTCCCCACGTCTGGGGACACACTGTGAGAAACCTGGGATGCAGGCCACAGCCCTCAGGGGAGGATCCTGGTGGTCTCGGGGTCTAGAAGAAAGAGCTCTGAACTACAAGAGCCTGCTCTGCTGGTGGCCCCTTCCTAGAGGCCCTGCTCCTCTCACAGGCCCTGTGGAGGTAGTGTGGGCCACAGGCTCCCGGCCACAGCTGACGAGACTCGGGACACGCACCACCTTGACAGACCAGGCCAATGATAACAAGAATCAGTGAGTGAGTGAGTGCCTACTGCATTCCAGGCACTATGTGAGTATGATTGATTGTCTCATTTAATGCTCCCCCCAACCATTTCTGATCCTATTATTAACCCCACTTTACAGCTCTGGAAAGTAAGACTGAAAGCAGAAGTTAAATAACTTGCCTAAGATCAAGAGCTGGCCCAAGGTAGGATGCTGATGTGAAGCCGGGTCAGCCAGAGGCAAGCGGGGCCCCTCGCCAGTGCGCTGCCATGTCAACCAGCACCTCTTCCTGGGAGAGGGGTACTGAGAGACTGGGGCGACGGGCCAGGCACAGAGATAGACCCGAGCACAGCAGCAGAGCCAGAGCCAGGCGGGGCACCAAATGGCACCCCACACACCCTGCCACCAGGGAGGGCGGCAGCTGCCCGTCTCTGCCTCCCTAGGACAGCAAATGTTGGCCATCACGATTACTATCTGCTCACCCAGACGTAACCCAGGCCAGGGGGCACCAGCCAGGGCACTCTCTACCACCCACGTGGTTCCTGAGGCTCCTCTAAGCACTCCTTGGGGTCCCAGAAAGAGCAGTTCTACAGCAAAAATGGATGGGGATGGGGATGGGGATGGGGATGGGG